>NC_054481.1:135553731-135853731 GCF_017639515.1 Carcharodon carcharias
GTGTCTTTGTGTCTCTTTGTGTGTGTGTGTGTGTGTGTGTGTGTGTGTGTGGCTGTGTCTCTTTGTGTCTCTTTGTGTCTGTGTGTGGCTGTGTGTCTTTGTGTCTGTGTCTGTGTGTGGCTGTGTCTCTTTGTGTGTGTGTGTGTGTGTGTGTGTTGTCTCTTTGTGTCTTTGTGTGTGTGTGGCTGTGTGTCATTGTGTCTCTTTGTGTCTGTGTGTGTGTGGCTGTGTGTCTTTGTGTCTCTTTGTGTCTGTGTGTGTGTGGCTGTGTGTCTTTGTGTCTGGTCTGTGTCTGTGTGTGTGGCTGTGTCTCTTTGTGTGTCTTTGTGTCTTTGTGGCTGTGTGTCTTTGTGTGTGTGTGGCTGTGTGTCTGTGTGTGTGTGTGTGTGTGTGTGTGTGGCTGTGTCTCTTTGTGTCTGTGTGTGTGTCTCTTTGTCTCTTTGTGTCTGTGTGTGTGTGGCTGTGTGTCTTTGTGTCTCTTTGTGGCTGTGTGTCTGTGTGTGTGTGACTGTGTGTCTGTGTATGGCTGTGTGTGTGTGTCTTTGTGTCTGTGTGTGGCTGTGTGTATTTGTGTCTGTGTGTGGCTGTGTGTCTTTGTGTCTGTGTGTGTGGCTGTGTGTCTTTGTGTCTCTTTGTGGCTGTGTGTCTTTGTGTCTGTGTGTGTGGCTGTGTGTCTTTGTGTCTCTTTGTGGCTGTGTGTCTTTGTGTCTGTGTGTGGGTGTGTGTCTGTGTGTCTGTGTGTGGCTGTGTGTCTGTGTGGCTGTGTGTCTTTGTGTCTGTGTGTGGCTGTGTGTCTTTGTGTTTCTTTGTGTCTGTGTGTGTGTGGCTGTGTATCTTTGTGTCTCTTGTGTCTGTGTGTGTGGGGCTGTGTGTCTTTGTGTCTCTTTGTGTCTGTGTGTGGCTGTGTGTCTTTGTCTTTGTGTCTCTTTGTGTCTCTTTGTGTCTGTGTGTGGCTGTGTGTCTCTGTGTCTGTGTGTGTGTGTGTGTGTGCGTGTGTGTGTGGCTGTGTCTGTGTGTGTGTGGCTGTGTGTCTTTGTGTGTCTTTGTGTGTCTGTGTGTGTGTGTGTGTGGCTGTGTGTCTTTGTGGCTGTGTGTCTTTGTGGCTGTGTGTCTTTGTGGCTGTGTGTCTTTGTGTGTGTGTGTGGCTGTGTGTCTGTGTGTGTGGCTGTGTCTCTTTGTGTGTGTGTGTGTGTGTGGCTGTGTGTCTGTGTCTGTGTGTGTGTGGCTGTGTCTCTCTGTGTCTGTGTGTGTGTCTCTTTGTGTCTGTGTGTGTGTGGCTGTGTCTCTTTGGGTCTGTGTGTGTGTGGCTGTGTGTCTTTGTGTCTCTTTGTGGCTGTGTGTCTTTGTGTCTGTGTGTGTGGCTGTGTGTCTTTGTGTCTCTTTGTGGCTGTGTGTCTTTGTGTCTGTGTGTGTGGCTGTGTGTCTTTGTGTCTCTTTGTGGCTGTGTGTCTTTGTGTCTGTGTGTGTGTGTGTGTCTGTGTGTCTGTGTGTGGCTGTGTGTCTGTGTGGCTGTGTGTCTTTGTGTCTGTGTGTGGCTGTGTGTCTTTGTGTTTCTTTGTGTCTGTGTGTGTGTGGCTGTGTATCTTTGTGTCTCTTGTGTCTGTGTGTGTGGGGCTGTGTGTCTTTGTGTCTCTTTGTGTCTGTGTGTGGCTGTGTGTCTTTGTCTTTGTGTCTCTTTGTGTCTGTTTGTGTCTTTGTGTCTTTGTGTCTTTGTGTCTGTGTGTGTGTGTGTGTGTGTGTGTGTGTGGCTGTGTCTGTGTGTGTGTGGCTGTGTGTCTTTGTGTGTCTTTGTGTGTCTTTGTGTCTCTTTGTGTGTGTGTGTGTGTGGCTGTGTGTCTTTGTGGCTGTGTGTCTTTGTGGCTGTGTGTCTTTGTGTGTGGCTGTGTCTCTTTGTGTGTGTGTGTGTGTGTGTGTGGCTGTGTGTCTGTGTCTGTGTGTGTGTGGCTGTGTCTCTCTGTGTCTGTGTGTGTGTCTCTTTGTGTCTGTGTGTGTGTGGCTGTGTCTCTTTGTGTCTGTGTGTGTGTGGCTGTGTGTCTTTGTGTCTCTTTGTGTCTGTGTGTGTGTGTGTGTGTGTGGCTGTGTGTCTTTGTGTCTCTTTGTGGCTGTGTGTCTTTGTGTCTGTGTGTGTGGCTGTGTGTCTTTGTGTCTCTTTGTGGCTGTGTGTCTTTGTGTCTGTGTGTGTGTGTGTGTCTGTGTGTCTGTGAGTGGCTGTGTGTCTGTGTGGCTGTGTGTCTTTGTGTCTGTGTGTGGCTGTGTGTCTTTGTGTTTCTTTGTGTCTGTGTGTGTGTGTGGCTGTGTATCTTTGTGTCTCTTGTGTCTGTGTGTGTGGGGCTGTGTGTCTTTGTGTCTCTTTGTGTCTGTGTGTGGCTGTGTGTCTTTGTCTTTGTGTCTATTTGTGTCTGTGTGTGGCTGTGTGTCTCTGTGTCTGTGTGTGTGTGTGTGTGTGCGTGTGGCTGTGTCTCTTTGTGTCTCTTTGTGTGTGTGTGTGGCTGTGTCTCTTTGTGTCTTTGTGTGTGTGTGTGTGTGTGTGTGTGTGTGGCTGTGTCTCTTTGTGTCTCTTTGTGTCTGTGTGTGGCTGTGTGTCTTTGTGTCTGTGTGTGTCTGTGTGTGTCTGTGTCTGTGTGTGGCTGTGTGTGGCTGTGTGTGTGTGTCTTTGTGTCTGCGTGTGGCTGTGTCTTTGTGTCTGTGTGTGGCTGTGTGTCTTTGTGTCTCTTTGTGTCTGTGTGTGTGGCTGTGTGTCTTTGTGTCTCTTTGTGGCTGTGTGTCTTTGTGTCTTTGTGTCTGTGTGTGTGGCTGTGTGTCTGTGTGTCTGTCTGTGTCTGTGTGTCTGTGTCTTTGTGTCTGTGTGTGGCTGTGTGTCTTTGTGTCTGTGTGTGGCTGTGTGTCTTTGTGTCTGTGTCTGTGTGTGGCTGTGTGTGTGGCTTTGTGTCTGTGTGTCTTTGCGTCTCTTTGTGTCTGTGTGTCCTTGTGGCTCTTTGTGTCTTTGTGTCTCTTTGTGTGTGTGTCTTTGTGGCTGTGTGTCTTTGTGGCTGTGTGTCTTTGTGGCTATGTGTCTTTGTGGCTGTGTGTCTTTGTGTGTGGCTGTGTCTCTTTGTGTGTGTGTGTGTGTGTGGCTGTGTGTCTGTGTCTGTGTGTGTGTGGCTGTGTCTCTCTGTGTCTGTGTGTGTGTCTCTTTGTGTCTGTGTGTGTGTGGCTGTGTCTCTTTGTGTCTGTGTGTGTGTGGCTGTGTGTCTTTGTGTCTCTTTGTGTCTGTGTGTGTGTGTGTGTGTGTGGCTGTGTGTCTTTGTGTCTCTTTGTGGCTGTGTGTCTTTGTGTCTGTGTGTGTGGCTGTGTGTCTTTGTGTCTCTTTGTGGCTGTGTGTCTTTGTGTCTGTGTGTGTGTGTGTGTCTGTGTGTCTGTGAGTGGCTGTGTGTCTGTGTGGCTGTGTGTCTTTGTGTCTGTGTGTGGCTGTGTGTCTTTGTGTTTCTTTGTGTCTGTGTGTGTGTGTGGCTGTGTATCTTTGTGTCTCTTGTGTCTGTGTGTGTGGGGCTGTGTGTCTTTGTGTCTCTTTGTGTCTGTGTGTGGCTGTGTGTCTTTGTCTTTGTGTCTCTTTGTGTCTGTGTGTGGCTGTGTGTCTCTGTGTCTGTGTGTGTGTGTGTGTGTGCGTGTGGCTGTGTCTCTTTGTGTCTCTTTGTGTGTGTGTGTGGCTGTGTCTCTTTGTGTCTTTGTGTGTGTGTGTGTGTGTGTGTGTGTGTGTGGCTGTGTCTCTTTGTGTCTCTTTGTGTCTGTGTGTGGCTGTGTGTCTTTGTGTCTGTGTGTGTCTGTGTGTGTCTGTGTCTGTGTGTGTGTGTGTCTGTGTGTCTGTGTGTGGCTGTGTGTGTGTGTCTTTGTGTCTGCGTGTGGCTGTGTCTTTGTGTCTGTGTGTGGCTGTGTGTCTTTGTGTCTCTTTGTGTCTGTGTGTGTGGCTGTGTGTCTTTGTGTCTCTTTGTGGCTGTGTGTCTTTGTGTCTTTGTGTCTGTGTGTGTGGCTGTGTGTCTGTGTGTCTGTCTGTGTCTGTGTGTCTGTGTCTTTGTGTCTGTGTGTGGCTGTGTGTCTTTGTGTCTGTGTGTGGCTGTGTGTCTTTGTGTCTGTGTCTGTGTGTGGCTGTGTGTGTGGCTTTGTGTCTGTGTGTCTTTGCGTCTCTTTGTGTCTGTGTGTCCTTGTGGCTCTTTGTGTCTTTGTGTCTCTTTGTGTGTGTGTGTGTGTGGCTGTGTGTCTTTGTGGCTGTGTGTCTTTGTGGCTGTGTGTCTTTGTGGCTGTGTGTCTTTGTGTGTGGCTGTGTCTCTTTGTGTGTGTGTGTGTGTGTGGCTGTGTGTCTGTGTCTGTGTGTGTGTGGCTGTGTCTCTCTGTGTCTGTGTGTGTGTCTCTTTGTGTCTGTGTGTGTGTGGCTGTGTCTCTTTGTGTCTGTGTGTGTGTGGCTGTGTGTCTTTGTGTCTCTTTGTGTCTGTGTGTGTGTGTGTGTGTGTGGCTGTGTGTCTTTGTGTCTCTTTGTGGCTGTGTGTCTTTGTGTCTGTGTGTGTGGCTGTGTGTCTTTGTGTCTCTTTGTGGCTGTGTGTGTGTGTGTCTGTGTGTCTGTGAGTGGCTGTGTGTCTGTGTGGCTGTGTGTCTTTGTGTCTGTGTGTGGCTGTGTGTCTTTGTGTTTCTTTGTGTCTGTGTGTGTGTGTGGCTGTGTATCTTTGTGTCTCTTGTGTCTGTGTGTGTGGGGCTGTGTGTCTTTGTGTCTCTTTGTGTCTGTGTGTGGCTGTGTGTCTTTGTCTTTGTGTCTCTTTGTGTCTGTGTGTGGCTGTGTGTCTCTGTGTCTGTGTGTGTGTGTGTGTGTGCGTGTGGCTGTGTCTCTTTGTGTCTCTTTGTGTGTGTGTGTGGCTGTGTCTCTTTGTGTCTTTGTGTGTGTGTGTGTGTGTGTGTGTGTGGCTGTGTCTCTTTGTGTCTCTTTGTGTCTGTGTGTGGCTGTGTGTCTTTGTGTCTGTGTGTGTCTGTGTGTGTCTGTGTCTGTGTGTGTGTGTGTCTGTGTGTCTGTGTGTGGCTGTGTGTGTGTGTCTTTTTGTCTGCGTGTGGCTGTGTCTTTGTGTCTGTGTGTGGCTGTGTGTCTTTGTGTCTCTTTGTGTCTGTGTGTGTGGCTGTGTGTCTTTGTGTCTCTTTGTGGCTGTGTGTCTTTGTGTCTTTGTGTCTGTGTGTGTGGCTGTGTGTCTGTGTGTCTGTCTGTGTCTGTGTGTGTGTCTTTGTGTCTGTGTGTGGCTGTGTGTCTTTGTGTCTGTGTGTGGCTGTGTGTCTTTGTGTCTGTGTCTGTGTGTGGCTGTGTGTGTGGCTTTGTGTCTGTGTGTCTTTGCGTCTCTTTGTGTCTGTGTGTCCTTGTGGCTCTTTGTGTCTTTGTGTCTCTTTGTGTGTGTGTGTGTGTGGCTGTGTGTCTTTGTGGCTGTGTGTCTTTGTGGCTGTGTGTCTTTGTGGCTGTGTGTCTTTGTGTGTGGCTGTGTCTCTTTGTGTGTGTGTGTGTGTGTGGCTGTGTGTCTGTGTCTGTGTGTGTGTGGCTGTGTCTCTCTGTGTCTGTGTGTGTGTCTCTTTGTGTCTGTGTGTGTGTGGCTGTGTCTCTTTGTGTCTGTGTGTGTGTGGCTGTGTGTCTTTGTGTCTCTTTGTGTCTGTGTGTGTGTGTGTGTGTGTGGCTGTGTGTCTTTGTGTCTCTTTGTGGCTGTGTGTCTTTGTGTCTGTGTGTGTGGCTGTGTGTCTTTGTGTCTCTTTGTGGCTGTGTGTGTGTGTGTCTGTGTGTCTGTGAGTGGCTGTGTGTCTGTGTGGCTGTGTGTCTTTGTGTCTGTGTGTGGCTGTGTGTCTTTGTGTTTCTTTGTGTCTGTGTGTGTGTGTGGCTGTGTATCTTTGTGTCTCTTGTGTCTGTGTGTGTGGGGCTGTGTGTCTTTGTGTCTCTTTGTGTCTGTGTGTGGCTGTGTGTCTTTGTCTTTGTGTCTCTTTGTGTCTGTGTGTGGCTGTGTGTCTCTGTGTCTGTGTGTGTGTGTGTGTGTGCGTGTGGCTGTGTCTCTTTGTGTCTCTTTGTGTGTGTGTGTGGCTGTGTCTCTTTGTGTCTTTGTGTGTGTGTGTGTGTGTGTGTGTGTGGCTGTGTCTCTTTGTGTCTCTTTGTGTCTGTGTGTGGCTGTGTGTCTTTGTGTCTGTGTGTGTCTGTGTGTGTCTGTGTCTGTGTGTGTGTGTGTCTGTGTGTCTGTGTGTGGCTGTGTGTGTGTGTCTTTGTGTCTGCGTGTGGCTGTGTCTTTGTGTCTGTGTGTGGCTGTGTGTCTTTGTGTCTCTTTGTGTCTGTGTGTGTGGCTGTGTGTCTTTGTGTCTCTTTGTGGCTGTGTGTCTTTGTGTCTTTGTGTCTGTGTGTGTCGCTGTGTGTCTGTGTGTCTGTCTGTGTCTGTGTGTCTGTGTCTTTGTGTCTGTGTGTGGCTGTGTGTCTTTGTGTCTGTGTGTGGCTGTGTGTCTTTGTGTCTGTGTCTGTGTGTGGCTGTGTGTGTGGCTTTGTGTCTGTGTGTCTTTGCGTCTCTTTGTGTCTGTGTGTCCTTGTGGCTCTTTGTGTCTTTGTGTCTTTGTCTGTGTGTGTGTGTGTGTGTGTGTGTGTGTGTGTGGCTGTGTGTGTGTGGCTGTGTGTGTGTGGCTGTGTGTGTGTGGCTGTGTCTGTGTGGCTGTGTCTGTGTGTGTGTGGCTGTGTCTTTGTGTGTCTTTGTGTGTCTTTGTGTGTCTTTGTGTGTCTTTGTGTCTCTTTGTGTGTGTGTGTGTGTGGCTGTGTGTCTTTGTGGCTGTGTGTCTTTGTGGCTGTGTGTCTTTGTGGCTGTGTGTCTTTGTGTGTGTGTGGCTGTGTGTCTGTGTGTGTGGCTGTGTCTCTTTGTGTGTGTGTGTGTGACTGTGTGTCTGTGTCTGTGTGTGTGTGGCTGTGTCTCTCTGTGTCTGTGTGTGTGTCTCTTTGTGTCTGTGTGTGTGTGGCTGTGTCTCTTTTTGTGTGTGTGTGTGGCTGTGTGTCTTTGTGTCTCTTTGTGGCTGTGTGTCTTTGTGTCTGTGTGTGTGTGTCTGTGTGTGTATGTCTGTGTGTCTGTGTGTGTGTGTCTGTGTGTGTATGTCTGTGTGTCTGTGTGTGGCTGTGTGTGTGTGTCTTTGTGTCTACGTGTGGCTGTGTGTCTTTGTGTCTCTTTGTGTCTGTGTGTGTGGCTGTGTGTCTTTGTGTCTCTTTGTGGCTATGTGTCTTGGTGTCTGTGTGTGTGGCTGTGTGTCTGTCTGTGTCTGTGTCTGTGTGTCTGTGTGTGGCTGTGTGTCTTTGTGTCTGTGTGTCTTTGTGTTTCTTTGTGTCTGTGTGTGTGTGGCTGTGTATCTTTGTGTCTCTTTGTGTCTGTGTGTCTTTGTGTCTGTGTCTCTTTGTGTCTCTTTGTGTCTGTGTGTGGCTGTGTGTCTCTGTGTCTGTGTGTGTGTGGCTATGTCTCTTTGTGTCTGGGTGTGTGTGTGTGTGTGTGTGTGTGTGTGTGGCTGTGTGTCTGTGTGTGTCTGTGTGTGGCTGTGTCTCTTTGCGTCTGTGTGTCTTTGTGTGTCTGTGTGTGGCTGTGTCTCTTTGTGTCTCTTTGTGTCTGTGTGTGTGTGGCTTTGTGTCTTTGTGTCTGTGTGTGTGTGTGTGTCTGGCTGTGTCTCTTTGTGGCTGTGTGTCTTTGTGTCTTTGTGTGTGTGTGGCTGTGTGTCTGTGTGTGTGGCTGTGTCTCTTTGTGTCTTTGTGTGTGTGTGGCTGTGTGTCTGTGTGTGTGTGTGTGTGTGTGTGTGGCTGTGTCTCTTTGTGTCTCTTTGTGTCTGTGAGTGTGTGTGGCTGTGTCTCTTTGTGTGTGTCTCTTTGTGTCTCTTTGTGTCTGTGTGCGGCTGTGTCTCTTTGTGTCTCTTTGTGTGTGTGTGGCTGTGTCTCTTTGTGGCTGTGTGTCTTTGTGTCTCTTTGTGTCTGTGTCTCTTTGTGTCTGTGTGTGGCTGTGTGTCTCTGTGTCTGTGTGTGTGTGTGGCTGTGTCCCTTTGTGTCTCTTTGTGTGTGTGTGTGTGTGTGTGTGGCTGTGTCTCTTTGTGTCTGTGTCTGTGTGTGTGTGTGTGTGTGTGTGTGTGTGTCTGTGTCTCTTTGTGTCTCTTTGTGTCTGTGTGTGGCTGTGTGTCTTTGTGTCTGTGTCTGTGTGTGGCTGTGTGTGTGGCTTTGTGTCTGTGTGTCTGTGCGTCTCTTTGTGTCTGTGTGTCTTTGTGGCTCTTTGTGTCTTTGTCTGTGTGTGTGTCTGTGTGTGTGTGGCTGTGTCTGTGTGTGTGTGGCTGTGTCTGTGTGTGTGTGGCTGTGTCTGTGTGTGTGTGGCTGTGTCTCTTTGTGTCTCTTTGTGTCTCTTTGTGTGTCTTTGTGTGTCTTTGTGTCTCTTTGTGTCTCTTTGTGTGTGTGTGTGTGGCTGTGTCTCTTTGTGTGTGTGTGTGTGTGTGTGTGGCTGTGTATCTGTGTCTGTGTGTGTGTGGCTGTGTCTCTCTGTGTCTGTGTGTGTGTCTCTTTGTGTCTGTGTGTGTGTGGCTGTGTCTCTTTGTGTCTCTTTGTGTCTGTGTGTGTGTGGCTGTGTGTCTTTGTGTCTCTTTGTATCTGTGTGTGTGTGTGTGTGTGGCTGTGTGTCTTTGTGTCTCTTTGTGGCTGTGTGTCTTTGTGTCTGTGTGTGTGTGTCTGTGTGTGTGTGTGTCTGTGTGTGTATGTCTGTGTGTCTGCGTGTGGCTGTGTGTGTGTGTGTCTTTGTGTCTGCGTGTGGCTGTGTGTCTTTGTGTCTGCGTGTGGCTGTGTGTCTTTGTGTCTGTGTGTGGCTGTGTCATTGTGTCTCTTTGTGTCTGTGTGTGTGGCTGTGTGTCTTTGTGTCTCTTTGTGGCTGTGTGTCTGTCTGTGTCTGTGTCTGTGTGTCTGTGTGTGGCTGTGTGTCTTTGTGTCTGTTTGTGGCTGTGTGTCTTTGTGTTTCCTTGTGTCTGTTGGTGTGTGGCTGTGTATCTTTGTGTCTCTTTGTGTTTGTGTGTCTTTGTGTCTGTGTCTCTTTGTGTCTCTTTGTGTCTGTGCGTGGCTGTGTGTCTCTGTGTCTGTGTGTGTGTGGCTATGTTTCTTTGTGTCTGGGTGTGTGTGTGTGTGTGTGTGGCTGTGTGTCTGTGTGTGTCTGTCTGTGTGGCTGTGTCACTTTGCGTCTGTGTGTCTTTGTGTGTCTGTGTGTGGCTGTGTCTCTTTGTGTCTGTGTGTGTCTGTCTGTCTGTGTGTGGCTGTGTCTCTTTGCGTCTGTGTGTCTTTGTGTGTCTGTGTATGGCTGTGTCTCTTTGTGTGTGTGTGTGTGTGTGTGTCTGTGTGTGTATGTCTGTGTGTCTGTGTGTGGCTGTGTGTGTGTGTCTTTGTGTCTGCGTGTGGCTGTGTGTCTTTGTGTCTGCGTGTGGCTGTGTGTCTTTGTGTCTGTGTGTGGCTGTGTCATTGTGTCTCTTTGTGTCTGTGTGTGTGGCTGTGTGTCTTTGTGTCTCTTTGTGGCTGTGTGTCTTGGTGTCTGTGTGTGTGGCTGTGTCTCTTTGTGTCTTTGTGTGTGTGTGGCTGTGTGTCTGTGTCTGTGTGTGTGTGTGTGTGTGTGGCTGTGTCTCTTTGTGTCGCTTTGTGTCTGTGTGTGTGTGTGGCTGTGTGTCTTTGTGTCTGTGTGTATGTGTCTCTTTGTGTCTCTTTGTGTCTCTTTGTGTGTGTGTGTGGCTGTGTCTCTTTGTGTTTCTTTGTGTCTGTGTGTGGCTGTGTCTCTTTGTGTTTCTTTGTGTTTCTTTGTGTCTGTGTGTGGCTGTGTCTCTTTGTGTGTGGCTGTGTCTCTTTGTGGCTGTGTCTCTTTGTGGCTGTGTCTCTTTGTGGCTGTGTCTCTTTGTGGCTGTGTATCTTTGTCGCTGTGTGTCTTTGTGTTTCTTTGTGGTTGTGTCTCTTTGTGGCTGTGTGTGTGTGTGGGGGGCTGTGTCTATTTGTGTCTCTTTGTGTCTGTGTGTGTGGGGCTGTGTGTCTTTGTGTCTCTTTGTGCGTGTGTGTGTGTGTGTGTGGCTGTGTCTCTTTGTGTCTCTTTGTGCCTGTGTGTGGCTGTGTGTCTTTGTGTCTGTGTCTGTGTGTGGCTGTGTCTCTTTGTGTGTGTGTATGTGTGTGTGTGTGTTGTCTCTTTGTGTCTCTTTGTGTCTTTGTGTGTGTGTGGCTGTGTGTCATTGTGTCTCTTTGTGTCTGTGTGTGTGTGGCTGTGTGTCTTTGTGTCTCTTTGTGTCTGTGTGTGTGTGGCTGTGTGTCTTTGTGTCTGTGTCTGTGTCTGTGTGTGTGGCTGTGTCTCTTTGTGTGTCTTTGTGTCTTTGTGGCTGTGTGTCTTTGTGTGTGTGTGGCTGTGTGTCTGTGTGTGTGTGTGTGTGTGTCTGTGTGTGTCTGTGTGTGGCTGTGTGTCTTTGTGTCTCCTTTGTGTCTGTGTGTGTGTGGCTTTGTCTCTTTGTGTCTCTGTGTGTGGCTGTGTGTCTTTGTGTCTCTTTGTGGCTGTGTGTCTTTGTGTCTGTGTGTGTGTGTGTGTCTGTGTGTGTCTGTGTGTGGCTGTGTGTCTGTGTGGCTGTGTGTCTTTGTGTCTGTGTGTGGCTGTGTGTCTTTGTGTTTCTTTGTGTCTGTGTGTGTGTGGCTGTGTATCTTTGTGTCTCTTGTGTCTGTGTGTGTGGGGCTGTGTGTCCTTGTGTCTCTTTGTGTCTGTGTGTGGCTGTGTGTCTTTGTCTTTGTGTCTCTTTGTGTCTCTTTGTGTCTGTGTGTGGCTGTGTGTCTCTGTGTCTGTGTGTGTGTGTGTGTGTGTGTGTGGCTGTGTCTCTTTGTGTCTCTTTGTTTGTGTGTGTGGCTGTGTCTCTTTGTGTCTTTGTGTGTGTGTGTGTGTGTGTGTGTGTGTGTGGCTGTGTCTCTTTGTGTCTCTTTGTGTCTGTGTGTGGCTGTGTGTCTTTGTGTCTGTGTGTGTCTGTGTCTGTGTGTGTGTGTGTCTGTGTGTCTGTGTGTGGCTGTGTGTGTGTGTCTTTGTGTCTGCGTGTGGCTGTGTGTCTTTGTGTCTGTGTGTGGCTGTGTGTCTTTGTGTCTCTTTGTGTCTGTATGTGTGGCTGTGTGTCTTTGTGTCTCTTTGTGGCTGTGTGTCTTTGTGTCTTTGTGTCTGTGTGTGTGGCTGTGTGTCTGTGTGTCTGTCTGTGTCTGTGTGTCTGTGTCTTTGTGTCTGTCTGTGTCTGTGTGTCTGTGTCTTTGTGTCTGTGTGTGGCTGTGTGTCTTTGTGTCTGTGTGTGGCTGTGTGTCTTTGTGTCTGTGTCTGTGTGTGGCTGTGTGTGTGGCTTTGTGTCTGTGTGTCTTTGCGTCTCTTTGTGTCTGTGTGTCTTTGTGGCTCTTTGTGTCTTTGTGTCTTTGTCTGTGTGTGTGTGTGTGTGTGTGCGTCTTTGTGTGGCTGTGTCTGTGTGTGTGTGGCTGTGTGTCGTTGTGTGTCGTTGTGTGTCTTTGTGTGTCTTTGTGTCTCTTTGTGTGTGTGTGTGGCTGTGTGTCTTTGTGGCTGTGTGTCTTTGTGGCTGTGTGTCTTTGTGGCTGTGTGTCTTTGTGGCTGTGTGTCTTTCTGGCTGTGTGTCTTTGTGGCTGTGTGTCTTTGTGTGTGTGTGGCTGTGTGTCTGTGTGTGTGGCTGTGTCTCTTTGTGTGTGTGTGTGTGTGTGGCTGTGTGTCTGTGTCTGTGTGTGTGTGGCTGTGTCTCTCTGTGTCTGTGTGTGTGTCTCTTTGTGTCTGTGTGTGTGTGGCTGTGTCTCTTTGTGTCTGTGTGTGTGTGGCTGTGTGTCTTTGTGTCTCTTTGTGTCTGTGTGTGTGTGTGTGTGTGTGGCTGTGTGTCTTTGTGTCTCTTTGTGGCTGTGTGTCTTTGTGTCTGTGTGTGTGGCTGTGTGTCTTTGTGTCTCTTTGTGGCTGTGTGTCTTTGTGTCTGTGTGTGTGTGTGTGTCTGTGTGTCTGTGTGTGGCTGTGTGTCTGTGTGGCTGTGTGTCTTTGTGTCTGTGTGTGGCTGTGTGTCTTTGTGTTTCTTTGTGTCTGTGTGTGTGTGGCTGTGTATCTTTGTGTCTCTTGTGTCTGTGTGTGTGGGGCTGTGTGTCTTTGTGTCTCTTTGTGTCTGTGTGTGGCTGTGTGTCTTTGTCTTTGTGTCTCTTTGTGTCTGTGTGTGGCTGTGTGTCTCTGTGTCTGTGTGTGTGTGTGTGTGTGTGCGTGTGTCTGTGTCTCTTTGTGTCTCTTTGTGTGTGTGTGTGGCTGTGTCTCTTTGTGTCTTTGTGTGTGTGTGTGTGTGTGTGTGTGGCTGTGTCTCTTTGTGTCTCTTTGTGTCTGTGTGTGGCTGTGTGTCTTTGTGTCTGTGTGTGTCTGTGTGTGTCTGTGTCTGTGTGTGTGTGTGTCTGTGTGTCTGTGTGTGGCTGTGTGTGTGTGTCTTTGTGTCTGCGTGTGGCTGTGTGTCTTTGTGTCTGTGTGTGGCTGTGTGTCTTTGTGTCTCTTTGTGTCTGTGTGTGTGGCTGTGTGTCTTTGTGTCTCTTTGTGGCTGTGTGTCTTTGTGTCTTTGTGTCTGTGTGTGTGGCTGTGTGTCTGTGTGTCTGTCTGTGTCTGTGTGTCTGTGTCTTTGTGTCTGTGTGTGGCTGTGTGTCTTTGTGTCTGTGTGTGGCTGTGTGTCTTTGTGTCTGTGTCTGTGTGTGGCTGTGTGAGTGGCTTTGTGTCTGTGTGTCTTTGCGTCTCTTTGTGTCTGTGTGTCTTTGTGGCTCTTTGTGTCTTTGTCTGTGTGTGTGTGTGTGTGTGTGTGTGGCTGTGTCTGTGTGTGTGTGGCTGTGTGTCTTTGTGTGTCTTTGTGTGTCTTTGTGTCTCTTTGTGTGTGTGTGTGTGTGGCTGTGTGTCTTTGTGGCTGTGTGTCTTTGTGGCTGTGTGTCTTTGTGGCTGTGTGTCTTTGTGTGTGTGTGGCTGTGTGTCTGTGTGTGTGGCTGTGTCTCTTTGTGTGTGTGTGTGTGTGGCTGTGTGTCTGTGTCTGTGTGTGTGTGGCTGTGTCTCTCTGTGTCTGTGTGTGTGTCTCTTTGTGTCTGTGTGTGTGTGGCTGTGTCTCGTTGTGTCTGTGTGTGTGTGGCTGTGTGTCTTTGTGTCTCTTTGTGTCTGTGTGTGTGTGTGTGTGTGTGGCTGTGTGTCTTTGTGTCTCTTTGTGGCTGTGTGTCTTTGTGTCTGTGTGTGTGTGTCTGTGTGTGTATGTTTGTGTGTCTGTGTGTGGCTGTGTGTGTGTGTCTTTGTGTCTGCGTGTGGCTGTGTGTCTTTGTGTCTCTTTGTGTCTGTGTGTGTGGCTGTGTGTCTTTGTGTCTCTTTGTGGCTATGTGTCTTGGTGTCTGTGTGTGTGGCTGTGTGTCTGTGTGTCTGTCTGTGTCTGTGTGTCTGTGTGTGGCTGTGTGTCTTTGTGTCTGTGTGTCTTTGTGTTTCTTTGTGTCTGTGTGTGTGGCTGTGTATCTTTGTGTCTCTTTGTGTCTGTGTGTCTTTGTGTCTGTGTCTCTTTGTGTCTCTTTGTGTCTGTGTGTGGCTGTGTGTCTCTGTGTCTGTGTGTGTGTGGCTATGTCTCTTTGTGTCTGGGTGTGTGTGTGTGTGTGTGTGTGTGTGGCTGTGTGTCTGTGTGTGTCTGTCTGTGTGTGGCTGTGTCTCTTTGCGTCTGTGTGTCTTTGTGTGTCTGTGTGTGGCTGTGTCTCTTTGTGTCTCTTTGTGTCTGTGTGTGTGTGGCTTTGTGTCTTTGTGTCTGTGTGTGTGTGTGTGTCTGGCTGTGTCTCTTTGTGGCTGTGTGTCTTTGTGTCTTTGTGTGTGTGTGGCTGTGTGTCTGTGTGTGTGGCTGTGTCTCTTTGTGTCTTTGTGTGTGTGTGGCTGTGTGTCTGTGTCTGTGTGTGTGTGTGTGTGTGTGTGTGTGTGTGGCTGTGTCTCTTTGTGTCTCTTTGTGTCTGTGAGTGTGTGTGGCTGTGTCTCTTTGTGTGTGTCTCTTTGTGTCTCTTTGTGTCTGTGTGCGGCTGTGTCTCTTTGTGTCTCTTTGTGTGTGTGTGGCTGTGTCTCTTTGTGGCTGTGTGTCTTTGTGTCTCTTTGTGTCTGTGTCTCTTTGTGTCTGTGTGTGGCTGTGTGTCTCTGTGTCTGTGTGTGTGTGTGGCTGTGTCCCTTTGTGTCTCTTTGTGTGTGTGTGTGTGTGTGTGTGTGTGGCTGTGTCTCTTTGTGTCTGTGTGTGTGTGTGTGTGTGTGTGTGTGTGTGTGGCTGTGTCTCTTTGTGTCTCTTTGTGTCTGTGTGTGGCTGTGTGTCTTTGTGTCTGTGTCTGTGTGTGGCTGTGTGTGTGGCTTTGTGTCTGTGTGTCTGTGCGTCTCTTTGTGTCTGTGTGTCTTTGTGGCTCTTTGTGTCTTTGTCTGTGTGTGTGTGTGTGTGTGTGTGTGTGGCTGTGTCTGTGTGTGTGTGGCTGTGTCTGTGTGTGTGTGGCTGTGTCTGTGTGTGTGTGTGGCTGTGTCTCTTTGTGTCTCTTTGTGTGTCTTTGTGTGTCTTTGTGTCTCTTTGTGTGTGTGTGTGTGGCTGTGTCTCTTTGTGTGTGTGTGTGTGTGTGTGTGTGGCTGTGTGTCTGTGTCTGTGTGTGTGTGGCTGTGTCTCTCTGTGTCTGTGTGTGTGTCTCTTTGTGTCTGTGTGTGTGTGGCTGTGTCTCTTTGTGTCTCTTTGTGTCTGTGTGTGTGTGGCTGTGTGTCTTTGTGTCTCTTTGTGTCTGTGTGTGTGTGTGTGTGTGGCTTTGTGTCTTTGTGTCTCTTTGTGGCTGTGTGTCTTTGTGTCTGTGTGTGTGTGTCTGTGTGTGTGTCTGTGTGTGTGTCTGTGTGTGTATGTCTGTGTGTCTGTGTGTGGCTGTGTGTGTGTGTGTGTCTTTGTGTCTGCGTGTGGCTTTGTGTCTTTGTGTCTGCGTGTGGCTGTGTGTCTTTGTGTCTGTGTGTGGCTGTGTCATTGTGTCTCCTTGTGTCTGTGTGTGTGGCTGTGTGTCTTTGTGTCTCTTTGTGGCTGTGTGTCTGTCTGTGTCTGTGTCTGTGTGTCTGTGTGTGGCTGTGTGTCTTTGTGTCTGTTTGTGGCTGTGTGTCTTTGTGTTTCTTTGTGTCTGTTGGTGTGTGGCTGTGTATCTTTGTGTCTCTTTGTGTCTGTGTGTCTTTGTGTCTGTGTCTCTTTGTGTCTCTTTGTGTCTGTGCGTGGCTGTGTGTCTCTGTGTCTGTGTGTGTGTGGCTATGTTTCTTTGTGTCTGGGTGTGTGTGTGTGTGTGTGTGGCTGTGTGTCTGTGTGTGTCTGTCTGTGTGGCTGTGTCACTTTGCGTCTGTGTGTCTTTGTGTGTCTGTGTGTGGCTGTGTCTCTTTGTGTCTGTGTGTGTGTGGCTGTGTCTCTTTGTGTCTCTTTGTGTCTGTGTGTGTGTGTGTGGCTGTGTGTCTTTGTGTCTCTTTGTGGCTGTGTGTCTTTGTGTCTGTGTGTGTGTGTCTGTGTGTGTGTGTGTGTGTGTGTCTGTGTGTGTATGTCTGTGTGTCTGTGTGTGGCTGTGTGTGTGTGTCTTTGTGTCTGCGTGTGGCTGTGTGTCTTTGTGTCTGCGTGTGGCTGTGTGTCTTTGTGTCTGTGTGTGGCTGTGTCATTGTGTCTCTTTGTGTCTGTGTGTGTGGCTGTGTGTCTTTGTGTCTCTTTATGGCTGTGTGTCTTGGTGTCTGTGTGTGTGGCTGTGTCTCTTTGTGTCTTTGTGTGTGTGTGGCTGTGTGTCTGTGTCTGTGTGTGTGTGTGTGTGTGTGTGTGTGTGTGGCTGTGTCTCTTTGTGTCGCTTTGTGTCTGTGTGTGTGTGTGGCTGTGTCTCTTTGTGTCTGTGTGTATGTGTCTCTTTGTGTCTCTTTGTGTCTCTTTGTGTGTGTGTGTGGCTGTGTCTCTTTGTGTTTCTTTGTGTCTGTGTGTGGCTGTGTCTCTTTGTGTTTCTTTGTGTCTGTGTGTGGCTGTGTCTCTTTGTGTGTGGCTGTGTCTCTTTGTGGCTGTGTCTCTTTGTGGCTGTGTCTCTTTGTGGCTGTGTGTCTTTGTCGCTGTGTGTCTTTGTGTTTCTTTGTGGTTGTGTCTCTTTGTGGCTGTGTGTGTGTGTGTGTGGCTGTGTCTCTTTGTGTCTCTTTGTGTCTGTGTGTGGCTGTGTGTCTTTGTGTCTGTGTCTGTGTGTGGCTGTGTCTCTTTGTGTGTGTGTGTGTGTGTGTGTGTTGTCTCTTTGTGTCTCTTTGTGTCTTTGTGTGTGTGTGGCTGTGTGTCATTGTGTCTCTTTGTGTCTGTGTGTGTGTGGCTGTGTGTCTTTGTGTCTCTTTGTGTCTGTGTGTGTGTGGCTGTGTGTCTTTGTGTCTGTGTCTGTGTCTGTGTGTGTGGCTGTGTCTCTTTGTGTGTCTTTGTGTCTTTGTGGCTGTGTGTCTTTGTGTGTGTGTGGCTGTGTGTCTGTGTGTGTGTGTGTGTGTCTGTGTGTGGCTGTGTGTCTTTGTGTCTCCTTTGTGTCTGTGTGTGTGTGGCTTTGTCTCTTTGTGTCTCTGTGTGTGGCTGTGTGTCTTTGTGTCTCTTTGTGGCTGTGTGTCTTTGTGTCTGTGTGTGTGTGTGTGTCTGTGTGTCTGTGTGTGGCTGTGTGTCTGTGTGGCTGTGTGTCTTTGTGTCTGTGTGTGGCTGTGTGTCTTTGTGTTTCTTTGTGTCTGTGTGTGTGTGGCTGTGTATCTTTGTGTCTCTTGTGTCTGTGTGTGTGGGGCTGTGTGTCTTTGTGTCTCTTTGTGTCTGTATGTGGCTGTGTGTCTTTGTCTTTGTGTCTCTTTGTGTCTCTTTGTGTCTGTGTGTGGCTGTGTGTCTCTGTGTCTGTGTGTGTGTGTGTGTGTGTGCGTGTGGCTGTGTCTCTTTGTGTCTCTTTGTGTGTGTGTGTGGCTGTGTCTCTTTGTGTCTTTGTGTGTGTGTGTGTGTGTGTGTGTGGCTGTGTCTCTTTGTGTCTCTTTGTGTCTGTGTGTGGCTGTGTGTCTTTGTGTCTGTGTGTGTCTGTCTGTGTCTGTGTCTGTGTGTGTGTGTGTCTGTGTGTGGCTGTGTGTGTGTGTCTTTGTGTCTGCGTGTGGCTGTGTGTCTTTGTGTCTGTGTGTGGCTGTGTGTCTTTGTGTCTCTTTGTGTCTGTGTGTGTTTGGCTGTGTGTCTTTGTGTCTCTTTGTGTCTGTGTCTGTGTGTGTGGCTGTGTGTCTTTGTGTCTCTTTGTGTCTGTCTGTGTCTGTGTGTCTGTGTCTGTGTGTCTGTGTGTGGCTGTGTGTCTTTGTTTCTGTGTGTGGCTGTGTGTCTTTGTTTCTGTGTGTGGCTGTGTGTCTTTGTGTCTGTGTCTGTGTGTGGCTGTGTGTGTGGCTGTGTCTCTTTGTGTCTCTTTGCGTCTCTTTGTGTCTGTGTGTCTTTGCGTCTCTTTGTGTCTGTGTGAGTGTGTGTGGCTGTGTCTCTTTGTGTCTCTTTGTGTCTGTGTGTGTGTGGCTGTGTGTCTTTGTATCTGTGTCTGTGTGTGTGTGGTTGTGTGTCTTTGTGTCTCTTTGTGGCTGTGTGTCTTTGTGTCTGTGTCTGTGTGGCTGTGTGTGTGTCTGTGTGTGTGGCTGTCTGTCTTTGTGTCTGTGTGTGTGTGTGTGGCTGTGTGTCTTTGTGTCTGTGTCTGTGTGTGTCTGTGTGTGTGTGTGTGTGTGTGGCTGTCTGTCTTTGTGTCTGTGTGTGTCTGTGTGTCTGTGTGTGGCTGTGTGTGTGTGTCTTTGTGTCTGCGTGTGGCTGTGTGTCTTTGTGTCTGTGTGTGGCTGTGTGTCTTTGTGTCTCTTTGTGTCTGTGTGTGTGGCTGTGTGTCTTTGTGTCTCTTTGTGGCTGTGTGTCTTTGTGTCTTTGTGTCTGTGTGTGTGGCTGTGTGTCTGTGTGTCTGTCTGTGTCTGTGTGTCTGTGTCTTTGTGTCTGTGTGTGGCTGTGTGTCTTTGTGTCTGTGTGTGGCTGTGTGTCTTTGTGTCTGTGTCTGTGTGTGGCTGTGTGAGTGGCTTTGTGTCTGTGTGTCTTTGCGTCTCTTTGTGTCTGTGTGTCTTTGTGGCTCTTTGTGTCTTTGTCTGTGTGTGTGTGTGTGTGTGTGTGTGGCTGTGTGTCTTTGTGTGTCTTTGTGTGTCTTTGTGTCTCTTTGTGTGTGTGTGTGTGTGGCTGTGTGTCTTTGTGGCTGTGTGTCTTTGTGGCTGTGTGTCTTTGTGGCTGTGTGTCTTTGTGGCTGTGTGGCTGTGTGTCTGTGTGTGTGGCTGTGTCTCTTTGTGTGTGTGTGTGTGTGGCTGTGTGTCTGTGTCTGTGTGTGTGTGGCTGTGTCTCTCTGTGTCTGTGTGTGTGTCTCTTTGTGTCTGTGTGTGTGTGGCTGTGTCTCGTTGTGTCTGTGTGTGTGTGGCTGTGTGTCTTTGTGTCTCTTTGTGTCTGTGTGTGTGTGTGTGTGTGTGGCTGTGTGTCTTTGTGTCTCTTTGTGGCTGTGTGTCTTTGTGTCTGTGTGTGTGTGTCTGTGTGTGTATGTTTGTGTGTCTGTGTGTGGCTGTGTGTGTGTGTCTTTGTGTCTGCGTGTGGCTGTGTGTCTTTGTGTCTCTTTGTGTCTGTGTGTGTGGCTGTGTGTCTTTGTGTCTCTTTGTGGCTATGTGTCTTGGTGTCTGTGTGTGTGGCTGTGTGTCTGTGTGTCTGTCTGTGTCTGTGTGTCTGTGTGTGGCTGTGTGTCTTTGTGTCTGTGTGTCTTTGTGTTTCTTTGTGTCTGTGTGTGTGGCTGTGTATCTTTGTGTCTCTTTGTGTCTGTGTGTCTTTGTGTCTGTGTCTCTTTGTGTCTCTTTGTGTCTGTGTGTGGCTGTGTGTCTCTGTGTCTGTGTGTGTGTGGCTATGTCTCTTTGTGTCTGGGTGTGTGTGTGTGTGTGTGTGTGTGTGGCTGTGTGTCTGTGTGTGTCTGTCTGTGTGTGGCTGTGTCTCTTTGCGTCTGTGTGTCTTTGTGTGTCTGTGTGTGGCTGTGTCTCTTTGTGTCTCTTTGTGTCTGTGTGTGTGTGGCTTTGTGTCTTTGTGTCTGTGTGTGTGTGTGTGTCTGGCTGTGTCTCTTTGTGGCTGTGTGTCTTTGTGTCTTTGTGTGTGTGTGGCTGTGTGTCTGTGTGTGTGGCTGTGTCTCTTTGTGTCTTTGTGTGTGTGTGGCTGTGTGTCTGTGTCTGTGTGTGTGTGTGTGTGTGTGTGTGTGTGTGTGGCTGTGTCTCTTTGTGTCTCTTTGTGTCTGTGAGTGTGTGTGGCTGTGTCTCTTTGTGTGTGTCTCTTTGTGTCTCTTTGTGTCTGTGTGCGGCTGTGTCTCTTTGTGTCTCTTTGTGTGTGTGTGGCTGTGTCTCTTTGTGGCTGTGTGTCTTTGTGTCTCTTTGTGTCTGTGTCTCTTTGTGTCTGTGTGTGGCTGTGTGTCTCTGTGTCTGTGTGTGTGTGTGGCTGTGTCCCTTTGTGTCTCTTTGTGTGTGTGTGTGTGTGTGTGTGGCTGTGTCTCTTTGTGTCTGTGTGTGTGTGTGTGTGTGTGTGTGTGTGTGTGGCTGTGTCTCTTTGTGTCTCTTTGTGTCTGTGTGTGGCTGTGTGTCTTTGTGTCTGTGTCTGTGTGTGGCTGTGTGTGTGGCTTTGTGTCTGTGTGTCTGTGCGTCTCTTTGTGTCTGTGTGTCTTTGTGGCTCTTTGTGTCTTTGTCTGTGTGTGTGTGTGTGTGTGTGTGTGGCTGTGTCTGTGTGTGTGTGGCTGTGTCTGTGTGTGTGTGGCTGTGTCTGTGTGTGTGTGTGGCTGTGTCTCTTTGTGTCTCTTTGTGTGTCTTTGTGTGTCTTTGTGTCTCTTTGTGTGTGTGTGTGTGGCTGTGTCTCTTTGTGTGTGTGTGTGTGTGTGTGTGTGTGGCTGTGTGTCTGTGTCTGTGTGTGTGTGGCTGTGTCTCTCTGTGTCTGTGTGTGTGTCTCTTTGTGTCTGTGTGTGTGTGGCTGTGTCTCTTTGTGTCTCTTTGTGTCTGTGTGTGTGTGGCTGTGTGTCTTTGTGTCTCTTTGTGTCTGTGTGTGTGTGTGTGTGTGGCTTTGTGTCTTTGTGTCTCTTTGTGGCTGTGTGTCTTTGTGTCTGTGTGTGTGTGTCTGTGTGTGTGTCTGTGTGTGTGTCTGTGTGTGTATGTCTGTGTGTCTGTGTGTGGCTGTGTGTGTGTGTGTGTCTTTGTGTCTGCGTGTGGCTTTGTGTCTTTGTGTCTGCGTGTGGCTGTGTGTCTTTGTGTCTGTGTGTGGCTGTGTCATTGTGTCTCCTTGTGTCTGTGTGTGTGGCTGTGTGTCTTTGTGTCTCTTTGTGGCTGTGTGTCTGTCTGTGTCTGTGTCTGTGTGTCTGTGTGTGGCTGTGTGTCTTTGTGTCTGTTTGTGGCTGTGTGTCTTTGTGTTTCTTTGTGTCTGTTGGTGTGTGGCTGTGTATCTTTGTGTCTCTTTGTGTCTGTGTGTCTTTGTGTCTGTGTCTCTTTGTGTCTCTTTGTGTCTGTGCGTGGCTGTGTGTCTCTGTGTCTGTGTGTGTGTGGCTATGTTTCTTTGTGTCTGGGTGTGTGTGTGTGTGTGTGTGGCTGTGTGTCTGTGTGTGTCTGTCTGTGTGGCTGTGTCACTTTGCGTCTGTGTGTCTTTGTGTGTCTGTGTGTGGCTGTGTCTCTTTGTGTCTGTGTGTGTGTGGCTGTGTCTCTTTGTGTCTCTTTGTGTCTGTGTGTGTGTGTGTGGCTGTGTGTCTTTGTGTCTCTTTGTGGCTGTGTGTCTTTGTGTCTGTGTGTGTGTGTCTGTGTGTGTGTGTGTGTGTGTGTCTGTGTGTGTATGTCTGTGTGTCTGTGTGTGGCTGTGTGTGTGTGTCTTTGTGTCTGCGTGTGGCTGTGTGTCTTTGTGTCTGCGTGTGGCTGTGTGTCTTTGTGTCTGTGTGTGGCTGTGTCATTGTGTCTCTTTGTGTCTGTGTGTGTGGCTGTGTGTCTTTGTGTCTCTTTATGGCTGTGTGTCTTGGTGTCTGTGTGTGTGGCTGTGTCTCTTTGTGTCTTTGTGTGTGTGTGGCTGTGTGTCTGTGTCTGTGTGTGTGTGTGTGTGTGTGTGTGTGGCTGTGTCTCTTTGTGTCGCTTTGTGTCTGTGTGTGTGTGTGGCTGTGTCTCTTTGTGTCTGTGTGTATGTGTCTCTTTGTGTCTCTTTGTGTCTCTTTGTGTGTGTGTGTGGCTGTGTCTCTTTGTGTTTCTTTGTGTCTGTGTGTGGCTGTGTCTCTTTGTGTTTCTTTGTGTCTGTGTGTGGCTGTGTCTCTTTGTGTGTGGCTGTGTCTCTTTGTGGCTGTGTCTCTTTGTGGCTGTGTCTCTTTGTGGCTGTGTGTCTTTGTCGCTGTGTGTCTTTGTGTTTCTTTGTGGTTGTGTCTCTTTGTGGCTGTGTGTGTGTGTGTGTGGCTGTGTCTCTTTGTGTCTCTTTGTGTCTGTGTGTGGCTGTGTGTCTTTGTGTCTGTGTCTGTGTGTGGCTGTGTCTCTTTGTGTGTGTGTGTGTGTGTGTGTTGTCTCTTTGTGTCTCTTTGTGTCTTTGTGTGTGTGTGGCTGTGTGTCATTGTGTCTCTTTGTGTCTGTGTGTGTGTGGCTGTGTGTCTTTGTGTCTCTTTGTGTCTGTGTGTGTGTGGCTGTGTGTCTTTGTGTCTGTGTCTGTGTCTGTGTGTGTGGCTGTGTCTCTTTGTGTGTCTTTGTGTCTTTGTGGCTGTGTGTCTTTGTGTGTGTGTGGCTGTGTGTCTGTGTGTGTGTGTGTGTGTGTGTGTGTGGCTGTGTGTCTTTGTGTCTCCTTTGTGTCTGTGTGTGTGTGGCTTTGTCTCTTTGTGTCTCTGTGTGTGGCTGTGTGTCTTTGTGTCTCTTTGTGGCTGTGTGTCTTTGTGTCTGTGTGTGTGTGTGTGTCTGTGTGTCTGTGTGTGGCTGTGTGTCTGTGTGGCTGTGTGTCTTTGTGTCTGTGTGTGGCTGTGTGTCTTTGTGTTTCTTTGTGTCTGTGTGTGTGTGGCTGTGTATCTTTGTGTCTCTTGTGTCTGTGTGTGTGGGGCTGTGTGTCTTTGTGTCTCTTTGTGTCTGTATGTGGCTGTGTGTCTTTGTCTTTGTGTCTCTTTGTGTCTCTTTGTGTCTGTGTGTGGCTGTGTGTCTCTGTGTCTGTGTGTGTGTGTGTGTGTGTGCGTGTGGCTGTGTCTCTTTGTGTCTCTTTGTGTGTGTGTGTGGCTGTGTCTCTTTGTGTCTTTGTGTGTGTGTGTGTGTGTGTGTGTGGCTGTGTCTCTTTGTGTCTCTTTGTGTCTGTGTGTGGCTGTGTGTCTTTGTGTCTGTGTGTGTCTGTCTGTGTCTGTGTCTGTGTGTGTGTGTGTCTGTGTGTGGCTGTGTGTGTGTGTCTTTGTGTCTGCGTGTGGCTGTGTGTCTTTGTGTCTGTGTGTGGCTGTGTGTCTTTGTGTCTCTTTGTGTCTGTGTGTGTTTGGCTGTGTGTCTTTGTGTCTCTTTGTGTCTGTGTCTGTGTGTGTGGCTGTGTGTCTTTGTGTCTCTTTGTGTCTGTCTGTGTCTGTGTGTCTGTGTCTGTGTGTCTGTGTGTGGCTGTGTGTCTTTGTTTCTGTGTGTGGCTGTGTGTCTTTGTTTCTGTGTGTGGCTGTGTGTCTTTGTGTCTGTGTCTGTGTGTGGCTGTGTGTGTGGCTGTGTCTCTTTGTGTCTCTTTGCGTCTCTTTGTGTCTGTGTGTCTTTGCGTCTCTTTGTGTCTGTGTGAGTGTGTGTGGCTGTGTCTCTTTGTGTCTCTTTGTGTCTGTGTGTGTGTGGCTGTGTGTCTTTGTATCTGTGTCTGTGTGTGTGTGGTTGTGTGTCTTTGTGTCTCTTTGTGGCTGTGTGTCTTTGTGTCTGTGTCTGTGTGGCTGTGTGTGTGTCTGTGTGTGTGGCTGTCTGTCTTTGTGTCTGTGTGTGTGTGTGTGGCTGTGTGTCTTTGTGTCTGTGTCTGTGTGTGTCTGTGTGTGTGTGTGTGTGTGTGGCTGTCTGTCTTTGTGTCTGTGTGTGGCTGTGTGTCTTTGTGTCTCTTTGTGTCTGTGTGTGTGGCTGTGTGTCTTTGTGTTTCTTTGTGTGTGTGTGTGTCTCTTTGTGTCTCTTTGTGTCTCTTTGTGTCTCTTTGTGTCTCGTTGTGTATGTGTGTGTGGGGCTGTGTGTCTTTGTGTGTCTTTGGGTCTCTGTGTGTGTGTGTGGCTGTGTCTCTGTGTGTCTCTTTGTGTGTGTGTGTGGCTGTGTCTCTTTGTGTCACTTTGTGTGTGTGTGTGTGGCTGTGTCTCTTTGTGTCTCTTTGTGTGTGTGTTTGTGTGTGTGTGGCTGTGTGTCTTTGTGTCTCTTTGTGTCTGTGTGTGGCTGTGTGTCTTTGTGTCTGTGTCTGTGTGTGGCTGTGTGTGTGGCTGTGTCTCTTTGTGTCTCTTTGCGTCTCTTTGTGTCTGTGTGTCTTTGCGTCTCTTTGTGTCTGTGTGTCTTTGCATCTCTTTGTGTCTGTGTGAGTGTGTGTGGCTGTGTCTCTTTGTGTCTCTTTGTGTCTGTGTGTGTGTTGCTGTGTGTCTTTGTGTCTCTTTTTGGCTGTGTGTCTTTGTGTGTGTGGCTGTGTGTCTTTGTGTCTGAGTCTGTGTGTGTGTGTGTGTGTGTGTGTCTGTGTGTGTGGCTGTCTGTCTTTGTGTCTGTGTGTGTGTGTGTGTGTGTGTGTGGCTGTGTGTCTTTGTGTCTGTGTCTGTGTGTGTGTGTCTGTGTGTGTGTGTGTGTGTGTGTGTGTGTGTGGCTGTCTGTCTTTGTGTCTCTGTGTGTCTGTGTGTGTGGCTGTGTGTCTTTGTGTTTCTTTGTGTGTGTGTGTGTGTGTCTCTATGTGTCTCGTTGTGTATGTGTGTGTGGGGCTGTGTGTCTTTGTGTGTCTTTGGGTCTCTGTGTGTGTGTGTGGCTGTGTCTCTGTGTGTCTCTTTGTGTGTGTGTGTGGCTGTGTCTCATTGAGTCTCGTTGTGTATGTGTGTGTGGGGCTGTGTGTCTTTGTGTGTCTTTGGGTCTCTGTGTGTGTGTGTGTGGCTGTGTCTCTGTGTGTCTCTTTGTGTGTGTGTGTGGCTGTGTCTCTTTGTGTCTCTTTGTGTGTGTGTGTGTGGCTGTGTCTCTTTGTGTCTCTGTGTGTGTGTGTGTGTGTGTGTGTGTGTGGCTGTGTGTCTTTGTGTCTCTTTGTGGCTGTGTGTCTTTGTGTCTCTTTGTGTCTGTGTGTGGCTGTGTGTCTTTGCGTCTCTTTGTGTCTGTGTGTCTTTGTGTCTGTGTGTCTTTGCGTCTCTTTGTGTCTGTGTGTGGTTGTGTGTCTTTGTGTCTCTTTGTGTCTGTGTGTGTGTGGCTGTGTGTCTTTGTGTCTCTTTGTGTCTGTGTGTGTGTGGCTGTGTGTCTTTGTGTCTCTTTGTGTCTGTGTGTGTGGCTGTATGTCTTTGTGTCTGTGTCTGTGTGTGTGGCTGTGTGTCTTTGTGTCTCTGTGTGTGTGTGTGTGTATGGCTGTGTGTCTTTGTATCTCTTTGTGTCTGTGTGTGTCTCTTTGTGTCTGTGTGTGTCTCTTTGTGTGGCTGTGTGTCTTTGTGTGTCTGTTTGTGCGTGTGCATGTGCAAATGATTTAGCTAAGCTGGGGAAAGCTTACTAGAGACAGGTTATCTGGGAGGTTTAGGACATGAAAGGATGGAGTTGTTAGGTTTGTGCATTTGTAATATTATGGTGGTTTGAGGTACAAGTAAATAGGTTGGATCTAACATTTGCATTTTTAGATAAGTTGAAAGTTTGTTTGAACATCAAAAGGAAAGTCAGAGGTGACTAAAAACATTTTTGCATCTTACAGGAGTTCCCTGGGTAAACAGAAGAGGGTATATTACATTTTATTGACCCAAAAGCAGAGACAAAATAGAAACTGAAAGGTTTTATATTTGGGAGGATTGAGTTTCAAAGAGGTGTGAGAACAATGGAACCTGAAATGAAAGGGGGGAAAAGGTACTTTAGAGTTACTGTGGAGAGCTTAGGGGTGGTCTGTTGGCTGTGTGCGGAAGTTCTCCTGGAAACAACTCTAGACTGGGGGAATGTGCAGTTCAAATCAGCCATCTAGTCAAGTCAGAAAAGTTTTAGGTGCAAAATCCAGTCTTGTTCTGAAGTCTTGGGCTTCCACAGCAGAGTGGAAGAGAGTTTGAGGTCATGTAGTATGCCTTTATTAAAGCTACAGCAGTTTGCCTTAGGTAATATTGTTGGATTTTTATAGTTAAAAATCTATAAGTGAGTGTTGCCTCGAAGGTAATATATTGGGCCTGTCCAGTTAGGGAGTCTTTTGGGAAAATATTGTGTATGACTAATTTTAGCTGTGTAATTGTAATCTTGCATGCTAAGTTTTCTTTTCTTCTAGTTAATAAAACTTTTACCTTTAATTTTTAAAATCCCAAAAATGTTACTGGACATCTTGCTGCTGAGATCAGTATATTTTCTTCTTGTTTTCAGAATACAAAAAAAAGGTAGGACCCGTAAGCCAACTTTTCCTCTGGGATTTGGTTTGCACAGCAATGAACATCATCTGTGGTCATTGCAGCTGGAGGCAGCCTGCTGAACATTGTGGCCCTGTTGTCTCCGAAGTCTTTGGTGGGCATCCTCTGGAGGTCCGAAGCCTGGAAGGGTCTCCTGCTGTGGGACAGGTGCATCTCTTAGCCTGACCAGCTGGAGTGGATGAGGTCACAGACAGGGGGGGAGTTTGGAGTGACTGGATACCCTTGGAGTATCCTGGGTGAATGTCAGGCTGATACTCCTGCTCCCTTTGGGTGCCTGAGGGCTCCTCCCGACTCTTTGAGAGGAAGGTGCACCTGGAGGTGCCCTGGCCCCCTCTCGCCAAGCCACTGCTGAAATGCACCCATGGCTAGAGCAATGGAATGCAAGTCTGACTGCATATCTGGCAGAAACTGCTGGACCTGTGTCTCCAAGGTGGCCACCACCCTTCCACCAGACTTCAATCATTCGCATGTCGGAGACACGATATCAAAGAGCACACAGATATACTTCTCCATCTCTTGAGCAACCTGCTGAAGGCCTCTGGCAGCTCTGCATAATGTTCCCCTGTGTCTCGTTGGATCTGAGCATTTTACTAGGGCCAATTGCAGAGGCTCGTCATCTGACTCGGACTCTGCAGGGTCCTGTTCTCCAGCAGTCCTCTGAGTGCCAGAGACCTCACCTCTCACTGCCTCCACTTGCTGTGGGTACATATAAAAAGTAATAACCAGTGAGTGAGCCCGAACCTACTCTGGAACAATGACCTACTGATGTGTGTGTCTCTACATTGGTGGAGGTAGAGGTGTGCGCAGTGACAGCCCTACAGGTGAGAAAGCATCTTCTTCCTCCTCTGAAATGACCTGGGGACTGGGGCTTTCTTCCATGGAGAATGTTGGCCTCCCCTCTTCCTGCTGGTACCCAGAATGGAGAAAACAGAGAATGAGCGACTGCCTGGTTGGCTCAGACTTTACACACATCACACACACTCGTTCCCGAAATTGTCTCTACATTGCGGCTGCTTCTTCAGTGGATTGTTGGGAGAGACAAACCTCGCCACTGGTGCAGGCACGGTCTGTGGACCGCCCTGCCAAACTCTGCAGCCTGCTGCTCAAATTGTGCAAGGTTTCGCAGCCCCGGCATACCACCTCCCATCTTCTCTCTGTCCCTCCTGTCATGGGCAACATCGTCCTGCATAAAGACAGATGGATTGAGTGTGAGCATATTGGGTGAAAGAGCAGACCTGAGGCTGGTCATTGTGCAGAGACTCACCTCCTGACTCCCCAAAGCCTGTACAGCAGCTACAAGGCACAAGTCAGGAGTGTGATGGAATACTCTTCAATTGCCAGGATGAGTGCAGCTCTAACAGCAATGAAGAAGCTCAACATCATCCAGGACCAAGCATCCCGCTTGACTGGCACTCCACCCACCACCTTCACCACTGATGCACAGTGGGAGCAATGTGTACCACCTACAGGATACACTGCAGCAACTCACCAAGGATCCTTAGACAGCACCTTCCAAACCCACAAATTCTGTCACCGATAAGGACAAGGGTAGCAGATGCATGGAAGCCCCACCACCTGCAAGTTCCCCTCCAAGTCACTCACCATCCTGACTTGGAAATATATCGCTGTTCCTTCACTGTTGCTGGGTCAAAATCCGGGAACTCCCTCCCTAACAGCACTGTGGGTGTACCTACACCACATGGACTGCAGCGGTTCAAGAAGGCAGCTCACCACCACCTTCTCAAGGGCAATTAGGGATGGGCAATAAATGCTGGCCAAGCCAGCGAAGCCCACATCCCATGAAAAATGAAAGAAATGAATTGTGATGGGAATTTGGAGAATAGAAGGCTCACTTAACTGAGCAGAGTGGACGAGATCATTCATCAAATTCCTGCACTGCAGATCTGTGCTCTTTTGGACCCCACGGGCGCTGATCACCCTGGTGACCTCCTCCCAGGCCGTTTTGGTCAGACGGGTGGCTGCCTTCTCCTGTCCATTGGAAAGAGGAGCTCCTGCCTTTCCTTGATGGCCTCGAGGAGAATCTCCAAGGAGGCATCGCTGAATCATGGGGCTGGAGTTTGCAGCCTCTTTTCCACATGGTCCTGGCGCAGTGTCTGAATGGCTGCCCGGAAGCCTTTTAAAAGGGTGTCCAGACATGACACGTGATACAATGTGATCTTTGCAGCTGCATAACTAATCGGTTCAACCACCCCGCTCTCCAGCAGAAGTCATTCCGACTTCCTGCTCCCACCATCGAACTTAGTCCCGGAGCAGAAAATTCCGACCTCTGTCACTGAAGCTAATGGCTGGGAAAAACATGAAGCGTTTTTCTTCAGTTTTAACATAACAGTGATTCCTTCAAGCCAATCGCAAAACAATGAGAATTTCCTCAGGTCTTCTCCTGATTGACCACCAAAGCGGAAACCACAGAGAGAGGCGTAAATCCTGACGCAGTGTACTTCTGATCTTTCACAAAGCAGGAGAAGTTTCAAAGGAATTCTTGACAAAAGATTTAGCGACTGATTGCATTCAGAATCATTTTCCCAGGCTAAACTGATAGAAATGTTGGGAAGACAGTTGGATGTGACCTCTGAGCAGAAAGCCTGACAGAGGTCTAAGTCACAGTTTAGATAAAAATACTCCGTGATTAATTCTGTTAAGTACATGATTGAATTTTAGTAGAACACTGAAATTTAGCTGATAATTGCTCAAAACAAGAACAACAGCAACTTGTATTTATATAGCACCTTTAACAAAATGAACCATGCCAAGGTATCAGGAAGATATAGGGCTGTAACTTCCTCGGAGTGGCAATCAACGTCAGATTGAGACTCCGTGCCCACTTACCCACGCCCAATTCCTTCCGTGCCTATCTCGCCCAACCTTCCAATTCGGGCTAGGCGAGATCCAGACATTCTAAGATCTAACAAGTGTGAAACGCCTTCAGCATCTAAGGCTCAAGCTGCTGTCTACAGAGAACTGAAGTTAAGGAACCTCACTTTGAG
Organism: Carcharodon carcharias; assembly: GCF_017639515.1. Classification (NCBI taxonomy): domain Eukaryota; kingdom Metazoa; phylum Chordata; class Chondrichthyes; order Lamniformes; family Lamnidae; genus Carcharodon; species Carcharodon carcharias. Next base: position 135,582,325 of record NC_054481.1, read on the forward strand.
TTGGATTGTTCAGGGTATCATGTTTCTTTGCCTGGGTCTTTTAAAATACATATCTTACTGTTGCCTTAACAAAGGTGTAATTGGGAATTAGATTAATTAGGGGATTTAGAAGTTATCATAGTAGTAATTTGTAGATCTATGTATGTATTTAAGATAATTTCTTCCATTAATAAAGGTTTAATTTAGTTTTGTAAGAAACCTATAAGACTTGGTTGTCTTATCACTACTGAATTCAAGGCATGCATCTCCGCATTTTTACGAATTGCAAAACAAGTTGTGGTAGTTGTTTCAAGTTTCCCTTTGGGATTTGAACAGCTCAGCATTTACCATCGGCTGTGCCATGACATAAGGCACTTTACAGGAGCAATTATCAAATAAGATTTGACACCGAGCCACATCCGGTGATATTGGGAGAGATGACCAAAAGCTTAGTTAAATGGCAGGTTTTAAGGAGAATCTTTAAAGCAGGAAGTAGTAGAGAAGCAGAGAAATTTAAATGGGAATTCTAGAGATTAGGGCAGCTGAAGGCACAGTCACCAGTGGTGGACTGATTAAATTTGTGAATGAACACAAATATTTTGGAGGGTTGTGGAGCTAGGAAGCTGGGCATTGATCTGCATGGTTCGTTTTCTATGGTCACAAGCACTAATATCGTTACTAAGTTGATGTCAGGTACACGAGCATCAGAAGTGTGTGTTAGGATGCGAGCACCATTTTGGTACTCAAGTTACTCATATTGGCCAAAAATTGGTGAATTCCAGAGCTTAGAGCATAGGCAGCTGAAGGCACAGCCACCAATGGTGGAGCATTTCAAATTGGGGATGCTCAAAAGACCGGAATTGAGGAGCACAGAGATCTCATTGGGAATGACTCATCTCCTGGCTGTTATTCCTTTGCTGTGAAAAAATGTATCACTTCAACTTTACACCTGTCCCACGTGGTTTTGTTAAAAACATGCTGTGGGTTAATGCTGGTGCCACATTCTGGCACTTCATGCAGAGCCCTACCAAACAACTACCTCAGCAAGACACCTGCTATAGTACAGTTCACTGTTTTCATCAGAATCAAGCAATTTCTAATTCAGAATGGTACAAATTAAGAACATAAGAACTTAAGAAATGGGAGCAGGAGTCGGACATTTTGACCCTCAAATTCATTCCATCATTCAATAACATTATGGCTGATCTGATTATGACTTTAACTCCACTTTCCTGCCCACCTCCTATATCCCTCGTAGATCAAATATCTGTATAATTCTGCCTTGAATATATCCGATCACCCAGCCTTCACCGCTGAAACTGTGCCCCCTAATTCCAGATTCCCCCATGAAAGGAAACATCTACTCGGCATCCACTCTGCCAAGCCCCCTCAGAATCTTATAGATTTCATTCTTCTAAACTCCAACGAGTACAGGCCTAGCCTGTTCAACCATTCCTCATAAGACAAACCACACATCTCAGAAATCAACCTAGTGAATATTCTCTGAACTTTCTATGATAAATGCATATCCCTCCTTAAATAAGGAGACCAGAATTGAACATAGCACTTTAGCCTCACCAAATCCCTGCTGTACAGCTGTAGCAAGATTTCCTAACTTTTACTCTGTCCCCCTTACCGTTAAGGCCAACATTCCATTGGTATTCCTAACCACTTGCTGTACTTGATGCTAACTTTTTGTGATTCATGTACCAGAACACCCAGATCCCTCTGTACCACCGATTTGCAATCTTTCTCCATTTAAATAATGCTCTGCTTTTCTATTCTTCCTGCCAAAGTGGACCTCATATTTTCCCATATTATACACCACCTGTCAAATTTTAGCCCATTTGCTAAAACTATCTATATCCCTTTGCAGACTCTTTGGGTGGTATTTAATGGAAGCAATGGGGATTCTCACCCTTTGGCTAGAGAGCCGGCAAGAGCCCTTCATCAACTCTTTTTGAGACGGTTCACTACATTAAAGTGCCAATTAGGCATGTCACTGGGCAGCAAAGGACTCCAGGGGCACAAGTCCCACCCACTGAGCTGCCAGCCAATCAGAGGCCACCAACTCTTCAGTACTTGGCAATGCCACTGGGGAGACAGTTGCTGCTGCTCGTATTATGTGCACCTGAGGCCTAGGATTGCTGAGGGACCCAGGCATGGTGCACGACAGCAGAATAGGGATCACGGGGTGGGTGCCACAGGCAAGGGGGCAAAGGGGTCAGCAGCAAGGATAGGGGGGGTGGCTCTCAGCAAGCCCCTCCCTTCCTGGGGCAGTCTCTGGGTCAGGCACTGAATGCCTGACAGCTAAGAAACTGCACCACCTCAGAAAGCCCACAACCAACCCTGAGAGGGTTTGTTTTTTGGGCACCCTGCCCACTGCTGGGTGAATACCAGCAATGAAAGCATGAGGCCCTCAAGCGGGCATTAATTGCCAACTTAAGAGTCTCAACTGACAGTGGGACCAGCAGGAGGTCCATGGTCCTTCCCACCATGGACTGAATCAGGGCAGAGGCAGGAGGACAGCAGCATCCCCACCCACCATTCTCCTGACTGATTAAATGTCACCCCCACCTCCCACACCAGAACTAAACTCATCATGGGGGAGTGTAGGAAATTCCACCCTTTGCGTCCTCCTCATAACTTGCTTCCTAACTATCTTTCTATTGTCAGCAAATTTAGCCACAATCCAGTGGTCCCTTCATCCAAGTCATTAATGTGCTGTACATGTCCACTGATCCCTGTGGCACTCCATTAGCTCGTTTGAGAACATGAAAATGATACTTTCATCCTGACTCTCTGGCTGGGGTTTTGCACGCCCGTCAGTATCAGCACTCATAATCATCAGAGACAGGCGTCTTAGACAGCAACACATCACTTTTATAGGGGGATCACAGGTAGGTCTCTACCTATGAGATCAGCCGTATGTGGGTGGATGCAGGCCAAGGTCTTGCTTGGCGAAGGGGGGGATTTGACCTCAGGCAAGGGAAGAGGCTGCAGGACGAGGACTGTACTGGGGAAGGGGGGTATCCCAGGGTGTGTGTGGGGGCACATGTTGATCTGTGCAAGTGGCCTCAAGATAGTGAGGGCTGAGCAAGCAGTCTCCAGAGGAGATGAGGCAGATGGACATGTCAGGGTATGTATGTCAGAATGGGTGGTGATGTCCCTTGAGCTGGCAATGAATGCCAGTCAAAGTGCGATGGGCCTGAGTGTGTGAGTTTAGAGTGATGAGATGGTTGCCATACCCTGGCTGCACAGATTAGATCATTCATCCTCTATCTGCATTGGGTGGCCAACCTCTTCTGTGCAGCATTGGCACTGATCGCCACTGCCATGCCTGCCATGCTGGATTGGTGGTGCCGCTGCCCATCCTATGGCCAGAGCAGGAGTAGAGCATATTGCAGCAGCCTCCACAGCAGCCAAATGGCATTCCAGTGACGCGTCACTAAACCTGGGGGCTGCAGCCTTTTTGCCTTTCATGGACATCCTCCCTGCAGTAGTTGCGGGCTGGAAGCACTGAGAGGTGTGCACGCAACTGGACTTTAAATATGGTGCCCAGCGTGGTGAAGCGGCGAGGTGATGGCGTGGTGGGGGAATGAGAGCCCGCCCGCTGTGGAATCGACGTGTTTCCCGGGAATGCATAAGCATTGCAGTGGGTTTGGGATGATACAGCATGAAAACCCACCACCGTGGCCAGCAGATAAAACGCCGTTTTCTATCTTCTATCCATGTTAATATATTACACCATGAGCCCTTACCTTGGATAGTAACCTTTTATGTAGCACCTTATCAAATGCCTTTTGGAAATCCAAATACACTAAATCTATTGATTCCCCTTTATCCACTCTGCTTGTGACATCCTCAAATAATTCTAATAAATTTTTCAAACATGATTTTTCTTTCACAAAACCATCTTAACTCTGTCTGATTGTATTATGCTGCTGCTTCTTTAATAATGGATTCTAATATTTTCCCAATGACAGATATTAGGCTAGCTGGCCTATAGTTCCCTACTTTCTGTCTCCCTAAATTCTTAAGTAGTGGTGTTACATTTGCTGTTTTCCAATCCGCTGGGAGCTTTCCAGGATCTAGGGAATTTTAGAAGATCATAATCAATGCATCTAAGATAAAAGCAAAAAACTGCGGATGCTGGAAATCCAAATCGAAAACAAAAATACCTGGAAAAACTCAGCAGGTCTGACAGCATCTGCGGAGAGGAACACAGTTAATGTTTCGCGTCTGACCCTTCAACAGAACTAAAGAAAATAGAAAAGAGGTGAAATATAAGCTGGTTTAAGGGGGGAGGTGGGACAGGTAGAGCTGAATAGAGGGCCAGTGATAGGTTGAGATAGCCAAAAGATGTCATAGACAAAAGGACAAAGAGGTGTTGAAGCTGGTGATATTATCTAAGGAATGTGATAATAAAGGTACAGATAGCCCTAGTGGGGGTGGGGTGGGGGGAAGGGATCGAAATAGGCTAAAAGGTAGAGATAAAACAATGGATGGAAATAAATTTAAAAACAATGGAAATAGGTGGGAAAAGAAAAATCTATATAAATTATTGGAAAAAAGGGGGATCGGAGAGGGGGTGGGGATGGAAGAGAGAGTTCATGATCTAAAATTGTTGAACTCAATATTCAGTCTGGAAGGCTGTAGATGCCTAGTTGGAAGATGAGGTGCTGTTCCTCCAGTTTGCGTTGAGCTTCACTGGAACAATGCAGCAGGCCAAGGACGGACATGTGGGCATGAGAGCAGGGTGGAGTGTTAAAATGGTAAGCGACAGGGAGGTCTGGGTAATGCTTGCGGACAGACCGAAGGTGTTCTGCAAAGTGGTCACCCAGTCTGCGTTTGGTCTCTCCAATGTAGAGGAAACCGCATTGGGAGCAACGAATGCAGTAGACTAAATTGAGGGAAGTGCAAGTGAAATGCTGCTTCACTTGAAAGGAGTGTTTGGACCCTTGGATGGTGAGGAGGGGGGAAGTAAAGGGGCAGGTGTTGCACCTTCTGCAGTTGCACGGGAAGGTGCCGTGGGAGGGGGTTGAGGTGTAGGGGGTGATAGAGGAGTGGACCAGGGTGTCCCGGAGGGAACGATCCCTGCGGAATGCAACCGGGGGTGGGTGAAGGGAAGATGTGCTTAGTGGTGGCATCGTGCTGGAGTTGGCGGAAATGGCAGAGGATGATCCTTTGAATGCGGAGGCTGGTGGGGTGATAAGTGAGGACAAGGGGGACACTATCATGGTTCTGGGAGGGAGAGGAAGGTGTGAGGGCGGATGCGTGGGAGATGGGCTGGACACGGTTGAGGGCCCTGTCAACCATCGTGGGTGGAAAACCTCGGTTAAGGAAGAAGGACGACATGTCAGAGGAACTGTTTTTGAAAGTGGCATCATCACAATCAATGGAATCTACTGTTTCTGCAGTCACTTCTTTTGAGATCCTGGGATGCAGGCCATAAGGTCCAGGGAACTTGTCGGCCTTTAGAACCACAGAACCACAGCAAGGTTAAAGCACAGAAGGAAGCCATTCAGCTCACCTTGTCCATGCCAGCGCAAGGACATCCAGGTGCCCTTTCTAATCCCACCTTCCTGCACCCGGCCCATAGCCCTGCAGCTTACAGCACTTAAGGTGCAGATCCAGGTACTTTAGGCCCATTACTTTTTATAGTAATTTTTCTCTAGTGAAAGTGATTGTTTTAAGTTCCTCCCTCCATTTTGCCTTTGATTTTCTATTATTCTTGGGATGGTTTTTGGGTCTTTTATTGTTACAAAATATTTGTTCAAAGTCTCCACCATTTCCTTGTTTCCCATAATTCCTCAGTCCCACCTTTGAAGGGACCAACATTTACCTTAGCTACTCTCTTCCTTTTCATATACTTGTAGAAGCTCTTACTGTCTGGTTAATATTTCTTGCTAAATTACTCTCATATTCTAACTTCTTCCTCTTTATTTTTTTTAGTAATCCTTTGCTCATTTCTAAAACTGTCCAAATCTTCTGCCAATCTTCATAGTATTGTACATTTTTTCTTTCAACTTGACACCATCCCTAACTTTATTTAGCCATAGATGGTGCATCCTTCTTGTAGAACTTTCTTTCTCAGCAGAATATATCTTTTCAAAGAGCTATGAAATATCTCCGTACATCTGCATTGCTTATATACCATCTTATTTTTTATCCAATTTTCCTAGTCCATTCTGTGTTCATAACTTTGTAATTGCTTTTATTTAAGCTTAAGGCACTAGCTTTACACCCAGGTTTCTCACCCTTAACCTGAATTTGAAACTCTATCATGTTATAATTATTTTTGTCTAGAAGAACCTTTACTGAGATCATTAATTCATTCTGTATCATTATACATTATCATGTCTAAAGTAACCTGTTCTCTGGTTGGTTCTATGATATGTTGTTCTAAAAAACTGTCCAGAGTACACTCAATGAACTCATCCTCAAAGCTACCAATGCCAATTTGATTTGTTCAATCTAAATGAATATTAAAACCACCCACTGTTATAGCAGTACCCTTCTTACAAGCCCTAATTATTTCTCGCTTTGTACTCTGTCCTATAATGTAGCTACTGTTAGGAGGTGTATATGCTACTCCCTCCAGGGAAATATTTCCCTTGATATTTCTTATCTCCACCCAAACGGATTCCACATATTAATCTTGTAAACCAAGATCATTTCTCACTACTGCACTGATCTCATCATTTATTCTCAGAGAAGGCAGGTGCTGAAATTAGACTCTTGGTAAAGATTTTTGTACTGATTTACTACATAAACAGCCCAATACAGAAAGCTATCCTTACATCTGCATAGTAGTATTATCACTGCACTAGTGTTCCAGAGATCTGTAATGCACTCAGCACCTGGGTTTGAATCCCACCATGATAGATGGTGAAATGTGAACTTAACAAAAATCTGAATTGCAAATCTGATCATGACCACAAGATACTGTGTGAATCATGGTAAAAGAGGAGGTAACACAGACCCTTGAAGGATTTAAAATTGATAAAGATATTGGATAGGCTGCCTGGACTTAAAGTTGATAAAGCACAAGGATAGGAGGTGATGCATCTATGGAAAGCGAGAGAGGCAATAGTGGAGGCAGTGACCATAATTTTTTCAGTCTTCTTGAGACCAAGGGTGGTGCCAGAGGACTGAAGAATTGCAATTGTTAAACTCTAGTTCAAAAAATGGTGTAAAGATAAGCCCAGTGACTAGAGGCCAGTCACTTTAATCTCAGTGGAGGGGAAACTTCTAGAAATGATAATTCAGGACAAATTAATAGTCACTTGGACAAATATAGGCTAATTAATGAAAGCCTGCATGGGCTTACTAAGGGCAAATTGTATTAACTAACTAATCTGCTGGAGTTGAGTGAAGAGGTAACAGAGAGGGTTGATTAGGGTAGTGCGGTTGACGTGGTATACTTGGACTTCCAAAAGCCATTTGATACAGTGCCACGCAACAGGCCTGTGAGCAAAGTTAGAGCTCATGGGATAAAAGGGACAGTAACAACAAGGATACAAAATTGGCCGAGTAATAGGAAGCAGAGGGCTGAATTTTACATTCATCAGGCCCGTGTGTGCCCGACTTGATTGGGCGTAAAATCACGCAGGATGACGTTGGGCAAGCGTCCCGATGTCTTTGTGCACTCTCACAAGCTTTAAGGTCGACAGGCGCATGTGAGAATCAGCAGCGCGTCTGCTGACAATGAAGAGGCCTTTTAAGGCCCTTAAGCAATGAATGAATGTGTATTTTTCACTGCCCATTCAACCATTCAGTTGGCCGGTGGGTGAATAGGCCAGGCAGCCTTTGCGGGATGAGGTTTCCAACTATAAATAAAAATCTATTAAATATTCCACCATCATTTTAAACATGTTCCTCTTCATGTGACTGAGTTTATATCATCTTCAAAATCTTTATTTTCTTTTCTCCATTTCTTCAGCTCCCTGAGGCAGCGCTGTGTCCTCAGGGAGTTTTCAGCATGCGCAGACTTCCACACTTGCACTGCTACCGCCCCCACCTGGCCACGCTGAGCGCTTCAGCCTGCCTTTCATGCTGGCTGCCCGGTAATTGGCCAGTCAGCAGGAATTTGCGGCTGGGGGCCGATTACAGGCAGCAGACCTTTTCCTGGCCATTCCTGCCTGCAGCACCCATCCAATGACCTCACAATTCAGTCCAGAGAGTAGTGGCTAATGAATATTTTTATTGAGGGAAGTTTGTAGTGGAGTTCCTCAGGGGTCAGTGTTTGGACCCTTGCTTTTCCTGACATATGTCAAATACTTAGGCCTTGGTGTACAGGGCATCATTTCAAAATTTGTGGATAATACAAAACTTGGAAGTATCGTGAACCATGAGAAGGATAGTGTAGAACTTCAAAAGGGCATAAGAAAGTTGATGGAATGGGTAGACACGTGACAGACAAAACTTAATGCAGGGAAGTGTGAAGTGATTCATTTTGGTAGGAAGAACATGGACAGACAATATAAAATAAGGGGAGAAAGTTTGAAGGGGGTGCAGGAGCAGAAAGACCTGGGTGTATATATGCATAGATCACTGAAGGTAGCAGGACAGGTGGAGAGAGCGGTTAATAAAGCATATCGCATTCTGGGCTTTATTAATGGGGACATAGAGTACAAGTGCAGAGAGGTTATGATGAATTTATTTAAGACACTCATTAGATCTCAGCTGGAGTATTGTGTCCAGTTCTGGGTGCTGCTTTATAGGAAGGATGTGAACACATTGGAGAGAGTGCAGGAGAGGTTTACGAGAATGGTTCCAGGGATGAGAAATTTCAGGTACGAAGATAGATTGGAGAGGTTGGAGGGACTGTTCTCCTTGGAGAGAAGAAGGCTAAGAGGAGATTTGATAGACATGTTCAAAATCATGAGGGGGCTGAACAGAGTAGACAAGGAGAAGCTATTCCCACTCATAAAAGGATCAAAAACAAGAGGGCACAGATTTAAAGTGATTTATAAAAGAAGCAAATGTGATGTGAGAAAAATCTTTTTCACACAATGAGTGGTTTGGGTCTGCAATGCACTGCCTGGGAGTGTAATGGAGACAGGTTCAATCGAGGTACGCAAGAGGGCATTGGTTGATTATTTGAATAGAAACAATGTTTAGGGGTATGAGGAACAGGCAGGGCAATGGCACCAGGTCACAATACTCGTTTGGACAGCCAGTGCAGACACAATGGCCAAGTAGCCTCCTCTGTGCCATTAAAATTCTGTGATTCTGTGATCTTAGTCTTTATAAATAGGGCATAGAGTATAAAAACAAGGAAGTTATGAAAAACCTGTATTAAACACTGTTCAGCCTCAACTAGAGTTTTGCATCCAGTTGTGGGAACCACACTTTAGGAAGGATGTGGAGGCATTGGAGAGAGTGCAGAAAAAAACTCTTGAGAACGGTTCCATGGATGTAGAACTTCAGTTACGTAGGTAGATTGGAGAAGTTGGGACTGATTTATTTGGAGAAGAGAAGGTTAAGAGGAGATGTTAAGAGGTATTCAAAATCATGAGAGGTCTGGACAGAGTAGATAGGGAGAAACTGTTCCCATTGGTGAGACTGAGAGGACACAGATTTAAGGTAATTGACAAAAGCAGCAATGCCGTTATGAGGATAAACTTTTTCATACAACGAGTGATTAAGGACCTGGAATGCACTGTTTGACAGTGTGGCGGAATCAGGTTCAACTGAGGCGTTCAAGGGGAAATTAGATTATTATCTGAAAGGAAAGAATGTGTAGGGTTATAGGGAGAAGACAGGGGAATGGCACTCAGTAAATTGATGCTGTGGAGAGGTGGCACAGACATGAAGGGCTGAATGGCTTCCTTCTGTGCTATAACCATTCTGTGATAAATGGAAGTTGTTCTTGTTGCTGTTGCTTCCCCCTGAATTGGGATCCAATGCAATGTGAAAGGAATTTCTGGCACCTTGTTTAAACTGAGTTTATTGCTTTCATATGGGGACAAACACTTAATTCAGCTTCATGAAACTTCCAGCGTCAGTCCTTTCTACCCTCCAACTTAATGGAGGGAGGTTCTCCTGCCGTCGGGAGGTTGACATGGGGCCTCTCCCATGATTAAGTGAGCTAGGTTGCCATGGTTCCCACTGTGATGGTCTGCATTAAATCCAGCCCCATGACTCTATGAAAGGGAAAGAAAGAAAGTAGATGAATGTTTGGAAAGTAATAAAAGTTTGTTGCAAAAAGTGGGTGTGCATTTTGAAAAGAGGGAAAAAGTACTTATTAGGAAGAATAAGGAATTTGAAAGGAAGATGAAAGAATGGGGAAGAGAGAAAAGAAAAGGATGAAACCAAATCTTTTTCCCCTTTCGGGTTCAGCACTGATTGGCATTAACTGTTCCCTAAAACTTCCTTTCTGTCTCTCCAAAAATGACATTTACTGAAGTACACAAAAACAAAGCTCCCTCCAGTCCCTCAGGTAATTGCTCAGTCTTCATGCAGTGAATCTGAACAATGCATAGTGACTGGCTATTCAACCATCAAATGCATCACACCAGAGCCCAATTCTGTCCTCAATGATGCCCAAGAGTGCAAGAGCCGGAACGCTGGCTGCTTTCCCCAGCCCCTAGTTTTTGTCAGTGAGGCAAATTATAATATAGTCTTTGAATACAGAGCATTGCACTGTCAGACAAACCTGATATGAAAGTCATCCATCCTGTCTCAAATCAGTTGATCCAACACAAAGTGGAGATCAAATCTTGGACTGTCTGGCTACCCACAGTTCAGTTCCATACCGAGCTGTGCATTTTGTCACTATGTTATAATGTCTTTGCCAACTATACTACGGACTATACTACTGAATAGAGACAAATTCTGCTCAGATTCTCCGATAGTGAATTGTTCTGGGTCCAATATATTGTACTGCTGTGCATTCAAAGATATCATGTTGAAAAACAAATGATGTGCTTACAATTATACAAGAAATCAATGCTGAATGTTCTTTGTATTTCAAAAATAAACACTGTTTAAGAATTATGCAGAATGCATGGTTACCAACCAACCATTCAATGCAGTACAAAATACATGATATAATCCATCTGATTCAATTCAATCTGACTGTGAAGAGAAAGATTAACTTTTGAACAAAACAAGTGGACAATCTGTATATGCATGACTAAGCAGCAGTGCTGTAGCAGTCTCATTACACATCATAAACACAGGGTGAGCAAAATTAAAGGGGACAAAATGTATCATAAATACTTTTACAATGAATTTGCTTTTTTCATAAGGATGTGTTCAAACAATTTACAAAATGGAGAAAGTTTTTCTCTAAATGCAGGAGTTGGTAATTAGACAAAAGTGAATAGTGAATGGCAAGTATAATAATAAAAACAGAGTAAATTTTCATTCACTTCATAACAAAGTGAATCTGCTTTGATTTAAAGCAAGATATTTAGCCGAACAATATGTTACTCTGAACTGGATCTTCCACCTTACTTCAAATAATTGTTCATACCAAATAATAGAAGAAGCATACAGATAACCAAGTTCCCTTCCAAGCCACACAACATCCTGACTTGGAAATATATCGCCGTTCCTTCATTGTCGCTGGGTCAAAATCTTGGAACTCCCTCCCTAACAGCACTGTGGGTGCACCCACGCCACATGGGCTGCAGTGGTTCAAGAAGGCAGCTCACCACCGCCTTCTCAAGGGCAATTAGGGATGAGCAATAAATTTTGGCCCAGCCAGCGACGCCCACATCCCATGAATGAATTTTTAAAATTATGCTGATATGAAAATGCCCTTGTTTGACCTGCTTTTTAATAGTGTTGTTTGTGAAGATAATTTAGGATTTATTAAATACAAGGTGTAGCAGTCAATTACATGTCAGGTTTCAAATATGCAGAGTAAATCTTAAAGCCTATCTCCACGTTATAACTTCAAACAATATTTTTTATTGCCATTAACATTAGAAACATTTAGTTTTTACAACACATTTCCTTGGATTAATTTTCCATTTAAACTAAACTTTTTAAGGAATTCAGTGTAATACTTTGATGACATTGCATCCTTGTAATGATTATTTTTGTGATATCTGGATTTCTAGGTAAACACATTTTAAAAGTGCAATACAGTTTGAAAGCCAAGACTCAATTCACGAAATGCAAATACAATAAAGAGTAACATCCTCACCTACATTGTTATGATCTCGGAATATAAAAGTAACCTTCATCGAAGATCTGTTATTCAGGAGAGGAAATTAAGGGCAAACAATATGCTTACCTTTTATCCTGTTGGGGAATGATTCTCAGTTTCAGTTGACTACCTTGCCAGAATCCCAACGAGAAGGTGAAAAAATCTTGTGAATAACTGGACTTGTGATGGTGCCTGAAGCTCATCAGCACCCCACACCCCACAGCTTCGCGGGATTTGTGACTCTTCACTAGAAAACAAATTTTTATCAGCAACATGTGTCATTCTAATGGCACGCTTCTGTCATCTGAGGCTTTCTAATGCTGCCTTTACATCACCGATTACCAGGTAGCATTAGTCATTTTAAAGAATATTTGCAAGACTTGAATGTGGGAGCCTTAGACGGAAATATCTGATGTGGCAGACTTTGTAACTGCATTATAAGGACATCATTAGCCAGATTCATCTGTTTGTCAGCATGTAACCATGGCAATCGATGCGTAGCTGAGTTTCTTCCTCAAAGGATGCTGCAAAGTCTGCAACTACATTTGTGTCTTGCACTGTACCATGAATTTGATTCTGCTGCTTGGTAACATTAAAGCAGTCACTTTCATCATGCAGGTATGAAAACATTACATCATTTATCACTATTAAAAGACAAGAAAATTGTCAAATTCATTTCACAATGTATTGAAATGGCGAGAACAAAGCAACAAGTTATTAATAGAGTATTCAATCTTTCCACTCCGCCCAAAACAAAAGTGCAAACTCTCATCCCTTCATTGTTCCATTTTGTAGGCATAGAGCAATTTCAAATTTCTCAAAGCACAGATAGAGAGATACAGTGATTTAGAATAATTATTTTCAGTGTCTGCAATCTGGATCAAGTACAGTCTGTAGTCTGAGACACATTTCATGTGTCTAATGAATATAAAAGGATTTCAATGAAATTACCTTGGACAGTCCCAGTGGGCCCAAATATATCTCCAAATTAACACTAAATGATCAATCTTACTCACTCCTTCCCATAGTTGTGAAGTACGGTTGCAGATTATGTCATTCAGCTTTATTGGACCAGACTGGGATCTGCAAGAAAGTATCTCTAATTTATAGAAAAATATATATTTTAATGCTCGGTAATGATAGAGGCTGGAATTTTCCGGCCCCACTGACGTTGGGTGTCATGGTGGGGGTGGGAAGGGTGGGGGAACAATGTGGCAAGAAGGCCAAAAATGGTTTTCATACCGTCATGAAACCAGTTTGCGATTGTCCACTCCACCCATCAATGGCAGGCCGCATTTCCTACCACCACGTCAGCAACCTAAATTCAATACTTTAGCATCTAATTATAAACCACATTCGCTGGAATCATCCCCCCACATCAGATTTACCACCTATGTTGGCGTGACTTCAGAATAATTTGCTTCAAGGCTGCTTTTCAAGGGCATGCACCTGGCAACCTGAACTTCGAGGGGAACTCGGAGGTGAGTGCACACAACCTTGCACAGCACTTGCAAGGATCACCCGTAGGACATCAAGGAAGAGGCGCCGCATATTCATTGGAGGCACAGGCAAGTTGCTTTTTCCCAGGTGGCTTTCAGTGCGGTGCCAGGGCCAAGGGCTGCAGAGCGGGTCAGGCTGGGTGGGGGGGAGTGGCGGGGGTGGGGGGGGGGTGGTGCAAGGCAGCACAGGCTGAAGGAAATACATTAGCACATGCAGGGAGGGTGGGGGAAGCGGCCGTGGACTTGGAAAATCTTGTCAGGAGTGAGTATTCTTCCCCAGCTGAGACCGTTCAGCTGCAGCTCCATTGACCTGCTGGGAGTCGGGCCTCTGAAGCTTTCCTGCCCACTCAAGCAACACAAAAGCATGAAAGAGCCACCAAATGCTCCAGAACGTTTCACCCCTCGGGCACAGACTGCAAATTAGTGCGAGTTTCGGGGGGCAGCAGAAAAATTGGCCGACTGGACAAGTTGGTACAATCCCCGTTCAGTCAGTGGTGGAGACGTTCAGAGTCCCTTGCAATGTCTTTGTTCAGGTTTGGACCATTCTCCCCCATGGTTCAAGCTGACAGTGCAGCCTTGCAGTGTGGGTTAGGAGAATGGCTGTGCCTGAGCTGAGAGCACAGCCTGTAGTCCAATGGGAAAAGCTGCTGCCAATCGGTCAGGTGGAGTGGGGCAGAGGTGGGTAGGGTTTCAAACAGCCATGAAACGCTCTACCACTGGCCATCCAAGTGGAGGTCAGCACCCACTGTTTGCATGAAGAGACCTTCAGGCTTAACCAAGAGAGGTTCTTGGGACACTTATGCTAACCCACACATCTTTCTCTTTGATCCTGTGGAAGGAGAACATCAGGATCATGGAGCCTGGTGATTTAGCGGTAAGCCTCATGGCTGACAGGGAGCAGAGAAGAAGAAGAAGAGAGTGGCAGAGGTGCCTGGCTTGGCAAAGGGAGGAGCACCTCCCTCAGGAAGAGGTGGCAGGACTTGCTGCACACGCAGCTGAAGACCCACAGTGAACCATCACTCATAGGTGTCTCGCTAAACCCAGCATCAATAGACGGCATTTGTCATTCCGGCAGATAACAGAGAACCAGTGTTGCTGAAGACTGCACATGTCCAAGGAACTGGTCGCTACATATGCTGCAGGATTTGGCACCACGGGGACATGGCTGACATCCACTACCAGTGGCTGTGAAAGCGACCGCAGTTTTTACGCCAGCGGCTCCTTCCAGGGCTCCACAGGTGATCTGTGCAGTAACTCGCAAGACTCCACCCACAAGTGTATCCAGGAGATCATGGACACCATCTTCATGAAGGCACAGAACTTTGTGTATTTCTGACTCCTCTCTGGCTGAGGGCAGTTTGTTTGTGCTCTGTGATCAGGGTTATATCATGGAGACGCAGCTGTGAAACTTTAAAAACATCTGATCCTTTGTCTGCCTTCAGCAGCTGGCCCTTTCAGGAGCACAGTGTCACTGTCATAGATGCTGAAGAGATGGGGTCCAGCCCCACCTTAAAGGTGCTGAGAGACACACAGAGAGAATGAGGGAACTCTGTGACGCCTGCCCACTACATTCTGGCAGCAATGACCAGCGCTATCGAGGTGCAGGCGTCAGTAATGTGTCAAGAGAGTGTGAGGCTGGACCATCTCTGTGGTCTGAAGGTTACACAGACACAGGGAAGAGGCCCTGGACTGAGACACTTGCCTTTACCTAATGCAGGAACCAAGGTTTCGCATCTGAGTGACACAAACACTGCTCATCAAAACAAGGAGCCACAGGCAGGGAGACATTCTTGGGAGTTTATTTACAATAATGAACATTATGTACAAGTGATTAATGCCCGTGCCCAGGCTGTGCAACTACATCTTCTTAACCTTCCTAACCCTGCCGCATTGTCTCTGTGCACCCCGGACATCCACAGCAGAGGTGGGGGCAGCCTGCTGACTGCTACACCCTGTCTGTGATGATCTTGTTGGGGGTCCTCTGGAGGGCCGAGACCAGGAGGGCACCGGCCTGTTTTCGGGGTCCTGCTGTGGGCCAGCTGCATCCTCCTCGGCCTGTGGAGCTGGAGCTGCGGGGGTCACAGGAAGAGGGGATTCGGATGGGCCCATCACTCCCAGAGTCCCCTGGGTGGATGGCCCGGGGTGTGTACCTGCTGATCCTCCTCCCTATGGGGGCCTGAGGGTCCCTGGCTGACTCCTTGAGGAGAAGGGGAAGCTGGGGTGAGATCAAGCTGCCCCACACCCCTCTCGTGTTGACGCAGTTGAATATCAATACGGCGTCAGTGATGGAGTTGAGCCCGCACGGCAGTGCAAGAGCAACGTCCTGGACCAAGGTCTCCACGGCGACCGCCATCCTGCCAGTGTTGACCTTGGTACATTGGCATGCCGGCGCTATCGTTTCAGACTGAAGGTGGATAGACTCCTTCATCGTTCCTTGCAGTCTGAGGAGTGCTGACATCCCTTCCTGATGTTCCCAACCTTACTTTTGCTCCTCCAACAACTGAGATATGATCGAGTCCAGAGGCTCCTCATTTGACTCAAATTTGGCAGATTTCTGACCTCTAGCAGTCCTCCGAGTGCTGAGGACCTGGGAAGTCTCTGCTGCCGTCTGCTGTGGATCAGACGGTGCGATGTGCTCACCACGTTGTGATCCCAAGGCTACTCTAGAACTAGGTCCCACCGAGGTATGTTTCTCTGTGCTGGTGGAGGGTGTGGGTGAGCGCTGTGGTTTCATTTAAGATTACATCAGATTCTTCTTCCGAGTTGTATTCAGAGCTTGAGTCGAGAATCTGGCTCATGGACCCTCTTGGCTGCTTCCCAGATGTTCCTGTGAAAGCAGAGAGAGATAATTAGTGCAAGGCAGGGGACTGCGGAACAGGGGAAGTGACTCACAGCCTGGTTGTCTGATGGATGTTGCACTGCCGGATGCTTACAAACAGCCGACTTCACCTTCAGCACAGGAATGGTCCAGATCGTTGCCGGCCAGGTGGATGACTCTATTTTCAAAGTCTGTGAGGACCTTGATGTTGGGCATTCCTGAACCAGTCTGCGAACTCTACCTTTTGTTGTGTTCTAGCTTGTCTTGCATGAAAACAGATGGAGAGAGTGTAAAGTGGATGCCTGCCAGGCCAGATGAGAAGGATGCCTGGGATGTGTGGGTGGTGAGTGGTGCCATGGACAGGATGAGGACATGATCTGCAGGACAGATGAAGGTGTGTGTGAGAGAATGAATGGTGATGTCTCTTGAACTGGCAGTGAGTGAGATTCTTGTGGATGTGGGATGGGTTGGTGACTCTGAGTTGAGAGTGATGGCAGAACAGAGGAGATCATTGATCTTGCTTAGGCAGTGGGTGGTTGTCCTTTTCTGTGGGTGTTGATGCTGATACCGCTGTCACTGCCTCCCATGCTGGATTGGTGACCTTGCTTGCTGGTCTTTGCCCAGAGTTGGGGTAGAGGACTTCGCAGTAAACCTGTACTGTGTCCAGTAGGCGCCCTAGCGAGGCATTGCTAAATTTGGGGCAGCAGGTTTCCTCCCTTTGCCAGACATGACTTTACAGCAGCTTTTGATTCCTTAAAGAGTGCTAGCTCTGAGCAGGGGCGCCCGGATTACTGAAGGCCTGAGGTGACAGCGGGCCAGGTGAATCAGAGGCCAGCGATCCAGCATGTTTCCCAGGAATGCATTATTAATGAGGCAGGAATGGGATGATATGGCATGGAAACCCGCCAAAGCGGCTGGTAGGTAAAAATTCTTCTCCCCACTCGCTACCGCACTTTGTGCAAATCTGGGGTGATTCCACCCAGAGTGCGCGTTGTCTGGGCAATTAAATAGCCACATGGAAGCAGTCGGGATTGCTCACTTCATGCTGGGATCAAATGCTTTGTAGAGGCTGTTTGGTTTTTGCTACTGATGAGCAACAATGTGTATTTATATAGTGCCTTTGCTGTAATTAAACATCCCAAAGTGAATCAGAGGAGCGTTATGAAACAAAATTCACGTTGGGCCACATAAGGATTAGCACAGGTTTACCGAAAGCTTAATGAAAGTTAGGTTTTAGGAAATGTCTTAAAGGATAAGGAAGAAATAGAGAAGCAAAGAAATTTAGTAAGGGAAATCCAGCACATAGGACCTAGTCAGCTGAAGGCATATCCATCAGTGGTGGTGCAATTAAAATCAGGGATGTGCATGAGGCCAGAATTGGGAGAGCACGATGGTCTAAGAAGGTCATGGTGTTGGAGGAGGTTACAGAGATGGTGAGGGGTGAGGCCATGGAGAAATTTGAAAACAGGGATGAGAATTTTAAAATTGAGTCATTGGCACTGCGAGCCAATGCAGGTCAGCAGCATTGAGCAGCAGAATATACACTTATACATATAGACAGTATCTACCAAAGCCACGACCACTATCATCTGGAAGGACAAGGGCAGCAGATAGATGGGAACACCACGACCTGGAAGTTCCCCTCCAAGCCACTCACCATCCTGACTTGGAACTATATATTTTTTTATTTATGGGATGTGGGCTTCACTGGCTGGGCCAGCATTTATTGCCCATCCCTAGTTGCCCTTGAGAAGGTGGTGGTGAGCTGCCTTCTTGAACCGCTGCAGTCCATGTGGTGTAGGTACACCCACAGTGCTGTTAGGAAGGGGATTCCATGATTTTGATCCAGTGACAGTGAAGGAACGGCCGATATATTTCCAAATCAGGATGGTGAATGGCTTGGAGGGGAGCTTCCAGGTGGTGGTGTTCCCATCTATCTGCTGCCCTTGTCCTTCTAGACAGTAATGGTTGTGGGTTTGGAAGGTGCTGTCGAAGAAGCCTTGGTGAGTTACTGCAGTGCATTTTATAGATGGTACACACTGCTGCTACTGTGCGTCAGTGGTGGAGGGAGTGAATGTTTGTGAATGTGGTGCCAATCAAGCGGGGCTGCTTTGTCCTGGATGGTGTTGAGCTTCTTGAGTGTTTTGGGAGCTGCACTCATCCAGGCAAGTGGGGAGTATTCCATCACACTCCTGACTTGTGCCTTGTAGATGGTGGACAGTCTTTGGGGAGTCAGGAGGTGAGTTACTCGTCACAGGATTCCCAGCCTCTGACCTGCCCTTGTAGCCACAGTATTTATATGGCTAGTCCAGTTCAGTTTCTGGTCAATGGTAACCCCCAGGATGTTGATAGTTGGGGATAGTGATGGTAATAAACATCAATGGTTAGATTTTCTCTTGTTGGAGATGGTCACGATGGAGGGTACCCTCAATGTGAAGGCGGGATCCTGTCTCCACAGTGACTGTACACTGGTCACTCCTAATAATACTGTCATGGACAGATGCATCTGCGGCAGGCAGGTTGGTGAGGTTAAGGTCAAGTATGTTTCTCCCTCTTGTTAGTTCCCTCACTACCTGCCACAGACCCAGTCTAGCAGCTATGTCCTTTAGGACTCAGTCAGCTCAGTCAGTAGTGGTGCTACCGAGCCACTCTTGGTGATGGACATTGAAGTCCCCCACCCAGAGTACATTCTGCACCCTTGCCACCCTCAGTGCTTCCTCCAGGAGCACTGATTCATCAGTTGAGGGAGGGCAGTACATGGTAATCAACAGGAGTTTTCGTTGCCCCTGTTTGACCTGATGCCATGTGACTTCATGGGGTCTGGAGTCGATGTTGAGGACTCCCAGGGCAACTCCCTCCTGAGTATATACTGCTGTGTCACTACCTCTGTTCTGCCAGTGGGACAGGACATACCCAGGGATGGTGATGGTGGTGTCTGGGACATTATCTGTAAGATATGATTCCATGAGGATGACTATGTCAGGCTGTTGCTTGACTAGTCTGTGAGACAGCTCTCCCAATTTTGGCACTAGCCCCTAGATGTTAGTAAGGAGGGTCGACAGGGCTGCGATTGCCACTGTCGGTGCTTAAGTCGATACCAGGTGGTCTGTCCAGTTTCACTCTTTTTTTGTCACTTTGTAGCAGTTTGAAACAACCAGGGGCATTTACCAGTCAACCACACTGCTGTGGGTCTGAAGTCACATGTAGGCCAGACATGTGGTTAACTGCATTTGGTCTTTACAACAATCAACAATGGTTTCATGGTCATCATTAGACTTTTAATTCCAGATTCTAATTGAGCTCCAATGTTACCATCTGCCATGGCAGGATTCGAACTTGGTTCCCCAGAGCGTTACCCTGGGTCTCTGGGTTATTAGGACAGTGACAATACCAAAACACCATCGCCTCATCGTTCTGTCACAATCCTGGAACTCCCTTCCTAACAGCATTGTGGGTGTATCTACACCACATGGACTGCAGCGGTTCAAGAACCAGCTCACCACCACCTTCTCAAGGGGCAACTAGGGATGGGCATTAAATGCTGGCCCAGCCAGTGGTGCCCACATCCCATGAATGAATTTTAAAAAATAAAAATGTGTCCATCCACAGCACAAAATGAATATGCTGGGCAATGATAGCATTTGGAGGCTGTTGCTAATGAAAATGTGCATAGACACTGGACATTCTGCCATGTTGCTCCAAGTGAACTCCCAGCCTGGGCTCCCAATGCACAGATAAGCTGGTTCAGGATCAATGCATGGCTCTCTTATCCTTCACTAAAGTCTGGCAGAATCAGGCAGGTCCGCATTATGGTAAGACCGTTTTTCTGAACAAAAGCCACCATTTTGTAAATATGTATCTTGACAATGGAAGAGTATTTTGAATAAAAAGGTCTCCCACAATGTCCTTTCCAATGCATTAATAATAGATGACTATTGAAGCAGGAATAGAGGATAGGCTGGTCGACAGAAGAATGAAACCACAGGTCTGATATTTGTGCTCCTTCAACAGTTTCCACACATCTATTATTACTATTCAATTTCAACCTCAATTGTACTTTACCGGTGTAATACAGCCCATGAAAGATCCTGTCCTGTCTCAAGCAGTATTCAAATGACCATTTTTGGACACCCTAGTTTCAAAAGGGCATTGAATTATTCAAGTAGAGGAGGGTGATTAAAATGATTGTAAGATTAAGGGATTCATCTAGGAAGATGGTTCAAAAAACTAACTTTATTTCAATGGAATAAAGATGATCTAGGCATAAAATATTTAGATTATAAACAGGCTCTTTAACTTTAAATGGCTGCTTAGAATCAATAATGATAAAATTATACTGGAAGAGGTTGCTGGAGAAAGAAATTGAAGTTGAGTTGGTTAAAATACAGTCAGGTTGCTAAGTATTTGGTTGGAAATCAGATTAAAGATAATGGGAGAGGCACCAACCAAGGTAACAAAGGCTTCACGCGTCATGACAGTGCAGGACAGGGAGAGTCCCAGTTTGAAATGAGAACTGGATGAGTATCCTGTGCTGCAAAATTGAGCTCAATGGAACCTCTGGCTTTGTGCTATGGGAGCCTAGAAGACATAAAAATGGCAGCGGATCTTCTTCTGGCAGGTCCCATGCCAGCTGCCAATCTAGAAAAGTGCTAGCACAGGCATGCAGACTGGGCAGATTGTGATGCCACTTCGCATGAGGCCTGTCAACTTGGACCTGTTACCAACCTTTATTAAACACTCTCAGCAGAATATGCATTTAGCTACACAAGGGAGAAGCTTCCTTCTAAGCTGACCAGTTGTGTGGCTATACAGAAATCCAGAAGTTCCCTAGCAGCCTGTGCAAGTGGAGGCTGTTATTATCCTAGGCTAAACTTCCCAAGTTGTTGGTGAGATCCAGTTAGGGGACCAGTAATTTTTTTTGTTTAAAGTTGATAAAGTTTGAGATCCAAGACACTTGCTAAGAGAATAAAGCCAGAAGCTTCCATGGGTTTTGAACAAACAAAAATAAACTTTCCTATGCAAGGTCAGAAAGATAAAACAACTTACAATATGTATCTTATACTCTAACATTCAGGATAAGTATGAGGTACATGTGAATTAACAGACAAACTGTGGTCGAGCACACCACATTGCAAAATAGCAACTCAGCAAGGCTCCTTCCGCAGCACCTTCCACACCCGTGACTTCTTCCACTTGGAAGGACAAGGGCAGCAGAGGCCTGGGAACACCCTGGCCTACATGTTTCCCTCCAAGCCACATACCATCCCGACTTGGAACTATGTCACCATTCCTTCACTTTTGCTGGGTGTTAGGAATCCATATCTCCAAGAACTAAATGCTTTTTAAAAATTTGGAAGAGCATTGAATTATTTGGACCCCCTCATGAGATTTTTTTCTTAAGGTTACAAGTTCACTTTGGTCTGTGAGCAAGCTGCTTTCCAAGAAATCACATGACCAGCAAGACACCTGGAGAGATAAGAATTATTTTGTTGACTTGAGTTAAAATTTAAAAACTGCTGTTGTCAGGCTGTGGGCTCCTGCTGATTGGCTGAAAAACACTTGGCCTGGGAGAAGTTCTGCCCGAACATGTTTTTGTAACTCAGTGTGTGACTTGGGAGTAAACTGTGAAGGAAGATTGCTCCTTTCTCTCTCTCTCACTCTCTCTCTCTCTCTCTCAGTCTCTCTGCTTGCAACCCAGAGTAGGTGTGCACTTACAGCCAGTAAATCCTCACCTCAGTATAACTCATCTTTCTCGAAAGCTTGCGACAAGTGAGAGTTAACAAAGACAATGGGCGGAATCATCCCAGATTTGCACTAGGTGCAGTAGTGGGCTGGAAAAGGGATGTTTTACCTGCTGCAATGGCAGCTTTTCACACTTTATCATCTCATTAACCAGGCATTCCCAGGAAAGACGCCATTTTGCTGGCGGGCACCCATCATGCTGTCACCTCACTGCTTTCTCATTCCAAATGCTGTATGTAAAATGCAGCCGCAGGCACACCTCTCAGTGCTTCCAGCCCAGGACTGCTACATACAAGAAATGGCCCCAAAAGGCAAGAGGACTACAGCCCCCAATTCAGTGACCCATCCCTGAGACACCTTCTGGGCACAGTTGGACCCCGCCCCAATGTCCTCTACCCTCCCTCTGGCTGCAGTAGACCCATCAGTCTCACCACTCCAGCTTGGCAGGCAGTGGCAGTGGTGGTCAGTGCCAACGCTGCACAGAAGAGGTCAGCATCCAGTGCAGAAAGAGGATGAATGATCCTATCCGTGCTGCCAGGGTAAGGCAACCATCTCATCACTCTAAACTCACCCACTCACAAGCCCATCACACACTCACTGGTATCTCACTCACTGCCAGCTCAAGGGACATCACCTCTCACTCTCTCACACACCCTCACATCTCCATCTGGCCTCATCTCCTCTGGAGACTGCCTCCTCAGCCCTCACCATCTTGAGGTCACTTGTTCAGATCAACATGTGCCCCCCACACACACCCTGGGATACCCTCCTTCCCCAGTACAGCCCTCACCCTGCAGCCTCTTCCCTTGCTTGAGGCCATTTCTCCCCCTTCCCCAAACAAGCCCTCACCCTGCAGCCTCTTCCCTTGCCTGAGGTCACTTCTCCCCCTTCCCCAAACAAGCCCTCGCCCTGCAGCCTCTTCCCTCGCCTGAGGTCACTTCTCCCCCTTCCCCAAACAAGCCCTAGCCCTGCAGCCATTGAAAAGCCCCCCCTGCCTTGCGGCTGGTCTGGTAGGTAGAGACCTGTCCGTGAGACCCCTAAAAGTGCTGTGGTGCCGCCTGTGAAGCCTGGTGCTGGTGACTGTGAGCGCTGCCTGAAGCAAGGTAGGTAAACAAGCCTCAAATTCTGGAACCAAGTGCAGTTTGCCAGATGTATATTGCTTATGTTCAGTGATGAAACACATATGCCGATATGCCCAGATGATCCAGCGTGGTGGGATGATTCCAGCGAGCTAGAGTGGACAATTGCAAGCTGGTTTCACACCATCATGAAACCGAATTTTGGCCTTCCCACCATATTGTCCGCTCATGCCTGGCATGACGCCCGGCGCCAGTAGGCACAGAAAATTCCGCCCATGGTTTCACTGAAGAGCCTTTGGGAAGGACTTCCAGACCACTACTGGAGCTAGTGGTGTGTGTGTGTGTGGTGCGTGTGTGTGTGGTGTGTGTGTGTGTGTGTCTATCTGTGTGTGTGTGTGTATCTGTGTGTGTGTGGGTGTGTGTTTGTGTGTGTGTCTATCTGTGTGTGTGTGTGTGTGTGTGTGTATCTGTGTGTGTGTGGGTGTGTGTTTCTGTGTGTGTCTATCTGTGTGTGTGTGTGTGTGTGTATCCGTGTGTGTGTGCGTGTGTGTGTGTATGTCTATCTGTGTGGGTGTGTGTGTTTGTGTGTGTGTGTGTGTATCTGTGTGGGTGTGTGTGTATGTGTGTGTGTGTGCGCCTGTGTGTGTGTATGTGTGTGTGTGTGTGTGTTTGTGTGTGCGTGAGTGTGTGTGTGTGTATGTGTGTGTGTGTGCGTCTGTGTGTGTGTGTGTGTTTGTGTGTGCGTGAGTGTGTGTGTGTGTATGTGTGTGTGTGTGCGTCTGTGTGTGTGTGTGTATGTGTGTGTGTGTGTTTGTGTGTGCGTGAGTGTGTGCGTTTGTGTGTGTCTAGTTTTGCAATTTGTTTTAAAAATAAAGTTTCATTTCCTAATAAATCAATCATTCTGAGTTTATTGAAAGAAGCCTGGTTAAAGTCTCTTTTATTCTGGGTCTAACAGTAGCAAACAATTGGCCATTTTGGTGAGCTCATTAAACATTTACACTTATGGTGTGACCTGTCGAGGAGTGGGGCTAGAGAAACTGTGCACCCCTCCCATCACAGTCATAACATTGATCAAAATCCTGGAACTCCCTCCCTAATAACAATGTAGGTGTACCTACACCTCATAGACTGCAGCGGTTCAAGAAGCTAGTTCATCACCACCTTCTCAAGAGCAGTTAGGGATGGGCAATAAAAGTGCTGTCCTAGCCAACAACACTCACACCGTGGGAAAGAATAAAAAATACAATTAATGCCAAATGTGACCAAAACGAATTCCATGGGTGTCTCAGAAAGCAACCCAGACGTTCACAACACTGTGAGTCAACCAATCTCACTGAAACGTCTGTCTCATGAGGGTTTCTAATCTTCACCTTCAAAGATCTTGCCCTGGAATTCTCTCCAAAAGTCACTCCAACTCAGACAGCCTCAATTATGGCCCACCTTGCAGGATTTCAACCTTGTCTTCTGAGATTCAGTCCCCCTGGATTCGCCAGTAAACTCAAACATCAACAACAAGCGCAAATTCAGCTCTTCACCACGTCAAGCAGAACACCACCATTCCAAAGGGACACCACTGGCCAAGCAGTCCACACCACACAGTCACCTAACTTTGGTTGCCTTCTTGAATCTTCAGAGCTTCTCCTAAGTCCACTTCAATTACCAAACTCAAATGGCATAAACAACGGCCCACCTCACAGGGTTTCCTGAGATTCCATTCCCCTGCATTTCCAAGTATACACGCAACCACCAAATTACAGGCATAACTTCAGATCTTCAGTTGTGCTGACAGAATGCTATTGCTTCAAAGGGGTGCCTTTACCTCAACAGCCCACTTCAAATACCAAATTCTCCTGAGCGCTCTTTATTTAAAGAGCCAGCACCACTCAGCTCCAGACCTCATTACAACCTCAATTCAAACATGAACAAAAGAGCTGAAATCCTGAGATGAGGTGACAGTGACATCAAGGCCACATTTGACCGAGTTTGGCATCAAGGAGCCCTAGCAAAACCGGAGTCAATGGGAATCAGGGGGAAAACTCTCCACTGGTTGGAGTCATACCTAGCACAAAGAAAAATGGTTGTGGTTGTTGGAGATCAATTATCTCAGCTCTAGGACCTCACTGCAGGAGTTCCTCAGGGTAGTGTCCTCGGCCCAACCATCTTCAGCTGCTTCATCAATGACCTTCGTTAAAGGTAGTAGGACAGGTTGAGAGCATGGGTAATAAAACATACAGTATCTTCATACAGTATCCTCAGTATGTTCAGTATTTTCAAAAAAGGTTGTAAGGATAAGCCCAGCAATTACAGACCTGTCAGTTTAACTTCAGTGGTGGGCAAGATTATAGAAACAATTATCTGGGATTGAATTAGTAGTCACATGGTAAAATATGGGTTGTTAAGGAACAGCCAGCGTGGATTTCTAAAGGTGAAATCATGTTTAACTTGCTGGAGTTTTTTGGAGAAGTAACAGAAAAGGTCAATGAGGAAAATGCTGTTGATATGGTGTACATGGACTTTCAAAAGGCATTTGACACAGAACAGACTTGTGAGAAATGTTGCTGCTTATGGAATAAAAGGGACAGTAGCAATGTGGATACAAAATTGGCTGAAAAATAGGAGGCAGAGAGTAATGGTCAATGGATATTTTTCGGGCTGGAGGAAGGTTTGTAGTGGAGCTCCCCGGGGTCAGTATTGGGACCCTTGCTTTTCCTGATATATATGAGTGATCTAGATCTTGGTGTGCAGGGGGCAATTTCAAAGTTTGTGGATGATACAAAGCTTGGGATTGTTGTAAACTGTGAGGAGGATGGTGTGGAACTTCAAGAGGACATAGACAAGTTGGTGAAGTGGGCAGATAGGTGGCAGATGAAGTTCAATGTGGAGAAGTGTGAGGTGATGCATTTTGGTGGGAAGCACACGGACAGACAATATAAAATAAGGGGTAAAATTTTGAAGTGGGTGCAGGAGCAGAAAGACCTGGGTGTTTTTGTGCATAGATCATTGAAGGTAGCAGGACAGGTGGAGAGAGCAGTTAATAAAGCGTATTGTATCCTGGGCTTTATTCATACAGGCATAGAATACTGGAGCAGGGAGGCAATGCTGAATTTATATAAGACACCTGTTAGACCTCAGCTGGAGTATTGTGTACAGTTCTGGGCACCACATTATAAGAAGGAGGCGAACACACTCTCCCTATAGAGAGTGCAGAAGAGGTTTACAAGAATGGTTCCAGGGATGAGAGACTTCGGCTATGAGGATAGATTGGAGAGGTTGGGAGTGTTTGCCTTGGATAGAAGAGGAGATTTGATAGAGATGTTCAAAATCATGAGGGGCTGGACAGAGTAGACAAGGAGAAGTTGTTCCTGCTCATAAAAGGATCAAGAACAAGAGGGCACAGATTTAAAGTGATTTATAAACGAAGCAAATTTGACATGGGAAAAAGCTTTTTCACACAGCGGGTGTTTCGGGTCTGGAATGCATTGCCTGGAAGTGTGGTGGAGGCAGGTTCAATCGAGGTATTCAAGTGGGTATTAGATAATTATTTGAATAGAAACAATGTGCAGGGGTACGGGGAAAAGGCAGGAGAATGGCACTAGGTCATAATGCTCATTTGGAGAGCCGGTGCAGACATGATGGGCCGAATGGCCTCCTTCTGTGCAGTTAAAATTCTGTGATTCTGTGAAACATCCTGTCCACATCCACCCTGTCAAAACCCCTCAGGATCTTAAAGGTTTCAGACAAGTTGCCTCTTACTCTTCTCAACTTCAGTGGATACAAGCCTAACCTGTCCAACATTCCTCATTAGACAACCCGCCCAATCCAGGTATTAGGCTAGTAAACATTCTCTGAACTGCTTCCAATGCATTTATATCCTTCCTTAAATAAGCAGACCAGTACTGTACACAATACTGCAGACCTCCTCGCACAACAGCCATGGTTGCCTAATTTCATGATTTGCTGAACAGTCTTCTCTTCAAAGGAACACAGCAGTTAATTGGGATATCTGATCCCAACTATCTGAACTTATCAGAAATACAATTCAAGAGTGAAAAAGCTTTCTTCCCCAATGGACTCTGAAAGTCATGTGGATTGTTAACTATCCCTTTGGTTTAATACTGTAGAAATGCACTACCTCCTTTAATTGTATCTTTCTTGAGTGTGTATAGTGTGACTGATATAGTGTTTAGATCTTTCAGGGTGAGGATTTGAATAAGTGGCCCTTTTTGTTTAAACCCACAGAAGTCTGCTGCCATACTGTTAAATTGACCTCACACTAACAGGAGTTCAGGAACACACACCTCTACCTTTTCAAACATAAATCAAGATGATTACAGACAGAAGGGAAGGGAATTGGAGGTTTCAGCTTATTGTTCCTCCCCTGTCTGTAACATGATGTTCTCTGCAGCTGGCAGAGTGAGTCTGAAGGCCGTGATGCCTGGCAGTGCCAATGACATGGACATCTCTTCAGGACTGCAGACAAACTTGGGGCTGCATTTTGTTGGAACCTGCAGGTGGTGCCAACAGCACCAGAAGCAACACTCCCCAGCCGATCGAACGTGATCATGTGTACGAGGGGGGATCTGATTGAAACTTACTGAAAAGCTTGGATAGAGTGGATGTAGGGAAGATGTTTCCATTAGTAGGAGAGACTAGGACCTGAGGGCACAGCCTCAGAGGAAAGGGAAGAGCTTTAAGAACAGAGATGAAGAGAAACTTCTTTAGCCAGAGAGTGGTGAATCTATGGAATTCATTGCCACAGAAGGCTGTGGAGGCCAGGTCATTGAGTGTATTTAAGACTGAGATAGATAGGTTCTTGATTGGTAAGGGGATCAAAGGTTACAGGGAGAAGGCGGGGAGAATGGGGTTGAGAAACTTATCAGCCATGATTGAATGGCGGAGCAGACTCGATGGGCCGAATGGCCTAATTTCTGCTCCTATGTCTTATGGTCTTATGGTATCGTGGGGGGCATGGGGCTGGTCCAATTAAAGAGTAGATATGGGTAACAAGGCACCAATGGCAGCATCAGCTGACTGATCAACGGGTGCTGCTGCCAGATTTTAAAAGGTTGCCAGTCCTTGATGCATTGTTGGCTATGTGAAAATGCCGATTTACAGTATCAAGACACCACCTACCGATTACAGTGCAGAAACCTCTCCCACCAATTGCAATGCAAAGACCCCCTCCTATCGATTTCAATGCTGAGACCCCTCCTGCCGATTACAATGCTGAGACCCCTTCTATCGATTACAATGCTGAGACCCCTCCTGCCAATTACAATGCTGAGACCCCCTCTATTGATTACAATGCTGAGACCCCTCCTGCCGATTACAATGCAGAGACCCCCTCCTATCGATTACAGTGCAGAGACCCCTCCTATCGATTACAATGCTGAGACCCCTCCTGCCGATTACAATGCTGAGACCCCTCCTATTGATTACAATGCTGAGACCCCTCCTGCCGATTACAATGCTGAGACTCCTCCTGCCGATTACAATGCTGAGACCCCTCCTGCCGATTACAGTGCAGAGACCCCCTCCTATCGATTACAGTGCAGAGATCCCTCCTGCCGATTACAATGCTGAGACCCCTCCTGCCGATTATAGTGCAGAGACCCCTCCTGCCGATTACAGTGCAGAGACCCCTCCTATTGATTACAGTGCTGAGACCCCCTCCTGCCGATTATAGTGCAGAGACCCCTCCTGCCGATTATAGTGCAGAGACCCCCTCCTGCCGATTATAGTGCAGAGACTCCTCCTGCCGATTATAGTGCAGAGACCCCTCCTGCCGATTATAGTGCAGAGACCCCCTCCTGCCGATTACAGTGCAGAGACCCTCTCCTGCCGATTACAGTGCTGAGACCCCCTCCTGCCGATTATAGTGCAGAGACCCCCTCCTGCCGATTACAGTGCAGAGACCCTCTCCTGCCGATTACAGTGCTGAGACCCCCTCCTGCCGATTACAGTGCAGAGACCCCTCCTATTGATTACAGTGCAGAGACCCCTCCTGCCGATTACAGTGCAGAGCCCCGGCTACTGACCCCTCTGTGTTAGAGAAAATTCCATGCTGCTTTGAAGAAGGCACTGAGACTAGGATGCTTTGGTGGAGACCTTTTATTACTTGCCACTGAGCCTACTTTTCCACTGTAAACCCATCCCCCAGTGCTGACTGATTCTTCTTTGTATATACATCTGAATATAATTAACTGATCAATACCCAACACCTCTTCACCTTATTACCATAAACTACTGGGTATTTGGCTTGGTCATAGAAGACAGAGGGTAGCAGTGGAAGGGTGCTTTTCTGAATGGAGAGCTGTGACTAGTGGAGTTCCGCAGGGATCAGTGCTGGGACTTTTGCTGTTTGTAGTATACATAAATGATTTGGAGGAAAATGTAACTGGGCTAATTAGTAATTTTGCAGACGACACTAAGGTTGGAGGAGTTGCAGAGAGTGAAGAGGATTGTCAAAGGATACAACGGGATATAGATTGGTTGGAGACTTGGGCGGAGAAATGGCAAATGGAGTTTAATCTGGACAAATGCGAGGTAATGCATTTTGGAAGGTCTAATACAGGCAGGAATTATACAGTAAATGGCAGAACCCTTAAATGCATCGACGGGCAGAGGGATCTGGGTGTACAGGTCCACAGGTCACTGAAAGTGGCAATGCAGGTGGATAAGGTAGTCAGGAAGACATATGGCATGCTTGTCTTCATTGGCAGGGGTATTGAGTATAAAAGCTGGGAAGTCATGCTGCAGCTGTATAGAACCTTGGTTAGGCCACACTTGGAACATTGTGTGCAATTCTAGTCACCACATTACCAGAAGGATATGGAGGCATTGGAGAGGGTGCAGAGGAGGTTTACCAGGGTGCTGCCTGGTCTGGAGGTTATTAGCTATGAGGAGAGGTTGGAGAAACTTGGATTGTTCTCACTAGAGCGACGGAGATTGAGGGGCGACTTGATAGAAGTTTACAAAATTATGAGTGGCATGGACAGAGTAGATAGTCAGAAGCTTTTTCCCAGGGTGGAAGAGTCAATTACTAGGGGACATAGATTTAAGGTGAGAGGAGAAAACTATAGAGGAGATGTGCGGGGCAAGTTTTCTCGCAGAGGGTAGTGAGTGTCTGCAATTCGCTGCCAGAGGAGGTGGTGGAAGCAGGTACAATAGTGGTGTTTAAGAGGCAACTTGACAAATACATGAATAGGATGGGAATAGAGGGATACGGACCCCGGAAGCGCAAAATGTTTTAGTTGACGGGCAATATGATCGGCGAAAGGCTTGGAGGGCCGAAGGGCCTGTTCCTGTGCTGTACTTTTCTTTGTTCGTTCTTTAACATGCATCAACAGAATCTATTAGATACTAACAGATTCTCCTCTTTTATTTAAATTGAACTGATATAGAAACAAAAAGGATTCATAAGAAAAGGTACAAAATGATAATGTTTTTCTATATTATCTTATTATACAATCTTTTAAAATACTCCATATTCCCCTCGTCTTGAGAAAAAAACATTTTAATAATGTTACAATATGAAAATTTCCCTGTTCTCATAATCCATTATAACGCAAGGTGTCCATCTTCAAGGATATCCAACAATTTCTTTGGACAAGCAGTTCTTTTTGTGAAACAATCTGACAATAAGTGACTTGCGTGGACCATTTTAATTTGGAAATCTTTCTTTCCAACATCTCTTTTCTCCATGCGAGATCAATCCTCAACCTCTTTTCTGTGACACTCTTTGTCAAATGGACATTGTCCCAGAGTGAATAATTATCTACAAAGCATCCTATAGGCACTGTTTTCCCCAGTTGCCCTTTATATGGGAGTTACTTTAAAATACTCGATAAATACATAGCCATATCTACTGCTTCCACCAGCACAAGTGTCTCCACAGCGAAGGTGTTTTTAACTATTCTTTTTTTTGATTCCCAGGCTACATTAATACGAATTAGGAGCAGGAGCAGGCCCCTCGGCCTTTCAAGCCTACTCCACCATTCAATGAGATCATGGATGACCTGATTGTAACCTCAACTCCACATTCCCACCTATCCCTGATAACCTTTCACTCCCTTGCTTATCAACAATCTATCGACCTCCAGCCTTAAAGGTATCAAAAGGCCAGGATTTTCCAGCCCTGTTGTGGCGGGATCCGACACCGGAGATTCGGAGCCCAGCCTCTGCTTCCACCACCTTTTGAGCGAAAGAGTTCCAAAGACTCACTACCCTCTGGGAGAAATAAATTCTCCTCATCTCCGTCCTAAATGAGTAACCCCTTACTTTTAAACAGTGACCCCCAGCTCTAGATTCTCCCACAAGAGGAAACATCCTCTCCATCCACCCTGTCAAGACTCCTCAGGATCTTATAGGTTTCAGTCATCACCTTTTACTCTCCTAAACTCCAGCAGCTACAGGCCTATCCTGTCCAACCTTTCCTCATCAGATAATCCGCCCAATCCAGGTATTAGTTTAGTAAACCTTTTCTGAACTGCTTTGGCATATTTACATCCTTCCTTAAATAAGGAGACCGATACCATACAGAGTACTCCAGATGTGCTCTCACCAACGTCCTCTTTAACTGAAGCATAACCTCCCTACTTTTGCATTCAATTCCCTCTCACAATAAATGATAACATTCTATTAGTTTTCCTAATTATTTGCTCTACATGCATAGTAACCTTTTGTGATACATGCACTAGGACACCCAGATCCCTCTGAATCTCAGAGCTCTGCAATCTCTCACCATTTAGATAATCAGCTTCTTTTTTTACTTTTCCTGCATTTCAGATTTTTCCACATTATACCCCATTTGCCAGATCTTTGCCCACTCACTTATCTATCTATATCCCTTTGTAGCTTCCTCGTGTCCTCTTCATATCTTACTTTCCTACCTATCTTTGTGTCTTCAACAAATTTAGCAACCATACCTTTGGTCCCTTCATCTAAGTCATTTGTATAAATTGAAAAAGGTTGAGGCCCCAACACTGATCCCTGTGGCACACCACTCATCACATCCTGCCAACCAGAAAAATACCTTTTATGCCTACCCTCTGTTTCCTGTTTGCTAGCCAATCTTCTACCAATGCCAATATGTTACCCCCTGCACCATGAGCTTTTATTTTTGGCAATAACTTTTGATGTGGCATCTTATCAAATGCTTTCTGGAAATCCATTGGTTCCCTTTTATCCACGGCATATGTTACTTCTTCAAAGAACTCCAATAAATTAGTTAAACATGATTTCCCTTTTCTAAAACCATGTTGACTCTGCCTGGTTATCCTGATTTTTTCCAAGTGCCCTGCTATAACATCTTTAATAATAGCTTCTAACATTTTCCCTATGACTTTAACTTCCCAGTTAAGCTAACTGGCATGTAGTTTCCCGCTTTCTGTCTCCCTCCCTTTTTGAATAAAGGAGTTATATTTGTTATTTTTCAAACTAATGGAACCTTCCCTGAATCTAGGGAATTTTGGAAAATTAAAACCAACACATTAATTATCTTAATTACCTGGAAAAACTCAGCAGGTCTGGCAGCATCGGCGGAGAAGAAAAGAGTTGACGTTTCGAGTCCTCATGACCCTTCGACAGTTCTGTCGAAGGGTCATGAGGACTCGAAACGTCAACTCTTTTCTTCTCCGCCGATGCTGCCAGACCTGCTGAGTTTTTCCAGGTAATTCTGTTTTTGTTTTGGATTTCCAGCATCCGCAGTTTTTTTGTTTTTATTACATTAATTATCTTACTTGCCACTTTGGTTAAGATCCTAGGATGAAATCCATCAGGACCCGGGGCCTTGTCAGCCCACAGCTCTAACAATTTGCTCAGTACCACTTCCTTGGTGATTGTTATTTTCCTGAGTTCCTCCCTCCCTTCTATTTCCTGATTTACAGCTATTTCTGGGATGTTACTTGTGTCCTCTATAATGAAGACCGATAAAAAAACCTGCTCAATTCATCTGCCATCTCCTTATTTTCATTATAAATTCCCCAGACTCCCTTTCTATGGGGCTAATATTCACTTTGTTAACTCTTCTTTTTAAAATATCTATAGGAACTCTTACTTTGTATTCTGTCTTTGTATTCCTAGCTAGCTGTCTCTCATACTCAATTTTTCCTTCCTTATTAATCTTTTAGTAATACTTTGCTCTATTTTATATTCTGTCCAATATTCTAACCTGCCACCCATCTTTGCACAATTTATG
Organism: Carcharodon carcharias; assembly: GCF_017639515.1. Classification (NCBI taxonomy): domain Eukaryota; kingdom Metazoa; phylum Chordata; class Chondrichthyes; order Lamniformes; family Lamnidae; genus Carcharodon; species Carcharodon carcharias. The sequence continues at coordinate 135,615,806 of NC_054481.1, forward strand.
TGCTTTTTCTTTAAGTTTGATACTATCTTTATTTTTTTTAGTTAACCGCAGATGGTCAGTCCTCTCTTTGGAACTTTTTGTTTTTGGTGGAATGCATCTATTCTGTATATTCTGAAATATCCCCTTAAGTGTCCGCCACTGCATTTCTATTGATCTAGCCCTTAACATAATTTGTCAATTCGCTTTGGCTAGCTGTACTTTCATGCCCTCATAATTGCCATTATTTAAGATTAAAGTACTAGTCTTGGACCTACTCTTCTCTCCCACAAACTGAATGTAAAGTTCAATCATATTATGATCGCTGCTACCTGTGGAGCCTCCACTATGAGGTTATTAATTAATGGTATTGAGGAAGAAGATCAACCATGATCTAGTTGAATGGCTGAGCAGGCCCCAAGAGCTGAGTGGCCTACTCCTGCTCTTTTTTCCTTTGTTCCTATGATTGCATTTTCCTTATATTCCCCCTCAAACCTCCCCTCCCCCACTCCAAAGCTGCCTCCATAGTGTTGGGAAATTTCAGTCCAGGGTCTTCGACATTGCAGCTCTTCCTCAGTACTAGACTGGAACGTTTTCTTAAATTTTGTTCTCAAGTCTTTGGAATGGGATTTCAACCCATAATCTTCTGGTTCAGAGGCAAGAGTGTTATCTCCCTACCTCTTTTAAAAAGCTCCTTAAAACCTAACTCTTTGACCAGGCTTTGGGTTAGCTGCCTTAATATTTCTTTCTGTGGCCTCATGTTCAATTTTGTTTGATTATGCTCCTGTGTAGCGCCTTGGGACATTTCACTATGTTAAATATTTGATATAAGTGCAAATTGTTGCATTACTCCTGCTGAGACACAACTGATATTAAAAACCTCAAAGCATTTAGTGTGCCAGAAGGAGATTTAGGGATACCTACAGCTGCTAGAACAATGAAAATCAGGTCATAAATACATTTATAAGGACACATGACCGTAGAATCATGCATTTACTTTCACCAGCATTTGTTGAATTTAAAAGGACCTTCTATGGCTAAGTACACATCATGCAATTCATTTAATTACTAATGTATTGGCGTACTGATTCTTTTAAAATGCTCTACCTCAGGGAGCAATTATGGCATGCCTAAATACACTGAAGAGATGAACTTATCAGCCTTGCTGATAATCCCCAAGCATTGTACTTACACCCTAAAATATAGTTTAAATAACTCTCACACAAGCAAGGCTAGTAAATATTCAACTATCTTGGTACCAGCAAAATACCATAAAATTCAGTATAAAAATGACACACAAGTAACAAATCAGACATAAGTCTTTAAAGGTGAGCAGTTAAAGATAAGCAATTTAATAATCACACATATAGGTCTGCAAGCCATAAAGTTGGTCCAAGTCAAGTGAAATGCCTGAGGTGGGGGTTGTGGCTAAGGGCTAAAGTCACCAAGACGCCGCCCAGGAATGGAGGAAATCTCACAAGCAGAGCTGTTCCACTAAGTGTACAGGGGGCTGACCCAGGTGCATCCTTCCACCAGGATTTCATCCAAGGCCATGAATGATATGAATTCCTTCGTTGTCGATATTTTCGAGCGCATCACCTCTGAGGCTTCGCACCTCATTCACTACAACAAGCGCCACACCATCTTGGCCAGAGAGATCCAGAGCGCTGTCAGCCTCATGCTGCCAGAGGAACTGGCCAAACAGGCCATCTCCGAAGGCACAAAAGTAGCCATTCTAAAGATTATGAAAAGCTGAGTGAAAATGCCCTCATGCATGAGATTTGAGAGCACCAGGTAACCTGATTGAGGAATGTGGTCAGTTTATTATAAAATGACATATTAGGGAAAGCAGTTTACTTTGAAATAATTTGTCACAACTGTTGCATATAGTTATCTCAGCAAGAATCATTGTAGAACATCCAATGAGCAAATGAATGAATTTCCTTGTCCCGCCCACATTTGACACCCTGTTAATAAGATAAATGCTGAAGTATACTCTGACTGATTTCTTGCCTGAGGAGATAGGTGGTTCCTTTGAAGTATTTAAAAAAGCTCTCTGCTAAATACTGTAGTTCAAATTCAATTTTAAAAAGTTAAAGCTACTTCACCGCTTTTGTAAAGTAACTGCAGGTTCATTAAATATGGATTAGACATAGTGTTTGGAATTGAAAACACAACTTAATATAATAAAACAAAAAAGACTGCACAGAAGGAAAAAGAAGATAACTAATTAGAAGAAATGATGAAAGAATGAGACGGCATTCATTTCAGTTGGTCTGCTCATGCTTTAGACACTTGTGACCACATTTCTGATTTTGCCTCAGGTATACCACTCACAACAGAGAACGTGTCTGTGTTGACATATCTAGGTTATGCACAGATTAAAACTAAACAGACCCAAGCCTATACCAAGCTAGCTAATCTGAGTTAGGGCAGAGGCTGAGTTGTTGTAATTAGTGTTCCTGGGTTAGGGAGGGAATTTTTATGTTAAAGATTTTAGGAATAATTGCTTCAATCTTCATTTTCTGGGTGCACAGAAGTTACCTGAGAATTTTGAGGGAACCACAGGAAGAATGTAAACTAGGTGTGCAAATTATAATAGATAATCCAGCTGATAGTTTCACTGGTTGTAGCTTTAGTAGGTGATATAGATCATCATCATCATCTAGTCATAATCCCAAAGGACCATAGGCATCTCTCTCCATTAGAGAGAGGCAGTTTGACTAATCGTAGCTTGAGGGATGTCACCCTGCAAGCGTGGGGCAAGGCGAGGAAGTAGGGCCTCCATGAATTACCAAAGCCAGTACAGGAATTGAACCCATGCCATTAGCATCATTCTACATCATACTCTAGCCATCCAGCCAACTGAGATAACCAGCCCCCAAATGACAAAGATATTCTAAGGTCAGAGGTAAGGCACCCAAAGGAATGGTTCCCAATCAACAAACAGATAGACCCTTCAAATACTTCTATGTTAAAGCAAGCTGTCTTAGAAATAAACTGCTGAGAACTGCAATCCTGTTTAGCATTAGAAAACCTGGATGTTCTATGTGTTACTGAGTCAGGATTCAGGCTTGTACCATCTAATGACTTCCCCTGGATCTTCACATGTGCTAACATCAGGTCAGCAGTTTCAAGCTGGGCTGTACAACCCCCACCAACAGTTTAACAACATTCGTACAAATACCAGCCCAGGCACACAGCAAATTCAAACAGCCTCAAATTCAAATGCACAAAAATTGCAAGTCCTGGTACACAGAGAAACAATGACCTCCCACGTACACAAAAAAGACAAATTCCAATGCATACAAAAATCTAGGTCATCCCCCACATTAACATGAGCAGGAAAAAAAATTTTTTTATTAAATATTCCATTTTAGGTTTAAGATTTCATCTATAGAATGTTAATAGGTCAGCTCAGGTTTCCAAAATTCTTTAATTGTCACCATACGAGATGACTTTGTGTAGTTCTCACCTTTTAATAAAAGACTTGCATTTCTATCACACTATTCACAACCTAAGGACATCCCAAAACATGTTGCAGCCAAGGCAATGTAAGAAACGCTCTGACCAATGTCATCATGGGTGATTGGGGAGACCAAAATCAGGTGGATTTTTCCCTCTTGTTGATTCTTTCACCACTTGCCACAGGCCCAGTCTGGCATATATATCCTTCAGGCTTGGCCAGTTCGGTCAGTAGTGGTGCTATTGAACCTCACTTCGTAATAAACATTGAAGTCCCCACCCAGAATACATGCTGTGTCCTTAAATGTCACCCTAATCTAGGTGGTGTTCAACACGGAGGAGTACTGATTTACCAGCTATGAGATCACAGTAGGTGGTATCAACAGGAGGTTTCCTTGCCTATTTTGACCAGATGCCATGACACTGCATGGGTTCGGAATAAATGTTAAAGACTCCCAGGGTCATTCCCTCCTGACTGCATGCCGTTAGCCGCCACCTCTGGTGATCGACCCTGCTGATGGGATAGGACATACCCAGAGGTGGTGATGGAGGAGCCTGGAACATTGACTGTAAGGTATGATTTGGTGACAATCACAGTGTCAGATTGTTTGTTGACTAATCTGTGGGACAGCTCTCTCACTTTTAACACAGAAGAAAAAAACAGTAAAACTTGGGAAATGACAGGTACTGGTCCGAACTGGTCTTGTATATCTTAAAACGGATCTTCAACTCTGCAGGTAGGCCCCCCAGACGTTGTTGAGGAGGACTTTGCAGGGTAAGGTGTGCCATTGTCATTTCTTGTGCATAGGTTGATGCTGTCAGTCTATCCAGTTTTTTGCTGTTTAATTTTTCTGTGGTGTTTTGATACAACTGAATGCCTTGCTAGGCCATTTCAGAGAGATGTGAAGATCAGGCAACCACATTGCCGTGGGGTTGGAGTCAAATGTGGGCCAAAGCAGGTAAGAATGGTCATTTATCTTCCATAAAGGGGATCACTGAGCCTAGCTTTGAATTCCAGATTTCTTACTTGAGTTTAAATTCCACCAGTTGCCTTGATGAGATTTACACTGTGGGTGGAATTTTCCACTCTTAAGTCTAAGTTCGTTGACAGGTTTGGAATTGGGAGTGATTCCCGTTGGGGTGGGGGGGGTCAGAGGGCAGGACGGTTGAACAAGTGTGATCTTGCATTGTCCAGCTCATTGTTTATGCATCTGTGCCTTGCATGGCAAACCTCACGGTGGGGGTGGGCAGGAAGTCGCCGTCCCTGTCATTACCTCATGAGCTCATACATCCAGGTGTCATATTTAAAGGGCAGCCAGACAGGCATTCACTCACTTCAGGCCAGAAGCTCCATATTCTGCAGCAACCAGAATGTGGAAGAGAAGACAACAATGTGCAGCCCCAGGGTTCAGGTCCCTGGAGGCTCTCCTCCAGGCTGTCCAGGAAAGGCAGGAGCTGCTGTTTCCTCAGGATAGCAGCAGGAGGCCCTCATGTCTGATCACAGCAGCCTGGGAGGAGGTCGCAGTGGAGGTTATTGCCCCTGAGCTTCAGCAAAGACACCCAGCAGTGCTGAAAGAGGAAGAATAATCTGCTGAGTTCCACCAGGCTAAGTGGCAATGTCTACTCACTGCAGACCTACACTCTCATAAGGGCATCAGGCAGTCCAAGAACGTGAGCACACAAGGATGTCACACACAAGTTTGGATTGCAGCACTCAACTGCAGATGGGCCCATGTGCACTGAATGTGAGCCAGCCACTTCATGCCCTCAACCTCATAGCAGTTGCAGGACAGCCTGCTTGTTAATCATGTAATGAGGAGGGCTCAGCAGCTGGCAGAAGCATGCACGCTCCTAAACTGCTCATATACCCATTGGGATGACAATCAATCCTCTGTCTGTCTACAAGAGAACAACAGCCACAACAAGCACAAGCAATCCCAGACCAGAGAAGGAATCCCAGATATTCGAATCCTCACCCTGTATGAGAAGCAGGGCCGCCGAGCTAGCTGGGAAGGAGCAGGACTTTGTCTATGCTGAAGGCGAGACAGGTCTCCCCAGGAAGCCAGTGAGGATGCATCCAGTCTGCAGTTGTCAGCGGGAGCACTGAGCGGGAGATGTATTTAATTAAGGAACCTGCTTAGTCAATCATTAAATCTTTCTTTTCTCTCTGCCAGGTACCAGCAAGAAGCGGGGAAAGGCAGCAAACCAGACCAGCCCCACCCGCAACCCCAAACCCACCTTTGAGGAGAAATGCCTCAGAAGGTATGAGGCGTGAGTTGGCTAAAGTAGATTGGGGAACTTCATTAAAAGGCATGATGGTGGATAGGTAATGGCTAATATTTAATGAACAAATGTATGCATTGCAACAGTTATGTATTGCTTTCTGGCACATAAAGAGAACAGGAAAAGTGCCCCAACCATGGCTAACAAATGAAATTAAGGCTAGTATTAGATCCAAAGAGAAGTCATAAAGTTGCTAGAAAAAGTAGCAAGCCTGGGGATTGGGAGCAGTTTAGAATTCAGCAAAGGAGGAGCAAGAGACTGATTGAGAGAGGAAAAATAGGGTATAAGAATAAACTTGCAAGGGACATAAAAGCAGTCTGTAAAAGCTTCTATAAATACGTAAAAAGATAAGATTAGTGAAGACAAATGTAAGTCCCTTACAGTCTGAAATGGGAGAATTTATAAAAGAGAACAAGGAAATAGCAGAGCAAATTAAACAACTATTTGGTTCTGTCTTCATGGAGGAAGACGCAAACAACTTCCCAGAAATACTAGTAACCAAGGGTCTGGTGAGAAGGAGGAACTGAAGGAAATTAGTATTATTAAAACATTAGTGCTGGAGAAATTAATGGAACTGAAAACTGATAAATCCCCAGGGCCCGATAATCTACATCTCAGGGTACTAAAGCAGGTGGCCATGGAAATAGTGGATGCGTTGGTGGTCATCTTCCAAAATTCTGTAGATTCTGGAATAGTCCCGACAGATTGGAAGGTGGCAAATGTAACCCCACTATTTAAAAAAGGAGGGAGGGAGAAAACAGTGAATTATAGACCAGTTAACCTAACAGTAGAAGGGAAAATGCTAGAGTCTATTATAAAGGATGTGATAACAGGACACTTAGAAAATATCAATGGGATTAGTCAAACTCAACATGGATTTATGAAAAGGAAATCACGTTTGACAAACCTAATGGGAGTTTTTTGAGGATGTAACTAGCAGAATTGATAAGGGAGAACCAGTGGATGTGGTGTATTTGGCTTTTCAGAAAGTTTTTGATAAAGTGCCACATAAGAGGTTAGTGTGTAAAATTAAAGCACATGGGATTGGGGGTAATATATTGGCATGGGTTGAGAATTTGTTAGCAGACAGGAAACAGAGATTAGGAAAAAAGCAGGTCTTTTTTGGTGTGGCAAGTGGTGACTAGTGGGGTACCGCTGGGATCGATGCTTGGGTCCCAGATATTCACAACGAATATCAATGATTTGGATGAGGGAACCAAATGTAATATTTCCAAGTTTGCTGATGACATGAAACTTGGTGGGAATATGAGCGGTGAGGAGGGTGTTAAGAATTAGGAGTATAATGTGGATAAGCGTGAAGTTATCCACTTTGGTAGGAGAAACAGAATTGCAGAGTATTATTTAAATGTTGGTAGATTGGGAAATGTAGATGTTCAAAGGGATCTGAGTGTCCTTATATACCAATCACTGAAAGCAAGCATACAGGCACAGCAAGCAGTTAAGAAGCCAAATGTTATGTTGACCTTTATTGCTAGAGGACTTGAGTACAGGAGCAAGGATGTCTTACTGCAGCTGTACAGGGCCTTTGTGAGACCACATCTGGGGTATTGTATGCAGTTTTGATCTCCTTATCTAAGAAAGGATATACTTGCAGTGAAAGTTCACCAGATTGATTCCTGGGATGGCAAGATTGTCATATGAGGAGAGATTGGGCCTGTATTCACTGGAGTTTTAGAAGAATGAGAGGGCATCTCATTGAAATGTATAAAATTCTGACAGGGCTGGACAGACTGGATGCAGGGATGATGCTTCCTCTGGCTGTGGGGTCTAGAACAAGAGGTCACAGTCTCAGGAGATGCTGTAGACCATTCAGGTCTGAGATAAGGAGAAATTTCTTCACTCAGAGGGTGGTGAACCTGTGGAATTCTCTACCACAGAGCCTGTGGAGGCCAAGTTACTGAATATATTTAAGAAGGAAATAGATAGATTTCTGGACTCTAAAGGCATCAAGGGGTATAGGGAGAGAGTGGGAGTACGGTGTTGAGAAAGAGGATCAGCCATGATTACATTGAATGGTGGAGCAGGCTTGAAGGGCTGAATGACCTACTCCTGCTCCTACTTTCTGTTTTCTAGAAGCCTTAGAGAATGCACTGTCACAGTGTTTACCTGCACCCTACAGCAGTGCAGATACACACACCTTTGGGTCTGTATGTTCTAGACTAGGCTAGGGGTCACAATCTGGTGAACTCATTGCCGACATGGGTCCACAACTGGGGGAGGCAGTGACAGCCAAAAGTCTCTGACACTGTGAGTGTTGCTGAATATCAGACCCCTGCTCAGCCCCATGCAGATGATGAGCCCCTAAGAGACCTGTTGGAAATGCAGAGACAGGCAGGGGAACATCACGCAGAGTTGCCAGAGGCCATACACAGACTGGACTGAAGGCTGGCGGAGGCCATCCACATTCTGTCTGCTGTCATGGCTCCGGCATGCACTTGGCTGCCTCCACGAAAATGGTGGCGGCCTCCTTGGAGACCCAGGTCCAGCAGAACGCACAGTGGCTGCCAGATATGGACTCGGAGCTGCAGGTCGTCACTCTAGTCATTGGTGCACTGCAGTAGTGGCTAGTCGAATGGGGGTGGGCACCTCGACCTCCTTCCAGGTGCCCTTTCTCCTCAGGGAGTCAGGGAGGTCCCATTGCACACCAACATGGAGGAGCTCCAGCAAGGCACCGTGAGGGCCTCATCCCAGGACACTTCAAGGGGAGTTAAATCCGCTATGTGAGTGACAAGGAGCACTGTAGATGCAGCTTCAGGGATGAGAGAGTCAAGCTCTACACTGTCTTCTTAACAGTAGAAAACCAGAGGCTGCGCTACACGTGTGGAGGAAGATGTATTGGGCATGTTCAATTGTGAATGGCCTGATGATTTGTCATTTTGAGCTAATATGCAGTTGAATGAAGCAAGTAAGGAGACAATGGGCACATTAGCCTTAACTGCAGAGATTGAGTGCAGCATGCAAGAGGTGTGCGTGTATTTGGCTGAAGCCTTTGTTAGACCTCATATGGAGATTTGTGTGCCCTGCTTGTCTGCTTATCTAAGGTGACAGTAGACCTCGGATAAAGGGTTTATAACCAAAGTGCATCAACATCATTGAAGGACTGGGGTTTTAGTGCATAAAATGAGACAGTAGAATGGGCCTGTATGCTGGACTGTGAAGCTCTTCATATGAATCATCGGCAACTCTAACAGACCTCTGCAGGGTCCATGTAGGAAAGAATTCTACCTTGGCTGGGGTGTCCACAATGACGAATCATGGTTTCACACTAACATTAAGACCATTTGAGACTGAGACTTGTGGGAGTCTCTGCGATTGGAGGGTCCGGAATGGTCATTACTCAGCAACCCATAGTGCAGGTGAGGCATTCCCAGGAGGGAAAAAACACAGTTCAGACCAGTACCCTTATCTCTCTTTTTTACTGGTGTTCCAGTTTAAGGTATACAAGACCAGTTTTCTTATTTACCAGTTTTTACTATTTTTTCTTCTGGGTTCTCAGTGAGTGGACTCCAAAGTAACTCGAAACTTCTAGGCATGATAAAGATGTCAAGGGATACGGGTTTACTCCGTGTGTGTGGTGATCGGAGAAAGGAACATGATCGTCCCTGATCAATCTGCATGGAGAAGCGATCTCGAGGGGCCCAATGATGTTCTCATGCTGCTCCTCCCCGTGGACCCATCTATCTGGTTCTACCTGAAAGAGCTCCCTGCCTGGTCAGTCCCCACTGGGGGCAGGTGTGGGGTGACATGAACGCACCTTGGCAACTTTAGATTTGAAATAGTTTCCAAGCTGCATGGACTTTGTGAGGAGACGGATGAAATCATTATTCTACTTACAGGTGCCTGAGGTGACAGGAGAACAGAGCGCTGTGTGGGTTCAATGCGCTTAGTGCAAGGGCTCTGTATATTAGCAGTTTGGCACATGCAAAGGATCAAACCAACTGCAGGGCAGACGGTATCTAATGCAATTTAATACATCCATCTTAAAACAAGGTATATTCGAGAAAAAGAATATCTGTAACCAAAAAGATGCTGGGGCCATCCAGTCAGAAGAGGATAGAAAACCAAAGAGTTCAACAAGTACTCTGCCTGGAATCTGGTAGCTATCAGATTTTCACAGGCCTGTCTGCTGCATTGTACCCCTGCTTTGGCCTCTGCATTTGGCTAGGTGATATCCTGGCCCTCGTCAGCTCCATCCCCTTCATCATCCTGCTCGTCGGAGGAGATATCTCCTTCTTCCATGTCTCCCTCAGCCATGACATACCCCTTTGTAGCATGAGGTTGTGCAGGGTGATCTGGGACACTCTGTGGTGAGTATTGGAGTGCACCGCCTGAGCAGTCCAAACATCTGAACCTCATCTTTAGGAAGCCTATTGTTTGCTCAATCGTGGACATTGTGGAGATATGTGCAGCTTTGTAGCTCTTCAGCTGCATTCTGTGAGTGGTGAACTGGTGTCATCTGGGAGTATGCCTTGTCCCCAATGAGCCAGCCCTGCAATGAAGTTGTGAGAGCTCTCTGCAAGCACATATCAGCTGCATGTTCAAAGAGTGGAATCCTTTTCTATTGATGAATATGACTGGCGGTTGCCAGGAAGCTCTCAATGCCACATGTGTGCAGCCAATTTCGCCCTGAACTTGCAGAAAACCTGAGATTGCTGCAAATCCCCACGTTCATGTAGCCTGGCCTTTGGGATCCAGCCAGAATTGGACAAATTGGCATGCTCTCCTGAACAGGGTATCTGTGATCTCCAGTATGCACTTGTGTGTCACTGACTGGGAGATGCTGTCCAGGTCTCCAATGAAGCCCTGGAAAGATCCACTGGCAAAAAAGGTCAAGGCAGTGGTGACCTTTAATGCCACCGGCATGGAATTCCCTCCAAGTCCTTGTGGCCATAGCTCATCCATGGAGAAAGTGACAGACGTGAACAACCACATCCTGGGATATCCAAATATGTCTCCGGCATTGCCTTTCACTCATCTCTGGATAAGAGACTGTCTGCGATACACCCATGGTCAGGCCAATGCTCGCTGTTGCAATGCACGCTGTTCGCCAGCATCTTGACTTTCCTGAGGCCCCACTGCCTCTTGCTGCTCAGGTCCTTGCTCTTTCTGGCCCTGTGCCAACCTGCAATGGGCCCTCCTTCTTCTCAACTGGATGAAACCATCACCAAGGCAGGGTCGCCTGCAGCATCGATGCCTCAGTGGATCTGTGAACACTTCAAATCATAATTGTAGTAAGAATATGCTTTACAAGTTTCCCTCTATCTCAAAGCCACCAAGCTAGCACTAAGCTCTTCACTTAGCCCCTGTCTAGACGTGGCATCCCCACTCCACCCCTTCCAGGTAAAGGACATCCTGGAGGACCAGAGATGGGTGTCCCTGTCTTTCACACATGACTGTGTGTGAGACGTTGGTCTTTGACTGGGCTGATGAGAGCCATGTGCAGGCAGCCTCATGCTGACACTATTCAGCTTGCTTCCACTACTCTAGAGACTCTATAGAGAGACCATTGTCTTGGCAGCATAGAAAGACTAATGACAGAGCTCTTGTCAACCATGACCAGTCATCCATTCATCTGGGAGGTTGGAAACTAGAAGTTGTGAATTAGCTATCATCCAGCCGTGGCCCATGGAAGCATCATACGCCTGCCCCCACCCCCCATCTTTCATTCCTGTCTCTGCAGCCGATGGCAAATCACACAGAATGAATGGCAGCTCTACACCTTGTTAGATCTCGATGTTATGAGACCCCTGAGTCCAGAACAAACCTGCTGCCATATGGACTTCCCCATAGAGAGGAGAACACAACTCAGCATAGGTGACATCCAATTTCCTTATGATTATTAGGCTATCCCTTTAGTCAGACACTTGTGCTGATCTTGAACTTCACCCACATGAAAAGCACTCCCACTTCAAGGGAGCGCACTTACTGACCAACTGATCAAATCAAGGTCAGATTTGAAAAATGGTGCCTGTCACCCTTGAACTTCCCTCCATTCCCCTAGACTTTATGACCATCCATCTCCACAAGCCTTCCCTCCCCTCTGTGCTGACACCCATTACCGTTCCCATGCCCAACCTGACCCTGCCCCTCCCATTATTCCACCTGCCTGTGTAGTCCGCCTCTGTGACTCCCATTGAAATCTTCACTGACCAGGCCATCACCCTGGAACTGCCACCATACCACATGCCACAACTCCTTTGACTTTGACTGTTTCCTGGACCAGTACCCTGAGTTCAACCCCCAGGACCCCACAATCAACACCATTGACCCTGCCTCGAAGACACTCTCTCCCCTCCCCCAGACACTCTTTCCCCGCCATTCCCCAAACAGTCTCTCCCCGTTCTTCCTTAGACAGTCTCAAACTCCTTCCAGCCTTCACCTGCTTCCCCTGTCCAGCCTTGACTCCACCCTAAATGTCCCTCCACCCTTCGTCTGCCCCCTATCTCTAGCCCTGGTGCAGCTTGTGTGACTGGCACCCAATATGAGTGAAGTTGTACACGGTTGCCAAGAAGGCTAAAGCAGCGTCTACTAACCTCAAATTCATGGATGAAGTGAAGCTCGCCAGGTGCTCGCCACTTATAGACAGTGGTAAAAGTGAACACTCTAATTACTTGCAGACTGGGAAATTAATTCTGGCGAGGTGGCCTTTTATGAGAATGCATGACGTACTAATGTGTACAAAACGGCTTCCCCGATATTGTTCATCAGGAAGCTCAAACTGCCTTTAAAGTCCGGAGAACAAAATTCCTACAGTTCATCCCAACATCAGGAAACTGATTTTTGACCTCATGCCAAATTAAGTTCCCCTGTCCACCACACTTCCCACTGCTGGTGGGACCAGCAGATTCTGCCCTGTGCAATAACCTGCTCACTGACAGAGCTTGGGTTCCGCCAGGGTAATTCAGCTTCTGACCTCACTACCTTGGTCTAAACATGGACCAAAGAGCTGAGCCCAAGGCCAGGATGTTACACCCCGCGGTAGGCGTGCATCTGAACCAAACAGACGTGAAATGACGCGGGATGACATTGGGCTTGCAGCTTGTCATCACGCACTCATCCAATATTTTGCTTGGTGGATACGCACAAAGGTTGGAAGAGCGCCTGCCGACAATAAACATAACAATCAAGCACATTAACGGCTCAATTGTCAGGAATCTTTCGTGGCCCCTTCCACCTTACGTTTGATGGACGGGCCAATCGGCCAGGCAGGCTTTACATTTTTGATGAAACCTCATCCAAGGACAGGGTGAAATCTCCGTTAGGATTTAAAATAAAAATAAATATCCGGGGACTGCTTTTTTTTATGACACCTGCTTTCAGGGGCTTGATTGTGCTGCATTGACATTTTTTACAGCATTTTTGGGCTTTTTGTTTTACTAATGAGAGGTCTGCAGCTCCCTGGAGCAACTGTCTGCCTTCAGGGAGCTCACTGGAAGAGTTCACCAGCACCCGTGGTGACACTGGGGCCTGCTCTCTTCCCACCCCCAATGGCAGTGCTGAGCCATTCTCCGGGCGCATTTCACGCTGGCTGGCCGTTAATTGACCGGGCAGCATAAGATCGCGGTCAGGGGGCCGATCGCAGGCAGACACACATTTCACATCCGCTTCCTGACCCGCCGATCATGCATGCCCGACAAGCGCAAAACTCTGACCCTACAGGTGAAGTGAGAGTGATGTGGCCGAGACGGGAGGAGTCCGTGTATGATCCAGCCCCATTACATTAACAGTGTAATTTTCTCACCAAAATAGCCAATCATCTATTTCCCCGACTGGTGCCCAGAATAAAAGTCTTCAACCAGGCTTCTTCCAATAAACTTAGCACAATTGTGATGGCATTTTGATGGCATTACCATCACTGAATCCCCCACTATCAACTTCCTGGGTATTACCATTGACCAGAAGCTGAACTGGACCAGCCATATAAATACTGTGGCTACAAGAGCAGGTCAGAGGCTGGGAATCCTGCAGTGAGTAACTCACCTCCTCACTCCCCAAAGCCTGCCCACCATCTACAAGGCATAAGTCAGGGGTGTGATGGAATACTTCCTACTTGTCTGGATGAGTACAGCTCTGACAATACTGAAGAAGCTTGACACCATACTGGACAAAGCTGCTTCATCAATGGCCATCCCTCCATCATAAAGTCAGAAGTGGGGATGTTTGCTGATGATTGCACAATGTTCAGCACTATTCACAACTCTTCAGATACTGAAGCAGTCCACGCAGCAAGATCTGGACAACATTCAGGCTTGGGCTGATAATTGCCAAATTACATTCATGCTATACTCAGGGGTATTGAGTATAAAAGCTGGGAAGTCATGCTGCAGCTGTATAGAACCTTGGTTAGGCCACACTTGGAATATTGTGTGCAATTCTAGTCACCACATTACCAGAAGGATGTGGAGGCATTGGAGAGGGTGCAGAGGAGGTTTACCAGGATGCTGCCTGGTCTGGAGGTTATTAGCTATGAGGAGAGGTTGGAGAGACTTGGATTGTTCTCACTAGAGCGACGGAGATTGAGGGGCGACTTGATAGAAGTTTACAAAATTGTGAGTGGCATGGACAGAGTAGATAGTCAGAAGCTTTTTCCCAGGGTGGAAGAGTCAATTACTAGGGGACATAGATTTAAGGTGAGAGGAGGAAACTTTAGAGGAGATGTGCAGGGCAAGTTTTTTACGCAGAGGGTAGTGAGTGTCTGGAATTCGCTGCTAGAGGAGGTGGTGGAAGCAGGTACGATAGTGGTGTTTAAGAGGCAGCTTGACAAATACATGAATAGGATGGGAATAGAGGGATACGGACTCCGGAAGTGCAACATGTTTTAGTTTGACGGGCAATATGATCGGCGCAGGCTTGGAGGGCCGAAGGGCCTGTTCCTGTGCTGTACTTTTCTTTGAAAACAAGTACCAGGCAAGGCCCACCTCCTGCAAGAGAGAATCCAAACATTTCCCCTTGACATTCAATGGCATTATCATCACTGAATCCCCCACTATCAACATCCTGGGGGGTTACCATTGACCAGAAACTGAACTGGACTAGCCGTATAAATACTGTGGCTACAAGAGCAGGTCAGAAGCTGGAAAATAAATGGCTCATGTCCTGATTCCCCAAAGCCTGTTCACCAACTACAAGGTATAAGTCTGCAGTGTGGTGGAATATTCTCCACTTGCCTGTAGGAGTGCAGCTCCAACAACACTCAACAACATCAAGAAGCTCACCGCCATCCAGGACAAAGCAGCGTGCTTGATTGGCACCCCCTCCACCACCTAAAACAGTCACTCCCTCCACCACTTTAGAGATTGTGGGTGAAACCTTTCCTACAGCTTTTAGGGTCACGTGATTGTACTGATGAATCAGCCCTAAGCATGGGTAATCTTAGGGGTGGAGCTTTCTAGGCATGGACCTGCTTCAAGCATGTAGCCTCTACAAGTTATAAAGTAATAAAGTTATCTGCTTCAAGTAAGAAACCTGTCTGGACATCAAGTTTATTATAATTGGTGATGAGGATAAATAACCCCCATGCTGCACCTCGCCTTTTGAATGTGAGTACATTAATTCTTAGGGAAAGAAAAATATACTGAGCCAGAACATACAGTGCCTAAGTTTTTATTTCATGGCGAAAGAAATATCAGCAGAGGAGAAGCAGAAAGAAATTCTTTTAAGAGTCTGCGGGAGCAAGATATAACCTCACTCATAGTCTGATGGCCCAAATGCGCCCAATTCTAAATCTTTTAATGAGCTATTGATCTCGTGAAGAAGCATTTTCAGCCGAAGCCATCGGTAATTATGCCGAGGTTTAAGTTCAATTTCAGAGTAAGGGCCCCTTCAATCGCAATGTATATTGTAAAGTTGAAATAGTTCCCTGAGCACTGCAATTTCGGAGATACCCCCAATGACATGTTGTGGGACCAGTTGTGGCATACATGACAACACCATTCAGCGCCATTTAATTGCAGAAGTTAATATTGATTTGTAGCACACCATGAAAGTAGAGCCAGCAATGGAAAGTGCTGAGAAGGACTCACAGGCTTTGCAGTGTGCAACATGGTGCTGTCCTTCAGTTGGGGTGGGAACCTACCACTGGGCGTGGTGCGAAAACCAGAGAGGCAGCCGTGAAACTGGAGACAGTCTCTACTGCTCGAGAAATGAAAAGGCATAGTGGAAACATTTCACCAGCGATTCAGAACTTAGTTTGTTACCAATGTGAGGGTAACCATGTACCAGAAACCTGCAGATTTAAAGAGGCAGAATGTCACTACTGCCACAAAAAAGGGTATGTAATAAAGCAATGCAGGGCAAGATCGAGACAGCCACTCAGACAGCAGACCAAGATGATTGAAGTGCACAATATAACTGAAGCAGAAGCTGCTGATATTGATATCTATTCCCTACACAATGTCAAAGTAGTAAAAACTGAACTAATAACCGTCACCCTTCAAGTGAATGGGAAGGCTCCAGTCATGGGGGTAGATATGGGAGCCTTGACCACAGTGGCAGGAGAACACATGTTTAAATACCTAATGAAGGTGCCCAGCCACTGAATCTGGAGCAAACCACAGCTCAGCTGAAGATATACACTGGAGAGTCAATATAGGTGAAAGACATTGCCACAGTACCTGTGTCCTATTGGCAACAGAAAGCCCAGCTCCCAGTCATCATAGTGACAGGTGAAGGACCTAGTCTTCTCGGCTGCAATTGGTTATGAAAAATTCAGCTCAACTGGTAAGAAATTTTTCCAGTGAGAACAGGAGAAATTCCTGAACTGTTAAGGAAGTACAACAGTGTATTTCCTGATGAATTGGGAAAGATAAACAGTGTACAAGCAAAAATATATGAAGATTTGGAGGCGACACCCCAGTTCTTTAAGGCCAGACCTGTGCCTTATGCCCTAAAGGAGAAGGTGGGTGCAGAATTGTGCCACTTAGGGAAGCTGGGCATCATCCAGCCAGTCCAGTTTTTGAAATGGGCAGCACCCATAGTCCCTGCGATGAAACCAGATCAAACTATTCGCACTTGCAGAGGCTACAAATTAACTGTGAACAAGGCTGCTAAATTAGACAAATATCCTATCCTGAGGATTGAAGATTTGTACGCTAAGCTAGCTGGAGGAAAATCCTACACCAAACTGAACATGAGCCATGCAGAACAACAGCTAGAGCTGGACAGCATGTTTAGAGGGTCGGTAACAATCAACATGCACAAGGATCCGTACCAATATACACACCTACCCTTTGGTGTATCATCTGTATCTGCTGTCATGGAAATATAATAATTTTCATAACATTATAGTGATTTATTGTAAAAGTAAGATAATAGTGGGGTTTGGATTAGTTTCTCTGTGTGAGGTTGAGTGTGTGGAGGGGATTTAATTAAATTAGAGACAGCTAGTTTGGAACTTTTGAGTGTTCAGAAGAGAAGCTAGGTTTGAAATGCTAAATACGTAAACATAGCTGAAGTTTAGAATGTGAGGTGCAAGGAATATTTTCATTTTTAAATAAACCAGAATAGTGAATTTCAAAGAGATGGTGAGGTGTTACACCTAGCCATAAGAGACTAAGCCAAACAGTGTGTTTATTTTTCCCAAAGGTTACTGATAATACGAGTACTATGAAAGATTTGTATTATGGAAAAAGTAAAGTTGCAAGACATATTGGAACAATGGGATTTACATGAAAAGGGGAGAAACATGTATAAAGGAGATGAGGTTACATGTAAGATGAAGGCATTCTAAGATAACAAATGTGAAAAGCCTCCAGCCTCTAGGTATCAAGTTGCTGTCTACAGGAACCAAAGCTAAGAAAGCGCACTGTAAATATCACTGTCCAGGGTATTGTGTGCTTTGCCTGGGTCTGTTAAAATGTATTTGTTTTTACTGTTGCCTTAATGGAGGTGTAACTGGGAATCAGGTTAATTAGGGGAGCTAGGAGTAATCATAGTAGTAATTTGTAGACCTATGTATGTGCTTAAAATCATTTCTTTTATTAATAAATGTTTAATTTATTTTTGTAAAAAAACCTCTAAGACTTGGTGGACTTATTACTACTGAATTCAAGGCACATATCTCAAAATAAAAATACAAATTGCCAAACAGTTTCAGGACTGTCACTGACCTCATCTCCTCTGGAGAACTTCCCTCCACAGCTTCTAACCTCATAGTCTCCCAACCTCGGACTGCCTGCTTCTACCTCCTACCCAAACAGGTCTGTCCCGGTAGACTGATCGTGTCAGCCTGTTCCTGCCCTACGGAACTCATTTCTTGCTATCTTGACACCATTCTCCCTCCCCTTGTCCAGTCTCTTCCTACCTACATCCGCGATTCCTCTGACACCCTACATCATATCGACAATTTCCAGTTCCCTGGTCCCAACGCCTCCTCTTCACCATGGACGTCCAATCCCTCTACACCACCATCCCCCACCGGGATGATCTGAGGGCTCTCCACTTCTTCCTCGAACAGAGGCCCGAACAATCCCCAACCACCACTACTCTCCTCTGTCTGGCTGAACTTGTTCTCACACTGAACAATTTCTCCTTAAACCCGTCTCATTTCTTCCAAATAAAAGGTGTTGCTATGAGTACCCGCATGGGCCCCAGCTATGCCTGTCTCTTTATGGGGTATGTGGAACATTCCTTGTTCCAGTCCTAATCCGGCCCCCTTCCACAACTCTTTCTCCAGTACATCGATGATTGCTTCGGTGCTGCTTCATGCTCTCGTCTGGACCTGGAAAAATTTATTTATTTTACTTCCAATTTCCACCCCTCCATCATTTTCACATGGTCTATCACTGACACTTCCCTTCCCTTCCTTGACCTCACTGTCTCAATTTCTGGTGACAGATTGTCCACCAATATCCGTTACAAGTCTACCGACTCCCACAGCTACCTCGACTACAGCTCCTCACACCCCGCTTCCTGTAAGGACTCCGTCCCATTCTCTCCATTCCTTCGCCTCCTTTGCATCTGTTCTGATGATGCCACTTTCAAAAACAGTTCCTCTGACATGTCTTCCTTCTTCCTTAACCGATGTTTTCCACCCACGGTCGTTGACAGGGCCCTCAACCGTGTCTGGCCCATCTCCCGCGCATCCGCCCTCACATCTTCCTCTCCCTCTTAGAACCATGATAGGGTCCCCCTTGTCCTCACTTATCACCCCACCAGCCTCCGAATTCAAAGGATCATCCTCCGCCATTTCCACCAACTCCAGCATGATGCCACCACCAAACACATCTTCCCTTCACCCTCCCTGTTGGCATTCCATAGGGACCATTCCCTCCGGGACATCCTGGTCCATTCCTCCATCACCCCCTTACACTTCAACCCCCTCCCACGGCACCTTCCCATGCAACTTCAGAAGGTGCAACACCTGCCCCTTTACTTGCCCCCTCCTCACCGTCCAAGGGCCCAAATACTCCTATCAAGTGAAGCAGCATTTCACTTGCACTTCTCTCAATTTAGTCTACTGCATTCGTTGTTCCCAATGCAGTCTCCTCTACATTGGAGAGACCAAACGCAGACTGGGTGACCGCTTTGATGAACACCTTCGGTCTGTCCGCAAGCATGACCCAGACCTCCCTATCGCTTGCCATTTCAACACTCCGCCCTGCTCTCACGTGAAGCTCAATGTAAACTGGAGGAACAGCACCTCATCTTCTGATTAGGCACTTTACAGCCTTCCGGACTTAACATTGAGTTCAACAACTTCAGATCATGAACTCTCTCCTCCATCTCCACCCCCTTTTTGATCCCGCTTTTTTCTATTTTTTTTAATATATATTTTTTCTTTTCCTACCTATTTCTTTTATTTTTAAATTTATTTCCATCCATTGTTTTATCTCCAACTTTAAGGCTATTTCGATCCCTTCCCCCCACCCCACCCCACCCCCACTAGGGCCATCTAACATTAGCTTGTCTTGCTTGCTACCCTTAGTGTCCCCATTAGCACATTCCTTAGCTAATATCACCACCGTCAACACCTCTTTGTCCTCTTGTCTATGGCATCTTTGGCAATCTCTTCTTTGCCTCCACCTATCACTGGCCCTCTATCCAGCTCTACCTGTCCCACCCCCCTCAAACAGCTTATATTTCACCTCATTTCTATTTTTTCTTTAGTTCTAATGAAGAGTCATACGGACTCGAAATGTTAACTGTGTTCCTCTCCACAGATGCTGTCAGACCTGCTGAGTTTTTCCAGCTATTTTTGTTTATGTTTGAAACAGTTGCGATGGTTGTTTCAAGTTTCCCTCTGTGATTTGAGCAGCTCAGCATTTACCAACAGCCATAACAAATTCTTTGTGGGATATATTTGAGATTCCTTAATTGGTTTGGAATTGGTGAAGCTTAAGATTATGAGTACAAGAAGCATTTTGAATTCAGGAGTTGGTGTGAGGTATTTTTTTGAAAGTAGTGAGATTGCAATATAGCTTTGACAGTTGCTAAGGCTTGTCTGAGAGTTGACATGACTTTGGTTGCTTTACAAAAGGCAACTAAAGCTAGGTTAAGGGAATTGGCAGATAAGATACAATTAGAATTATCTGCAGGGTTAAGGAAATCAGACATTATTGAAGGTATAGCACAGCATTTGAAATTGGAAGGAATACCTAAGAGACCAAGTTCTCGAAGGGGTGGTTCATTGGATTGGGCTCAAATTCTGTTGCAAATTAAAAACTTGGAACTAGAGGCAGCAGGAAAAGAAAAGGAAATAGAAAGAGCATTTCAAAGGGAATTAAAAATGACGAGGTCAGAAAGGCAGGAAAGAGAAAACGAGAGAGAAAGAGAATTCTAGCTTAAGATGCTGGCAGTTAAACAAATGAGACATCAGAAGGTGCGGAAGAACTTACTTCCAGATCAGTGGGGAGATGTTTAAATTTGTTTGAATAAAGAGATGTGGAAGTATTCTTTCTTTTATTTGAGAAGACAGGTAAACAGATGAAATGGCCCTGGCAGCATAATCTAGGTTGTTAGGATAGAGCACATGAGGTCTATACTTCACTGTCAAATAAAATGTCAGTGAACTATGATGTGCTCAAAAAAGGGCTACTTTGAGTGCACATGAATTAGTTCCTGAGGCACACCAGAAGAAATTTAGAAATATGAGACAACAGCCTAGGCAAACTTACATTGAGTTTGAGAGAGTAAGACAAAGTCATTAGAGAAGTCATTGTTTTGGAAGAATTCAAAGATTCAATTCCTTTGGTATTGAGAACTCATGTGGAGGAACAGAGGGTTGAAATACTAAAAGAAGCAGCAGGGATACCTGATGATTATGAGTTAGTTCATAGAGCTAAATCCTTTTCTCGTCACACTTTTAAATCAGAGAAGGATAGAAAATGGGAATGTGAAAGGAAGGTAGATAGTTAGGGAAGAGGAGTAGCTGGAAATTCCCAGTAAGTTTTCTCTCAAAATAAAAAGGAGGGTGCTGAGAGTAGAAGTGACACTGAAAAATTGAGGTGTCTTCATCGTAATAAAGTTGGACACACAAAGTCAGTGTGTTGGAAATTACAGGGGAAATCTGTTGGGATTATTGGGGTGCAGAGAAGTTCTGGAAGTAAAAGTATTGTGGGTTCTGGGGATCGGAACAGGAAAAACCAGTGGTTTGTGGACAGGTAAGGCAAGAAGAATCAGTGATAGCTAAGGAACTGGGAATGTGTTCACAATTTACCCAAGGGAGTTCTGAGGAGCAGGTTGCAGAAATGTTTAAAGCTTTTGTATGTGAAGGGGAGCTCTTTCCATGTCTACAGGGTGGAGTAGCTAAAGATATTTAAATTTTAAGAGATACCAGAGCTAGTCAATCCTTAATGTTGTGGGATAGTGATATTTGTTGTTCAGAGGGAGAATTTCAGGAACAGGTGACAACAAGTGGACTTAATGGAGATGCTAAACCTATTCCATTTTGGAATTTTTTCAACATAAGTGTTGCAGAAAGCATCCTCGATTGTTTGCAGATTGTATGGTGACAAGATCATAAGCTCACAGGTTGAAACAGAAAGGAGATGAAGTTAAAAGGCAGGGAGAAGTTGTTGAAATTCAATTAGCTGACACTGTCTTTGATAAGATTGTTCAAGAAGGAAAATGGAAGGTCTTTCTGGTGAGGCATTTAGCACAAGGCAGTTGGTAGAGTTACAGAAAAAGGATCCACAAATAAAACAGTTATATCAGACAGCTTACTCAGAAACAGAGGCAGAATATATTCCAGAATGTTATTACCTTAAGGATAATGTGTTAATGAGAAAGTGGTGGCCATATCAAGTTTCAACAGATGAAAGCTGGAAGGAAGTGCATCAGATTGTTATATCATTTGGATATAGAAATGAGATCCTGAGAATAGCTCATGAAATTCCAATGAAGGGACATTTAGGAATTAGAACTACACAGGCGAAAATACAAAAACATTTTTATTGGCCTGGATGGCATAGAGATGTAGTTAAATTCTGTAGAACATGTCACACATAGGGAAACTACAAGCAATGATTAAGCCGGCACCTTTGATTCCAATTCAAGTATTTGAAGAACCTTTTACCAGGGTCATGATTGATTGTGTAGGACCTCCCCCTAAGACTAAAGTGGAAATCAGTACTTACTGACAATATTGGATGTGTCTGCAAGGTTTCCTGAAGCGATATCTTTGAGAAATATTACAACGAAGAGAATTGTGGAAGAGTTTTCTAAATTTTTTACAAGACATGGTTTTCCAAAAGAAATACAATCAGAAAAGGGTTCAGATTTCATGTCACAGCTGTTTAAGGAAGTGATGAACAGTTTGGGGATAAAACAATTTAAGTCAACAGCTTACCGTCCTGAATCACAAGGGGCTTTGGAAAGATGGCAACAGACTTTAAAAACTATGATGAGGGCGTATAGTCAGGACTGTCCACAGGATTGGGTGATGGAGTTCCATTCCTGTTATTTGCTATTAAGGAATTGTTAAATTACCTGACCCTGAACTGCCATCGTCTACGGATGTCCCTGATGCTGCAGTTCCTGATCATGTCGATCCAGTGCATTAGGGTTAGGGTTGGATCCTCCCAGCGGGAGACAATCTCAAGTCCTAGAACTACGGTGCTCTAACTGACTTAGAAAACCACTTCAGAGAATTAATCTATAGTCACGTGACCTGTGTATATTTGTATATCACGTGGATGAAGATATTCTTTGTAATTAAGAAATGTAAAAAAAAAAAACTAAAGGGGGAGGAAATGTAGTGATTATAGGTAAAACCTTTCCTATTGCCTTTTGGGAGGGGGAGGGGGGGAGGGGGAGAGGGGGAGTCATGTGATTGTCCTGATGAACCAGCCTTTCGCACGGGTAATCCTGGGGCTGGAGCTGGTTCAAGCATGTAGCTTGGAAATGAGCTCTGTAATAAAGTTATCTGTTTCAAGTAAGCGCGCCTGCCTGGTTTATGAAGTTGATTAGAACCACCAAAGCCCTCCCCTCCGAACAGCACTGTGGGTGCAGCAGCACAGGCTCCAGTGCTTCAAGACAGCGGCTGGTCAAGGGTACTTTGGGATGGGTAATAAATGTTGGCCTAGCCAGGGATGCCCACACCCCATGAAGTAACTGAAATAAGATGAGCTTGAGCCTCTGAATTGCTAATCCACCGGATCCCATTTTGTCACTGTTCACGAACTCCACCCCCCACATGGGATTGGGATCTGTCTCAGTTTCTGTCAATGTTACCTAGCCTAATATTTATTTTATTTTTCACCGGACTAACCTGGTCCCACGCGAGTCCTTTGTTTTTTTTTCAGGGTCGGCTGAAAGGAGGGGCGGAACTTCAGTTCGGGGCCGCGGAAGCAGCCCGGAGCTGAGAAAGGGAGGACGGCGGCTCCGCGCCTGCGCACTCCGCATTTCACCTTGGCGGAAAATCATGGCGACGGACTCGTGGGCGCTGGCGGTGGATCTGCAGGAATCGGCGGCCGAGTCGGTGAGTGTCCGGCCCGAGCCTCCTACCCCGAAACCCCCAACTCAACCTGGGCTCAGGCGCCAATTCAAGACCGGAGAGGAGCCCAAGGCCTTTGCGAACAACTGAAACCGGATTTCCCCTCCCCCACCCCTTCCCCCACTACCCCCCTCCCCCCACCCCCACTACCCTCCCCACCTCCACTACCCTCCACCCCCCACCCCCACTACCCTCCTCCCCCCCACTACCCTCCTCCCCCCACCCCCACTACCCTCCCCACCTCCACTACCCTCCACCCCCCACCCCCACTACCCTCCACCCCCCCCACTACCCCCCTCCCCCCACCCCCACTACCCTCCCCACCTCCACTACCCTCCACCCCCCACCCCCACTACCCTCCACCCCCCCCACTACCCCCCTCCCCCCACCCCCACTACCCTCCCCACCTCCACTACCCCCCTCCCCCCCACCCCCACTACCCTCCCCACCTCCACTACCCTCCACCCCCACTACCCTCCACCCCCACTACCCTCCACCCCCCCCACTACCCCCCCTCCCCCCACCCCCCCCCACTACCCCCCTCCCCCCACCCCCACTACCCTCCCCACCTCCACTACCCTCCACCCCCCACCCCCACTACCCTCCACCCCCCCCCACTACCCCCCTCCCCCCACCCCCACTACCCCCCTCCCCCCTCATCTCCCACCCCCCCCCCCCCCCCCCCGCACTTCTCCCTTCCCTTGCACCATCTCGTCCTTTCTAAAGTGTTCCTTTTCTTATTGCAGCTGGGCAATCTAAAACTGAAAGAAGATAGTTCAAATGCTGAACCTAAAGAAGGTATGAACTTTTCACTAATTCTTTACTATAATGTAAACACACAAATGGTCTGTCAGCACCAGTAAGTGATTATAATGTTGACCTGTTATATGCAGCAGTTGTGCAAGGATTTAACTATCACTCGCTAAGCAGGGTTGTTAACAAATGCAATAAAAGATTGCTGCCCTTTTTGACAGCTGCTCCTGACAAATGTGGAAGTAAAAGGCTTTGTTCAAACAAAATTGAATTCCTCACTTCTGAACACTATAGGCGGTAAAGGACACAGTATGGGGAATGGAGCGATTCAGTTAGGAAATCAGAGGCACCATCATAAAGGAACTTTTAGGTTTGCAAAAGCAGAGAGAGATATAATATGGAGGGAATTGAAGCAGAGAATTCAGCATTAGAAGACAAGAAATTCTACACAACAATAGTAGACATGAATGCTGAGTAGGAGGGGGGGGCACTAGAAAGATTGGAAAAGAAGGTTTGGAATTTTGGAATTGATGCCAGTGGAGCTTGGAGAGAATGGAGAGTACAGGATGTGGAACTTGGGATGTGAGCCATGGATAAGTGATGTCAGGCAGCCAGCTAGAAAAGTGTTGGATATACGAGAAGGACATTACTGGTTTAATAATAAATTACAAATTCCTTGGTCAAGGCTCACTTTTTAGAAGAAAAATTCTCAAATTTTAATGAATGAGAATATCAGTTTTTCATGCAATAGTTTACCAGATTACATCTGCAAGCTGCACACCATATGTGTTACCTATGGTTTCCAATGGGTCAGATTGTTTTTGAAGATGTAGATTTTTACCTCCAGTTTAATAGAGTTGGCTGAATCATTGTGAACAGAGCATGTGCAGTATACAAATTATTTTAGTCAGTTTGGAAGTTTTTGTTTTCATTTTACTAATTAATTGTATTTCAGCAACTGTAAAGCAGGATCAATCAGACAAACTGGACAAAACTGATAAATCCGATAAAACCGCTCAACTTGACAAAAGTGGTGATAATCTGGAAGTCAAGCAAGACGATGATGATAAAGGTACAGTTTAACTTAAATTTTAAGGCAAAATCCAATGCAAGGCTTTTTTTGTAAACTTGGCGTTAGTTGATCTATTCATGACTGGAACACACTTTGAACTCTTTGCCAATGAGAGGTTTTATGTAATAACTAGTACTTGGGCCACATAGCATGCCTTTTGCCTTACTGCCAGGTCTGCTGGAAGCAACATGAAACAAATGGTGTTTTTTTCCCTTCAAAATTCTTCCTTTGTGGAGGAAATGGGGGTGAATTTTCTTGCTGTTTTTGGTATTAACATATTCATATGAAAAGAGAGAACTTGCATTGTTTAAGGAGTTGCTCATAGTTGCAGGACATGCACTCTATATTTGGTGTTCTTTCCTTTTCAGTCTCTTCTGTCTTTTTGTGTGGATCTTGCTCATGCTGTCATGGGAAGTTTGGATCATGATCAGGAAAACTTTGTTCAGGGTTGTAAATTTAGTTCATCTTTTTGTTGGTCATAGGTAGGGAATGTGGGGGAATAATATCAAGTCAGGAGGATGCCAGACTAGTCAGGAGGACTATGAATATTTGTGGAAACTGGCTTCCGCATTGAAAACAGGGTTGTTATGTGGCATTAAAGTTTCCTCAAATTCCTGTCACATTTTTATTATTTAATTTGGCTTTGCCCTTCCATCCTCCAACTTTTGAAGTACTTTTTGGCACAAGAGCAGATCAGAGGCTAGGAATCCTGTGACAAGGAACTCACCTCCTGACTCCCCAAAGCCTGTCCACTGTCTACAAGGCACAAGTCAGGAGTGTGATGGAATACTGTCCATTTGCCTGAAGTGCAGCTCCCACAACACTCAAGCTTGACACCATCCAGGACAAAACAGCCTATTTGATTGGCACCCCATCCACAAATATTCACTCCCTCCTGCAAAGATGTACAGTGGCAGCATTGTGTACCAAACCCAAACCGCTACCATCTAGAAGGACAAGGGTAGCAGATAGATGGGAACACCACCACCTGGAAGTTCCCTTCCGAGCCACTCACCATCTTGACTTGGAAATATATTGCTGTTCCTTCAATAGAGTCAAAATCCTAGAATCCAGGGGAACTTTTTTAGCCAAAAGAAAGCCCAACAAGGGAGGAGGCAGTTCTGGATTTAATATTCAGAAATGAACCTGGGCAGGTGGGAGGCCTATCAGTAGGGGAACATTTTGGAGATAGTGACCATAACTCAGTTAGATTTAGGATAGTTATGGAAAAGGATAAGGTTGGGCCGGGAATAAAAGTTGTAAACTGGGGAAAGACTAATTTTACTAAAATGAGATGCGATTTGGCCCAGGTGGACTGCGAGCAGCTACTTGCAGACAAAACTATGTCAGTGCAGTGGAAGGCTTTCAAGGAGGAAATAGCAAGAGTACAGGGCAAATATGTTTTCCTAAAGACAAAGGGGAGGGGGACCAATTTGGAGAATCCTGGATGTCAAAGGAAATAAAAGGTTAGGATTAAGAGAAAAAGAGAAGCTTATGACAGATACCAAGCGCTCAATATGGCAGAGCCTCTGGAGGAGTATAAAAGAGCAGGGGGAACTTAAAAAGGAAATTAGGAAGCTTAAGAGTGCGCATGAGAAAGCATTGCTGGGTGGAATAAAGGGTTTTTTTTTAAATGTATAAAGAGCAAGAAAATAGCTAGAGAGAGAGTAAGGCCAATTAGGGACCATAGAGGTAATGTGTGAGGACCCGGAAGACATGGGTGCAGTCCTCAATGAATACTTTGCATTGGCCTTCACAATGGAAAAGGATGACACAGGTCTGTGGAGGACTGTGAAATTGAGGAAATTGACAGAGAGAGAGAGGAGGGACTGGTGGGTTTAGCAGCCTTAAAAGTGAATAAATCCACAGGCCCGGAAGGGATGTATCCCAGACTGTTGAGGGAGGCAAGGGAAGAGATATCAGGGGACCTGGCAGTAATTTTCAAATCCTCTATGGCCACAGGTGAGGTGCTGGAGGACTGCTAACGTTGTCCCATTATTAAAAAAGGGAGAAAGGGGTAGACCAGGAAATTTCGGGCCAGTCAGCCTAACCTTGGTGTTGGCGAAGTTACTAGAAAGAATTGAGGGGCAGAATATATCTGCACTTGCAGAGACACAGATTAATCAGGGTTAATCAGCGTGGATTTGTTAAGGGAAGGCCATGTTTGACAAATTTGATCAAAATTTTTGAGGATGTAACCAGGAGTGTTGATGAGGGTAATGCATTTGATGTGGTCTACATGGACTTTAGCAAGGCTTTTGATAAGGCCCCTCATGGCAGACTGGTCAAGAAGTAAGAGCCCATGGGATCCAAGGCAAAGTGGCATGTTGGATCCAAGATTGGCTGAGAGGCAGAAAGCAGAGGGTGATGGTAGAGGGATGTTTCTGTGACTGGAAGTCTGTTTCCAGTGGGGTTCCACAGGCTTGGTGCTGGAGCCCTTGCTGTTTGTGGTGTACATAAATGATTTGGACTTAAATGTAGAGGGTATGATCAAGAAATTTGTGGATGACACGAAAATCGTTAGGGTGGTAAATTGTGAAGAGGATAGCCGTAAACTGCAGGAGGATATCAATGGACTGGTCAGGTGGGCAGAGCAGTGGCAAATGGAACTCAAGCTGGAAAAGTGTGAGGTGATGCACTTGGGGAGAGATAACAAGGCAAGGGATTACACTATGAATAGTAGGACCCTGGAAAGTACTGAAGCTCAGAGGGACCTTGGTGTGCATATCCACAGATCCCTGAAGATAGCAGGGCAGGTAGATAAGATGGTTAAGAAGGCATATGGGAATCTTGCCTTTATTTGCCAAGGCATAGAATACAAGAACAGAGAAGTTGTGCTGGAACTGTATAAAACGCTGGTTAGGCCACAACTGGAGTATTGCGTGCAGTTCCGGTCACCACATTATAGAAAGGATGTGATTGCACTGGAGAGGGTGCAGTGGAGATTTACCAGGATGCTGCCTGGGCTGGAGAGTATGAGCTGTGAGGAAAGATTGAATAGGTTGGGGTTGTTTTCCTTGGAGCAGTGAAGGTTAAGAGGGGAGCTGGTTGAGGTGTATAAGATTATGAGGGCATGGATAGGAAGGCACTTTTTCCATTGATAGGGGGGGGTCAATAACCAGGGGGCATGGATTTAAGGTAAGAGGTAGGAGGCTAAGAGAGGAGTTGAGGAAAAATGTTTTCACCCAGAGGGTGGCGAGAGTCTGGAACTCTCTGCCTGAAAGGGTGGCTGAGTCAGAAACTCTCGTGACATTTAAGCATTTAGACATTCGCTTGTGTTGCCATAGCCTCCAGGGCTATTGGCCAAGTGCTGGAAAATGGGATTAGCGTAGTCAGACCTTTGTTGACCGGCGCGGACATGACAGGCTGAATGGCCTCATTCTGTGCTGTAAATGTCTGAGTCTACATCTGTCCATGCCATATCGGTAGAAGTGACCACCACACAGTCCTTGTGGAGACAAAATCCTGTTTTCTCACTGACGCTACCCACCATCGTGTTGTGTGGTACCACCACCGTTCTAAATGGAATAGATTTCAAGCAAATCTAGCAACTCAAGCCTGGGCAACCATGAAATGCTGTCAGCCATCAGCCGCAGCAGAATTGAACTCAACCATAATCTGTAACCTCATGGCCTGGCATCTCCCCACTCTACCATTACTGTCAAGCCAGGGGATCAACCACTGGTTCAATGAAGAGTGTAGGAGGGCATGCCAGCAGTGGCACCAGGCATACCTAGAAATGAGTTGTCAACCTGGTGAAGCTACAACACAGAACCACTAGTATGCCAAACAACATAAACAGTAAGTGATGGACCGAGCTTACCAATTCCACAGCCAACGGATCAGGTCTGAGCTCTGCAGTCCTGCCACATTGAGCCGTGAATGGCGGTGGACAATTAAACAACTCACTGGAGGAGGAGGCTCCACAAATATCCCCATCTTCAATGATGGGGGAGCCCAGCACCTCTCTTCAAAAGATAAGGCTGAAGCATTTGCAACAATTGTCAACCAGAAGTGCTGAGTGGATGATCCATCTCAGCCTCCTCTGGAGGCCCCCAGCATCACAGATGCCAGTCTTCAGCCAATTCCATTCACTCCACGTGATGCCAAGAAATGGCTGAAAGCACTGGATACTGCAAAAGTGATAGGCCCTGACAATATTCCAGCAATTGTACTGAAGGCTTGTGCTCCAGATGTAGCCACGCTCCTAGCCAAGCTTTTCCAGTTCCGCTACAACACCAGCATCTACCTGGCAATTTGGAAAATTACCCAGGTATGTCCTGTAAGCAAAAAGCAGGACAAACCCAACCTGGACAGTTACCACCCCATCATTCTACTGTCTATCATCAGTAAAGTGATGGAAGGGTCACCAACAGTGCTACCAAGCGATGCTTACTTAGCAGTAACCAGCTCACCGACGTTCAGTTTGGTTCCGTCTGGGTTCACTCAGCTCCTGACCTCATTACAGCCTTGGTTCAGACATGGGTAAAAGGGCAGAATTCCAGAGGTGAGTTGAGAGTGACTGCCCTAGACATCAAGGCAGCATTTGACTTGTGTGGCATCGAGGAGCTCTAGCAAAACTGGTCATTGGGAATCAGAGGGAAAACTCTCCAATGGTTGGAGTCATAACTAACACAAAGAAATATGGTTGTGGTTGTTGGAGGTCAATCATCTCAGCTCCAGGACACAACTGCAGGAGTTCCTCAGGGTAGTGTCCTCAGCCCAACCATCTTCAGCTGCTTCATCAATGACCTTCCTTCCATCATAAGGTTAGAAGTGGGGATGTTCACTGATGATTGCACAATGTTCACCATTCACATCTCCTCCGATATTGAAGCAGTCCATGTCCAAATGCAGCAAGACCTGTACAAGATCCAGGCTTGGGCTGACAAGTGTCAAGTAACATTCACATCACACTAGTGCCAGACAATAACCATCTGTCTTCTGAAGAAGAGTCATACGGACCCGAAACATTAACTGTTTCTCTTTCCACAGATGCTGCCAGACCTGCTGAATTTTTCCAGCATTTTGTGTTTTTATTAAAGAAAAATGTTGTCTGCTGTGGAGTTCTTGATTTCTGTAGTGGTGACTGTGATGTGAACAATGTTAAAGAAACACTGAGCACAGACAAACAAATAAATCCATGCAAAGAACAGGGCATAACCCATAAAAGCATGGATATATGGCACTGGGAAAGCCCAGATAACATGACATGCATCATATAGGAGATGGAAAAACAAGATCCCAAACTACCATCATTGCACCTGTATAAAGAAAAAGTTCTTTGCGTACAAATTTTTGATGGCAGAGGAAGCATTGCTTTTAACTTTGTTCATTGCCGCAAAATTATTGTCCACCTCTTAGGTTTCATCTTCTAATAAACAGTTCAGTTGATCCTAAGAAATGGGATTTAGTCCATCGCAACTGTTCTGCCAGTCAATAAGATTACGACTGATCTAATTGCGGCTTTAACTCCACTCCCCTGCTTTTCCCCAATAATCCTTGACTTCTTGTCAAATGGGGTTACACCAAGGCTCTACAACTGAAGCATCTCTTCCTTTGCTGTCACCTTTTGCCATTATTGTTGACAACCTCTGGCATTTGCACATGCACAGTTAAATGTACTACAGGTTCTACTATTGCAGTGTTTGCTGATGGTATCTACGCAATTCACTGTAATGGTGTAAACCTGGGCTGATTACCCACTAATAGCACACAAAGACAGATGAACAAGTTAGTGCTTGTGCAATCAGGAGTAACTGAGTTTTTAACATCATAATATGAACATAAGAAATTTGAGCAAGAGTAGCCATTCAGCCCTTTGAATCTGCTTTGCCATTCAGTAAGATCATGGCTGATCTGATTGTGGCCTTAACTCCACTTTCCTGTCTGTCCGCATAACTTGACACCCTTGCCAATCAAAAATCAGTCTAACTCAGCCTTGAATATGTTCAATAACCCACCCTTCACTGCGCTCTATGGAAGAGAATTCTAAACACTTAACGGTTCTCTGAGGGAAGAAATTCCTTCTCCTCAGTGTTAAATAGGAGACCCTTATTTTGAAATTGTGCCCCTTCGTTCTAAGTTTCCCCACAAGAGGAAACATCCCCTCAGCCTCTGCCTTGTTAAGCCCACTCAGGAGCTTTTATGTTTCAATAAGATCACCACTCGTTCTTCTAAACTCCCATTGGCACAACCTATTCAAAATTTCCTCATAAAACAAATGCCTCCTTCCATGAATCAGCCTAGTGAACCTTCTCTGAACTGCTTCCAATACAATTGTGTCCCTCCTTAAGTAAGGTAGCCAAAACTGCACACAGTACTCTAGATGTGCTCTCACAGATGCCATTGTTATGATCCACAGCTGAGGTTACCCCTGGACAAGCCTGGTCCCAGAGTAGAACCCAACTTGATGAATCCTAACTTTTTTATTTTTGTTTGTTTAGATATGTGGAGAGTAGCTACTGAAAAGAGGCACAAGAGTCAGCTGATGAATTTTTAACAAAAGAATAAAACATTTATTCAACAAGAAAAGATGAACTATATTACAATACTCCTTCACTCACAACTATGCCTTTACAGATGTATACAGATTTGTAAGGATAACACAAGTTACAAAAGCTATCTTATACTCTAATGTTCACAGTAAGTTCACATTTCATGTAAACCTATGGCACCCTGTGGCCAGACACACACCATTCTGAAACCAAGTGACAGATTCTACCTCAAACAGATGCTCTGGATCTCTTCTCAACTCCCCCCAGACACATGTCACACCCTGAACCAACCAGTCTCACTGAGTTCCGTCTTTCACATGAGCGATTCCAATCTCCACACTCCGAGGACCCCACCTTGGAATCTTCTCCCAAACTGATGTTTTCTTTCAGACACTATCCAAAAGGATTCACCTCCATGGTTTTGAACTCACCTTCTGATGTTCCTCTTCCCTGGTTGGTCACGTGCATTCAAGCTGTCTTCCATGCACTCTCTCACCAACTCAGCCTTAACAGTACAGCACTGTTTTACGTTTTTTTTAATATATATATATTCATGGGATGTAGGCTTCGCTGGCTGGGCCAGTATTTATTCCCCATCCCTAGTTGCCCTTGAGAAGGTGGTGGTGAGCAGCCTTCTTGAACCGCTGCAGTCTATGTGGTGTAGGTACACCCACAGTGCTGTTAGGAAGGGAGTTCTAGTATTTTAACCCAGACAGTTGTCAGGATGTTGAGTGATTTGGAGGGGAACTTCCAGGTGGTGGTGTTCCCATCTATCTGCTGCACTTGTCCTTCTAGACAGTAATGGTTGTGGGTTTGGAAGGTGCTGTCGAAGAAGCCTTGATGAGTTACTGCAGTGCATCTTGTAAATGGTACGTATTGCTGCCACTGTGCATCGGTGGTGGAGAGAGTGAATGTTTGTGGATGTGGTGCCAATCAAGCGGGCTGCTTTGTCTTGGATGGTATCAAGCTCCTTGAGTGTTGTGGGAGCTGCACCCATCCAGGCAAGTGGGGAGTATCCTGACTTGTGCCTTGTAGATGGTGGACAGGCTTTGGGGAGTTAAGAGGTGAGTTCCTTGTCACAGGATTCCCAGCCTCTGACCTCTTGTTTCCACAGTATTTATATGGCCAGTTCAGTTTCTGGTCAGTGGTAACCCCTAGGATGTTGATAGTGGGGGATTCAGTGACTCTGTTGCTTGGTAATTGCCAGTCTCATAGTTGCACTGGAACACATTGGCTAGGCGATTGGCAATCTATGGAGCACAAGTCTTCAGCGCTATTGCCGAAATATTGTCAAGGCCCATAGCCTTTGCAGTATCCAGTGCCTTCAGCTGTTTCCTGATATCATGTGGAGTGAATTGAATTGGCTGAAGTTTGGCACCTGTGATACTGGGGACCTCCAGAGGAGGCCAAGATGGATCATCCACTCAGCACTTGTGGCTGAAGATTGTTGCAAATGCTTCAGCCTTACTTGTTGCACTGATGTGCTGGGCTCCTTCATCTTTGAGGATGGGGATATTTGTGGAACCGTCTCCTCCAGTGAGTTCAGTTGTCCACTATTCATGACTGGATGTGGCAGGACTACAGACTTAGATCTGATCAATTGGTTGTGGTATCACTTAGCTCTATCTATTGCTTGCTGTTTATGCTGTTTGGCATGCAAGTAATCCTGTGTTGTAGCTTCACCAGTTGACACCTGAATTTTAGGTATGCCTGGTGCTGCTCCTGTCATGCCCTCCTGCACTCTATTGGACCAGGGTGGAGCCCCTGGCTTAGTGGTAATGGTAGAGTGGGGCATATGCCCGGTCATGAGGTTACACATTATGGTTGAGTGCAATTCTGCAGCTGCTGATGGCCCACAGCGTCTCTTGGTTACACAGCCTTGAGTTACCAGATCTATAAGAAATCTATCCCACTTAGCACTGTGATAGTGCCATATGTGAATGGTGGGTATCCTCAATGTGAATATAGGATTTCGCCTCCACAAGGAATGTGCAGTGGTCACTCCTACTGATACTGTCATGGGGAGATGCACCTGTGGCAGGTAGGTTGGTGAGGATGAGGTCAAGTATGGTTTTCCCTCTTGTTGACTCCCTCACCATCTGTTGCAAACCCAGTCCAGCAGCTATGTCCTTTGGGACTCAGCCAGCTTGGTCAGTCGTAGTGCTACTGAGCCACTCTTGATGATGGACATTGAAGCCCCCTTACCAGAGTATATTTAGCGCCCTTGCCACCCTCAGTGTTTCCTCCAAGTTCTGTTCAACGTGGGAGAAAGTTGAGTACTGATTTATCAGCTGAGCTGGGGGGGGGGAGAGGATGTGCTAATCAGCAGGAAGTTTCCTTGCCCATTTTTGACTTGATGCTATGAGACTTCATTGGGCCTGGAGTCGATGTTGAGGACTCCCAGGGTGTCTCCCTTAATTCCATGTGTATGTCCCAATCTTTATTTTTCTTGCTGTATGCATTGTTCACTTATATAAATGTGGTCCTTATTAAGCCCTTCATCTTCACACAAGAACCACCTTCCAAGAATATTCTCTTTTATAACTGGGAGAGAGAGACACACATTCAGAAAATCACAGGTATTTATACACACAAAGAAACCAAAAAATAGACATCTCATTTTCTGTTGTCATTTAAATAGAGATAGTTATCATCAAAGTTACTCAACTTGACAGCATTCGAAGATTTCTGTTCATTTATAGAAGTATGTTTCATATCAGTGTTTTCAACAATTCCATTTCACAGTAAGCTAGCATTCATAAGACCAACTTGAGACTGAATAATGCTTGCAGAAAAGCACTGAGTGCCTTTAAAAAAATGTGGACATCCAAAGGATGAAATTTAATGTTGGCATGGATGTAAAGTGGTCAGTAGTGGATCATTGTTTGTTCTGCACTCTACCTAGTTTCTATTCCATTCACATCAATAAAAAGTAAAATTGTGTGGATGTATGTAGGCAGTCAATCCATTCCTACCTGTCTTGCACTCTGCCAAAAATGCTGTATTTTTAATGTGTTCTTGGGATGTGGATGTCGCTGGCTAGGCCAGCATTTCCTGCCCATCCCTAATTGACGTTGAGAAGGTGGTGGTGAGCTGCTGCCTTGAATCGCTACAGTCCATGTGGTATAGGTTCAACTACAGTTGCTGTTAGGGAGTGAGTTACAGAATTTTGACCCAGCGACTGTGAAGAAATGACAATATATGTCCAAGTCAGGATGGGTATGTCTTGGAGGGAACTTCCAGGTTGTTGCATTCCCCTGTGTCTGCTGTCCTTCTCCTAGATGGTAGTGGTCGTGGGTTTGGGAGATGTTGTCTTAGGAGGCTTGGTGAGTTTTTGCAGTGCATCTTGTAGATGGCACACACTGCTGCTGCTGTGTTGGTGGCTGATGGAGTGAATATTTGTAGATTCTGCCCCTCTTACAGAAAAAGAAAAATGTAAAGAGAAATGCTCATATTGAAACTTAGAGACACATTGTTTGGACCCATCTTGAAATGCATGCATTGTTAACATCAGTGGTGTTAAACTTCATAACAATTCAGGAGTTTGATATGCTCTGTATAAAGCTCTTATCTGTATCAGTATGATTTGTATATACTGTCTTTTCTGTATAGCTGTCTCACATTTTGCATCCTTATGAAAGGGAATTCACGTTCTCCTTAAAAGGTTGCACTTTCTAAAAAGTGTTTTTTGTTTGTCTTCAAAAATTATTTCATCTTCAGTAGTGCAGCTCATTCTGTGGAGCAGCAGAGCGTTAAAATATATTGTGTGTAGCCTAGTTTTGATATGATGTAATGTACAGTCTATCTTTGTGTAAGATCGATGTACACAGTTATCATTTCTAAAGAAGCAGTAATGCAAGTATGAAAGCGAGGGATAGATATTAATATAACATAATAGAAAAATAAAGATCCTGTTGAAATGCCTGTGATTGCCACATAGCTGCAGTTTGCTGTTAACTGCGCTTTTTTTTTGCATTCTCATTGTATGAAATTCTCATTAATCTTCACACAAGGCTGAACTTTCTGAGCATATCCTCTTTCATGCCAGAAACTAATGATTCTTATTATCGCTATGTATTCCAAGCCCCTCACTTTGCTCTAAGCAATATCACAGACAAATATATCATAGATGAAAATTAATTAAGGGGGACTTGGCAGTATAGTACCAGATTGTTATTAGATACTGGCCTATGACCTCCAGAACCTGGGTTCAAATCCATTCTGGACTAAAGGGTTGGTTGCCTTTAAAGGTCCAGTTTGAAATAAGTTTGGACAGTCTCAACCCAGATTGTAATGGGCATGGACATAAAGAACATGGTCCTTGTCAATAAATTGACAATCCTACTTTGAGAACAATCTGTTTGAAAAGTAAAATGGTCTCACTGGTGGATTAAGGTTGCTTTTCTAATGTTGGGTGATGTTAACCTGTGCTTCCTACTGACAGTGGGTTCTGAGAGCAAAAAACATCCAGTCTCATGCCTAAACATTTTTGCTAAAGGAAACAGGTGGTGCATATTCTGTGTTTTTTCTCCCCCTATCCATTTTCTGTACTACTGTAGGAGATGGCTCTTCCATGGGTACATTTCCACAAATGCTGATGTTTCTCAGTATCTCAGCATATGAGTGAACTTTGAGTGTCAGAAACCTATCCGATAACGGGGACATCACAGTTGAGCCCTATTCTGTTTCCTTATCCTGTTTATCTTGTAACATCAGGGTCACTTAAGTAGCCGTCTTTGTCCCTTTCCCCAAACTAATTTGTTGTGTGTTGGGCAGTTTTAGTAGCTGTACATTTATTTCAGACACCTTCAAAAGCATTCTCCAGCTTCCTGAGACTTGTTTGTAACATTCTATGCTGAGTTTGCTCTTTGTACAAAACATTTTGCTGTTGCAGTAGTTGAAATGTGCATCTGCTTTTTCATCAATTCTTTTATGTTTAGTGCAATGTTGTGATAGATGAGCAAAGAAAAGAAAATGCTGCAATTGATTTTAGTATGCATTCAACCCATCATTGCAATAGGCATATTTATAGCATTTATAGTTTTTGTGAAAGGTAAATCGTGTTTGACTAATTTATTAGAATTATTTGAGGAAATAACAAGCAGTGTTGATAAAGGAGAACCTGTAGATGTGATGTAGTTGGATTCGCAGAAGGCATTGACAATGTGCCACTCAAAATAAGAGCTCATGGTGAAGGGGTAACGTTATCATGGTTAGACGATTGGTTAGCTAACAGGAAACAGTGTAGGAATAAATGGGTCGTTCTCAGGTTGGCAAGATGTAACAAGTGGAATGCCACAGGGATCAGTGTTGAGGTCTCATATCAATGACTTGGATGAAGAGACTGGATGTGTGGTTGCTAAATTTTCTGATTACACAAAGATAGGTAGGAGAGTAAGTTGTGAAGACATAAGGAGTCTGCAAATGGGTATAGGTTACCCTCCATATACCTAGCAGCCCACCGCCACCTCCTCGAGGGGAATTAGGGATGGGCTGTAAATGCTGGCCTAGCCAGCGATGCCCACATCCCATGAATGAATTTAAACAAGTGGTCAAAAATTTGGCAGATTGAGTATAATGTGGGAAAATGTGAACTTGTTCACTTTGGCAAGAAGAATAGAAAACGGCACATTATCTAAGTGGAGAGGGATTGCAGAGCTCTGTGGTACAGGGGGAAATCTGGGTGCCCTGGTCCATGAATCACAACAAGTTAGTATGCAGGTACAGCAAGTAATTAGAAAGGCAAATGAAATGATGTTGTTTATTGCAAGGTGAATGGAATATAAAAGTAAGGTTTTGCTATAGTTGTACAGGGTGTTGGTGAGAGCATATCTGAAGTACTGTCTACAGTTTTGGTCTCCTTATTTAAGAAAGGACATAATTGCATTAAAGGTAGAGCAAAGAATGTTCACTTGACTGAATCTTGGAAAGAAAGGGTTATCTCATGAGGAAGGGTTGGACAGGCTGGGCCTGTATCCAGTTGAGTTTAGAAGAATGAGAGGTGATCTTTTTCAAACACATAAGTTCCTGTGGGGACTTAACAGGGTGGATGCTGAAAGGATGTTTCCCCTTGTGGGAGAGACTAGAACTAGGGGACACCGTCTAAGAGTAAAGGGTCTCCCATTTAAGACAGTGATGAGGAGAATTTTTTTCTGAGGGTGGTGAGCCTGTGGAACTCTCTTTCCCCATAGAGAAGTGAAGCAGGGAGATTTTTAAGGTAGAGTTAGATTCTAGATTGACAGTGGAGTCAAAGGGTATAGTGGGTTGACAGGAAAGTAGGGGCCACAATTAGAGCAGCCATGACCTTATCGAATGTTGGCACAGGCTTGAGGGGTTGAATAGCCTATTCCTGTTCCTGATTTGTATGTTGATATTTCGCATAGTGATGATATTATTGGATTAGTAATCCAGAGACCTGGATGACTGCCCTGGAGACATGAGTTGAAATCCCACTGCAGCAGTTTGAGGAATTTAAATTTAATTAATTAATTAAATCTGGAATAAAATGCTAGTCTCATTAATAATGATTGAAACTACCAGATTATTGTAAAAAATTAATCAGATTCAGTAACGTCTTTTGGGGGTGGAAATTTGTCATCTTTACGTGCCCTGGCCTACATATGACTCCAGACCCACAGCAATGTGGTTGACTCTTAACTGCTCTCTGAAATGGCCCAGCAAGCCCTCAATTGCAGGTGGCTCACCACCACCTGCTCAAGGACAATTAGGAATGGATAAGAATTGCTGCCTGGTCAGTGATGCTCACTTCCCAAGAACATTTTTAAAAAATATATAATTGCAGGAAATTTAGTGAAATTTACCACATGCTGTTAGTATTTGTATAATTTGGATTTAAGCTTTCCATTTCTTTTTCTGTATGAAAAAGGATCTACTGCTGTAATAATTGTCCTGTGTTGATTGTGTGGTGACTGGTGTGTTTTTATTTCTGTAGAGGATAAGGCTGCCCAGTCCCTATTGAATAAATTAATCCGCAGTAACCTGGTTCAATCGACGCATCAAGTTGAAGTACTCCAGAGAGATCCAAATTCCCCTCTGTACTCTGTGAAGTCCTTTGAAGAGCTACATTTGTAAGCATTTTTCTCTTATTTTGCTGTTTAAGTTTCTGTCAGTACCATCAGATGTGGATAAAAATGCCTGTTTGATAAGCCTGCAACTCCAATGTACCAAAAACTCCCCATTCTTTCTTACTGTACTGATTGAGGTGCAGCCCTTCAATGTCTAGCTCTTATGGAAGTGTAAAATGTATTTTCCAAACAGCTGCCTTTTAAACTCTCTTGATAAGCAGTAGCACCTTTGGATGCAAGTTAAGGTTTTTTCTCCCTTGTGCTCAAGGATGAGATTGCGTAGGGGAAGATTTGAGCTCCAAAGAGCCAGACAGTTGGTCACATTTACGCTATAACTGAAAAATTCCCTCAATTTATACAGTTTAATACCATTGAAGATTTAGAGTTGGCCACACATCGCAAAAGGTACAACCTGGGAGGGCAATTACATGGAAATCCAATGAGTTGTTCAACACATCTCTTGAGACCAAATGCAACTTGCTGCTTGATCAAAAAACACCTTTTTCTTAATTAATTTGAGGATCAACGTCTTTGTTAGGTTCCCGCAGACCAAATGTCTCCTGTAAAAGCAAAATACTGTGGATGCTGGAAATCTGAAACAAAACAGAAAATGCTGGAAAAACTCAGGTCTAGCAGCGTCTGTGGAGAGAGAAACAGAGTTAATGTTTCGTGTCCATGTGACCCTTCTTCAGAGCTGAAGGGAAGTGGAAACGTGATGAAATTTATACTGTTTAAGAGGGATGGGGCAGGTGGAGCTGGATAGAACGCCTGTGATAGAGGGGGACAAATGAGTGATTGTCAAAGATGTCATGACCCAAAGGACAAACGGAGTGTAATGGTAGTGGTAAGTGCTAAAAAGGTGCTGATAGTGGCATAAAGGTAAGAAAGCAGAATGTGATAATAGCAGAACAAGGGTAGCATTGTGTAAAAGAACAACATGGAACAAGTAACAGACAGCCCTGTAGGGGAATGGGCGGGGGGGAGGGGAGCACAGTGGTGGGGAAATAAAAGATAGAAAATGGGATAGAAGGGGGGAAAGAAAAAGGGTTAAAACCATGGAAAAATGAATAAAAATATAAATAAGTGGATAAAAAATGAAAATGCATGTAGAAAAAAGGGGATTAAAAAAAAATAGGTGGGGTTGGAGGAGAGAGTTCATGGTTCTAAGTTATTGAACTCAATATTCAGTCCGGAAGGCTGTAAAGTGCCTAGTCGGAAGATGAAGT
Organism: Carcharodon carcharias; assembly: GCF_017639515.1. Lineage (NCBI taxonomy): Eukaryota > Metazoa > Chordata > Chondrichthyes > Lamniformes > Lamnidae > Carcharodon > Carcharodon carcharias. The sequence continues at coordinate 135,656,116 of NC_054481.1, forward strand.
GCTGTTCCTCCAGTTTGTGTTGAACTTCACTGGAACAATGCAGCAGGCCAAGGACAGACATGTGGGCATGAGAGCAGGGTGGAGTGTTGAAATGACAAGCGACAGGGAGGTCTGGGTCATGCTTGCGGACAGACCGAAGGTGTTCTGCAAAGCAGTCACCCAATCTGCGTTTGATCTCCCCGTCCTTGGCCAGCTGCAGTGTTCCAGTGAAGCCCAATGCAAATTGGAGGAACAGCACCTCATCTTCTGACAACTTCAGACCATGAACTCTCTCCTCCATCATCACCCCCTTTTTAATCCCCTTTTTTCTACATTCATTTTCACTTTTAACCGCTTATTTTTATTTATATTTTTATTCGTTTATCTGTTGCTTCATCCCCTTTTTATCCCCCTTCTATCCCATTTTTTATTTTATTTCCCACCAGTGTGCTCCCTCCCCCCCCACCCATTCCCCTACAGGGCCGTCTGTTACTTGTTCCATGTTGTTCTTTCACACAATGCTACCCTTGTTCTGCTATTATCACATTCTGCTTTCTTACCTTTATGCCACTATCAGCACCTTTTTAGCACTAACCACTATCATTACACTCCGTTTGACCTTTAGTTCATGACATCTTTTTCAATCATTCCTTTGTTCACCCCCTATTGCTGGCCGTCTATCCAGCTCCACCTGCCCCACCCCTCTTAAACAGTATAAATTTCATCACATTTCCACTTCCCTTCAGCTCTGAAGAAGGGCCATATGGACATGAAGCATTAACTCTGTTTCTCTCTCCACAGGAAACATTAGTATGCAGAGACTGCAAGTGATTAGGAAGGCATATGAAATGTTGTCATTTATCGTAAGAGGAATGGAATTTAGAAGTAGTAAAGTGTTGCTACAGCTGCACAGGTCCTTAATGAAGCCACATCTGGAGTATGGTTTAGGTCTCCTTACTTAAAGGATATAATTACATTAGAAGCAGTTCAGAGAAGGTGCACTTGACCAATTTCTTGGGTTGTTTTATGAGGAAAGATTGGATGGATTGGGCCTGTATTGGGAGTTTAGAAGAATGAGAGGTGATCTTGAAACACGTAAGGCCCTGAGGGATCTTGACAGGATGGATGCTGGGAAGATGTTTCCCCTTAAGGAAGGGGCTAGAACCAGGAGAGACAGTTTAAAGAAAAGGAATGGTCCATTTAAGATGCAGATGGTGAGAATTTTTTTTCTGAGGGCTGAGAGTCTGCAGAATTCTCTTCCTCAGAGAGCATTAGATGTAGAGGGTCCTTACATTTTTTAAGGCTGTTTGACTCCCTTGTCAATCAAGAATCTAAGGTGAAAGTGGGTGAACAGGAAAGTAGGGTTGAGGCCACAATCAAATCAGCCATGATCTTATCAAATGGTGGAGCGGGCTCGAGAGGCTGGATGGCCTTTTCCTAATGCGTGTGTGCATATGTAGAGCTTCACTCATCTATGTAAAGCAATCAAATCTAAGTTGCAATCAAATCCAGCTCCATGAGTAAAGTCTGTTGCTACATTACAGTCGGTTAGAGAGTCAATTCAAGAGAGCTGTTTCATGCATTTGTGGTGGTAGAGACCAAGGAGTATGTTATCCAGTCAGGAGATTGGGCAGAAAATACCCTTGCGCAAAAACAAATTCCTTGTTCAGAATATATACCAGGTATAAATAATGAAAAGCAACTAATTGAAATATATATGCTGTAATTTCCTACAGAAAGAAGAGGAATAAGCAAAAATAATTCTGTTCCAGCTTGAACTGGGTTTACTGTTTTCCGAGTCATCAATAATTATATAAATCATATAACTTCACCAAAGCTTAACTCATTTAAACACATCCTAAATGCTGTGTAATTACAGAGAAATTCTAATTTTACTATTTTATCTCCCCTTTGGACAAGCTTTTGGTCATCTGGCCTAATATCTTCTTAGGTGGCCCAGTGCCTAGTTTTGTTTTGATAACAAAATTTGTACAGCACTCTGGGATGCTTTACTATGTTAAAGATGCTATTTAAATACAAGTTCTTGTTTCAAATAGAAGCTAAAAGGAATAGGAATAAAACCTAAACTTGATTTAAACATAAAGCAATTAATTTATTTGCTGAAGAAATTCTGTTGTTAAAGTTTATATCACCCGAGAATGGGGTGAAACTCAATTCCCATTATACAGTTCTGAAGAAGAATCATACGGAGCCACAATGTAAACTCTGTTGCTCTCTCCCTAGCATCTGCCAGACCTGAGTTGTTCCAGCATTTTCTGATTCTGCATCAGATTTCCAGCATCTGTAATATTTTGCTTTTATTTTAATTCCTATACATTAGGTCACTATGTGTATGTTACTAAATTTCAAAATACTTTAATGGCATTTTGTGAGCTTCCATTTTGAGCACCACTTGGAGTAAGCACTGAGGGTAGTAAGGGTGTGGAATGTACTCTGGATGGGGGACTTAAATGTCCATCACCAAGAGTGGCCCAGTTACACCCGACAGAATGAACTGGCCAAGTCCTAAAGGACATAGCTGCTAGCTTGGGTCTACAGCAGGTGGCGAGGGAACCAACAAGAGGGAGAAACCTACATGACCTTGTCGTCACCAACCTGCCTGCCAGAGATGCATCTGATCATGACAGTATTTGTAGGAATGACCACCTCACAGTCCTTGTGGAGACAAAGTTCTGCCTTCATGTACCCTCAATGGTAGTGCCATGCAACACGACTGTGATAAATGGGATAGATTTTGAACAGATCGAGCAATTCAAAACTGGGCATCCACAAAGCGCTATGTGCCATCAGCAGCAACAGAAATGCACTCAACCACAGTCTTCAACCTCATGGCCTGGCATATCCCCCACTCTATCATTACCACCAAGCCAGGGGATCAACTCTGGTTCAATGAGGAGTGCAGGAGGGCATGTGGGAGCAGCACCAGGCATACCTAAAGATGAGGTGTCAACCTGGTGAAACTATCACACAGGACTGCTTGCATGCCAAACAGCATAAGCAGCAAGCGATAGACAAAGCCAAGCGATTCCACAACCAGTGGCTTAGTTCTAAGATCTGCAGTCCTGCCACATCCAGTAATGATTGGTGGTGAACAATAAAGCAACTCACTGGCGGAGGAGGCTCTACAAATATCCCCGTCCTTGATGAAGAGGGGCCCTGCACATCACTGCAAAAGATAAGGCCGAAGCATTTGCTGCAATCTTCAGCCAGAAGTTCCAAGTGGATGATCCAGCTCAGCCTCCTCTGGAGCTCCCCAGCATCACAGATGCCAGTCTTCAGGCAATTCTATTCACTCCACATGATTTCAAGAAATGGAAGACACTGGATACTGCAAAGGCTATGGGCCCTGACAATACTCTGGCAATAATGCTGCAGACTTGTGCTCCAGAACTAGCCATACTCCGAGCCAAGCTGTTCCAGTACAGCTGCAACACTGGCATCTACCCAACAATGTACAAAATTGCCCAAGTATATTTTGTACACAGGGATCAAACCCGGCCATTTACCGTCCCATCAATCTACTCGCGATCATTAGTAAAGTGATGGAAGGGGTCATTAATGGTGCTATCACATGGCACTTGCCTAGCAATAACCTGTTCACTGATGTTCAGTTTGGGCTCTTGCCAGGGCCACTCACCACCTGACCTCATTGCAGCCTTGGTTCAAACGTGGCCAAAAAAGCAGAACTCCCTAGGTGAGGTGAGAGTGACTGCCCTTGACATCAAACCAGCATTTGACAAAGTGTGACATCAAGGAGCCCTAGCAAAACTGGAGTTAATGGGAATCGGAGCAGGTGGTGGTGGTGATGAGATCTCTGCTGGTTGCTGTCTTACCTAGTGCAAAGGAAGATGGTTGTGTTGTTGGAGGTCAGCCAGCTCAATTCCAGGACATCACTGCAGAAGTTCCTCAGGGTAGTGTCCTTGGCCCAACCATCTTTAGCTGCTTCAATGACCTTCCTTCCATTGTAAGGTCAGAAGTGGGGATGTTCGCTGATGATTGTGCAATGTTCACTATTCACGACTTCTTAGATACTGAAGCAGCCTATGTCCAAATGCAGCAAGACCTGTACAAGATCCAGGCTTGGGCTGACAAGTGGCAAGTAACATTTGCGTCACACAAGTGCTAGGCAATGACCATGTCCAACAAGAGAGAATCTAACTATCGCACCTTGACATTCAATGCATTACTAGTACTGAATCCCCCACTATCAACATTCTAGGGGTTGCCATTGACCAGAAACGTGAATTGGACTAGCCATATAAATACTGTGGCTACAAGAGCAGGTCAGGGGCTAGGAATTCTGCGGCGAGTAACTCACCAACTGACTCCCAAACCGTGCCCGCCACCTACAATCAACAAGTCAGGAGTGTGATGGAATACTCTCCACTCGCCTGGATGAGTGCAGCTCCCACAACACTTGAGAAGCTTGACACCATCCAGGACAAAGCCTGCTTCATTGGCACCCCATTCACGTTCACTTCCTCTACCATTGATGCACAGTGGCAGCTGTTTGTATCATCAACAAGATGCACTGTAGCAATTCACCAAGGCTCCTTAGCACCTTCCGAATCCATGACCACCTGCATCTAGAAGGACAAGGGCAGCAGACACATTGGAACACCACCATCTGGAAGTTCCCCTCCAAGCCACACACCATCCTGACTTGGAAATATATCGCCATTGCTTCACTGTCGCTGGGTCAAAATCCTGGAACTCCCTTCCTAACCGCACTGAGGGTGTACCTACACCAAATGGGCTGCAGCGGTTCAAGAAGGCATCTCACCATCACCTTCTCAAGGGCAACTAGGGATGGACAATAAATGCTGGCCCAGCCACCGAAGCCCATATCCCATGAATTAATGAAACAACTTAACAAATTTACTTCAGATGTTTATATTCACAATACAAATCTTCACCTCAAATATGTCTGTCTATTCCATTTTGTAGTAGAAGGTGCTTATAACTTCTTCTAAACGTCAAAGGGTTTTGAACTTCAGTACACAAAAAGCACCCAATAAATAAGAGTGCTCGGAATGAAATTTAGTTGCCAGCAGAGATTCTCAAATGCTGTTTATTAGGTGAAAAAGCAAAGAGGGGGTCTTAAGCACTCCAAAAAAAGTATGTGGGGGGGAAGAATTGGGGGAAAGATGATTGTCATGTTTTAGTTTTTTCCAAAGACTGTTCTTTCAGCCAATTTTATTGCATAAGTCTGTAAAACTTGATGCTCATTGGTGCTGAGGTTCTAGATCTCTCAAAGTCGATTTCATTCAGAAGGACAAGCTAGTCCACTTTTAACCAGGGCTGGAGGATGTCACCAAATCAAAGTTACTTAAAAAAAGAAGGGATCTGACTTTGTTCTGTTGTTGCTTTTGTGGTATTTTATGCTTTTCAAAGAAGGTAACTTGGACTTAAGTAGCTTTGATCGCATCACTGAGAACGAACAGGGTGGATTGGAATGGTTGAACATGTGAAAAGGCTGAATTAATATTGGCAAGTGGTTTGCTGATTGCCTTCCCTTCTAATCAAAACTGTTCAAGGATTTTTTTGGAAGCAGAACATGTAAATATCTAGTGCATGTTGATAGTAATATTTTGAAGGTAATTTTTAGTCCTGGGAAGATTATAATTGAACAGTAGAAATGGGATAAATGCAATGAAAGCAGCCTGTTGATCCCAGGGGTTAACAGCTGGAAAGGTAAGATTAAAAACAGTAGCTGGGCTTACTTAGCTGGGGAATTGGAGACAAGGTGTCTACACTGCTTGCAAAGAATTTCAGCCCAGAGTGTTGTTTATTTTTGGGAGTTAGAGCTACAATTAGTTTTAAAAGTATTCAGTGAGCTCTGGAAGGCTGAGTCATTGTGGAGATGGGTGGAAGTTAAGATTCTAGGGTTTTGCTGTGTCTGTGTGTTTGCTGGGGGGAATGAGTGTTCTGCAACAGGGGAAAAGGCCAGGGTGAAAAGATGCTGCTGCTAGCAGGCTCCACGCAGAAAAAAATGTTGCTGTTTACTGGCTCTGTGTAGTCGGGGCTCAGGAAAAGTCCTGGGGTGCTTGAGAAGGTGGCAGAAGGTCACTGGGTCTGTGCTGGAAAGAGAGAGTCAGAGCAAGCCCCGAGAGCTATTTATTGCTTGGTGTAGCTGGGGAGCTTGGAGAAATCCATGGGCAATGTCAGCACAGTGAAGCTAGCCAGCTATTAAAGAGCTGACATTGCACCAGTAAGTAGAGGCTGGCGTGCAGACTTGGAAACCCAGGGGAATAGAGTCTTGGGAGATGAGATTGAAACCCTGAGAGGTGTGCTGTCATTGAGGTAGCCCAAGTTGGAGTGGTTTTGAGTGAATTCAGAAGCTTGACCTTCGAGAGTGAAAAGTTTGGAGACCCTCATGAGTGAGACACAGCTTCAGTGAGATTGGTTGACTCAGTTTTTGCTGATGCTGAGAAATCCATGGGATCTGTCTTGGTCGCATTTGCCATTTATAGTGTAATGTGGTGTGTTTGACCACTGTTTGCCTGTTAATTCACATATACCTGATATTAACCCTGAATGTTTGAATATAAGAAGATAGATGTTGTAAATGGTTTCATCTTTTTGACCTGATATAGTAAAATTTATTTTTGCTCAACACCCATGGAATCCTTGTGGCTTTATTCAGTTAGTAAGTGCCTTGAATCCCAATCTTTGTCTACTTTGAACAAAATGTTATTGGTCCCTAACTGGAATGTACCAAAAGTTTGGGGGTCTGATCAAGGATCATAACAGCATCTACAATGGAGTTATTACCACATCACTTATTTTCATCTGAAATTACTGGTGCCATATTACTCTTGCATCTGTTTCTCATGGACCTGTGATAGCATCATTTTCATTCAGCCTCATGTCCACAAAGCGTCTCAGCGTCATTTCACGTGCAAGGATCTGTCAAGTCCTTGTTTTCCCCCCTTAGTGTGTTGCGAGAGAAAGTCAGTTGAATTTTTTTTGCTACAGCGTCGACAAAATGATATAATTCTACTATTTCTTTGATATAGTTAATGCCAGGGCATTTTCCAGAACAATACTAAAAGGTTTGTTGAGCTTTTTCTTTTATGAAGGCAGGGTCTTGGATTGATTAATACCCTGGCTCTATTTTCAAAGCATTAATCATGATTGTGTAATTTGTGAATCAGCATTTTTCTAACTAACGTATTTCTGAATGGCCTGAGTTCTATACACACATGACTGCATTATATCATGACTAACCTGAGGCTACACATCACTCTGTGAAGCATGATTTCTCACAGTTCGACAGCAATTTACATGTAGTTCTCCAGCACAGCATGCAGTATCCACTGCTCACGGTTCGGTCTCCTGTACATTGGGAAGATTAGCTGATCACAATATTCTGTCCACAAGTGTTCAGCACAGTGTTTGGCATAATTTGCGGTGATTGTTTCTAGTGATACTTTCATCCATAATGGTTTTCCAGTCAAAATGTTTGCATAGGAACAGGAGTAGGCCATTCAGCCCATCGAGCCTTCCACGCTATTCAGTTAGATCATGGGTAATCGCCTACTTCAACACTACTTTCCTGTGCTATCTCCATATCCCTTGATGGTATTAGTCTCCAGAAATCTGTCAATTTCTGTTTTGAACATGGTCAATGATTGAGCTTCCACTGCCCTCTGGGGTAGAGAATTCCAAAGATTCACCACCATCTGAGTGAAGAAATTCTTCCTCATCCCAGTTATAAATGGCCTACTCATAACCCTGTGGTTATGTCCCCTGGTTTTAGACACACCAGCCAGAGGAAATATCCTACCTACATCCACCCTGTCACACCCTGTAAGAATTTTAAAAGTTTCAATGAGGTCACCCCTCATTCTTTGAAACTCTAGCGAATGCAGATCCAGTCTCCCGTAATAAGACAATCCAGCCATCCCAGGGATTATTCTGGTGAACCCCCATTGCATTTGCTCTATGGCAAGTATACCCCTGCTTAGATAAAGGGGCCAAAACTATATGTAATACTTCAGGTCACATCAAGGCTCTATACAACTGCAGCAAGACCTCTTCACTCCTGTACTCAAATCCCCTTGTGATCGAGGCCATCATACCATTTGCCTTCCTAATTGCTTGCTGCACCTGCATGCTAACTATTAGTGACTCATGAATAAGGACACCCAGGTTCCTTTGGACACCTGCACTTCCCAACCTCTCACCATTTAAAAAATATTCTGCCTTTCTGGTTTTTCTACCAAAGTGAATAACTTCACACTTATTCACATTATATTCCATCTGCCATGTTCTATCCCATTCACTTAACCTGTCCAAGTTCTCTTGAAGTCTCTTTGCGTCCTCCTCGCAACTTAAGTTCCCACCCAGTTGGTGTCATCAGCAAATTTGGAAATATTACAACTGGTCCCCACATCCAAATCATTTATATAGATTGTGAACAGCTGTGGACCTAGCACTGATCCTTGTAACAACCTGCCATCCTGTGAATGATCAATTTATTCTGACTTTCTGCATGTAAATAATTCTGAATCCATGCTAGCATGTTTCCCCTGATCCCATGCGCTCTAATTTTATTTACTAACCCCCTGTGTGGGACTTTATCAAAAGCCTTTTGAAAATCTAACTACTGGTCCCCCTTTATCTATGCTACAAGTAATATCCTCAAAAGACTCCAAGTTTGTCAAACATGATTTCCCTTTCATAAATCCATGTTGACTCTCCCCAATTTTACCATTACTTTCTAAATGTCCAATTATCACATCCTTTGTAATAGATTCTAGTATTTTCCCTACTACTAACGCCAAACAAACAGGCCTGTAGTTCTCCCTTTTCTCTTTTCCCCCACTTCTTAAATAGTGAAGTCACATTTGCTACTTTCCAGTCCGCAGGAACATTTCCAAAATCTATAGAATTTTGAAAGATAACCACCAATGCATCCAGTATCTCTCCAGCCACCTCTTTCAACACTGGGGTGAAGCTTATCTGGTCCATGGGATTTATCAACTTTCAGTCCAATTAACTTTTCCGGTACTGCCTCTTTGCTAATAATTTCTTTTAGTTCCTCAGTTTCACAAATCACTTGGTCGCTTAGTATTTCTGGGAGATTTTCTATATCTTCTTTCATGAAGACAGATGCAAAGTAACTGTGTAGTTTCTCCTCCATTTCCCTGCCCCCACCTATAATGCACCCACATTTGCCTTAACTAATCTTTTCCTTTTTGACATACCTAAAGAAGTTTTTTTTACAGTCTTTTATGTTCTTCGCAAGTTTACATTCATCTTTACATTCTCTTTTCTCTTTCTTAATTAGTTTCTTGGCCCTCTGTTGGACTCTAAATTTCTCCAAACCACTTTTTCTGCATCCTTATAAGCCACTTCCTTTGATCTAATGCAATCTTTAACTTTTGTTAACCACAGTTGATTTACCTTTCCTTTTGGGTGCCTTAGAGGAATGTATATCTGTTGTAGACTATGTACTATTTCTTTAAATACTAGCCATTACCTGTCTACCGTCAAATCTTGGTATATTTTCCCAATCCACCGTAGCCAACTTGCCCCTCATATCTTCATAATTTCCTTTCTTCAGATTTAAGCCCTAATTTCAGAATTAACTATATTGCATTAAAACTGAAAGCAAAATTCAGTCATATTATGGGCACTATTTCCCAAAGGCTCCTTTACAGCGAGGTTATTAATTAGCCCTTTCTCATTACACAGCACTAAATCTAAATAGCCTGATGCCTCGTTGGCTCCTCAATGCACTGCTCCAGAAACTCATCTCATACACAATCCAGGAATTCCTTCTGCAGAGTATTCTTGCTGATTTGGTTAAGCCAATCTGTGGAAATTGAAGTTGCCCATCATTACTTGAATTTCCCGACCGATACCACGCCAACATTAGTACTATAGTTTGGCGGCCTATAAACAGCAACTACCAATGTTTGCTGCCCTTGCTGTTTCTTAGCTCCACCCAAACTGATTCTACACTTTGATCCTTCAATCGAAGATCCTCTCTTAGTAATGTACTGATCTGATCCCACATTAAGAGTGCTACCCCACCTCCTTTTTGTTTTTGACTTTTCCTCTTAAATGCCTAACATCCTTGGATATTCAGTTCCCAATCTTGGTCATCCTGTAGCCACGGCTCCATAATGGCAATTAAATCATTACTCATTTACCTCAATTTGTGCATTCAAATCATCAATCTTGTTGTGAATGCTTCGTGCATTCAGAGTGCCTTTAATTCTGTTTTTTTAACTCTATTCTTACTCTATTTGATGCTCCTGCTTTGTCTGTCTTCTATTTTTGTTCTCTATACTTTTCTACTTCCTTTTACCAGTTTTGCTTCCCTTGAATCTGAGCTCCCTCTTGTGTTCCCATCCCCTTGCCAGCCTCGTTTAAACCCTCCCCAACAGCACTAATGGATTTTCCTGTGAGGATGTTAGTCCTGATCCTGCTAAGATGCAGCCCGTCCATTTTGTACAGGCCCCGCCCGCTCCAGAACCAGTCCCAGTGTCTCAGAAATCTGATACCGTCCCTCCTACACTAGTTCTGTAGCATGTGTTCGATCGCTTGATTCTCCTATTTCTATGCTCATTAGCAAGTGGGACTGGAAGTAACTGAGATAACCACATTAGTGGTCCTGCTTTTCAGTCTCCTTCCTAGCTCCCTGAAGTCTGCTTTCAGGTCCACATTCCCCCTTCCTACCTAAGTCATTGGTACCGACATGGACCATGACCTCTGGCTGTTCACCCTCTCCCGGAGGAATGTCCTGCAGCTGTTGCAAGACATCCTCAACCCTGGCATCAGGGAGGCAACAAACTATCCTGGAGTTGCATCTGCAGCCACAAACGCCTGCCTGTTCCTCTAACTAATGAATCCCCTATCACTATTGCTCTTCCCCTCTCCTTCCTCCCCTCCTATATAGCTGAGCCACCTGTGGTGCCACGAACTTGGCTCTGACTGCACTCCTCCGAGGAACCAACGCCCTCAGTAGTATCCAAAATGGAAAACTGTTTAGCGAGCTCCTGCGATGACTTGCCTGGTTTTCCTTGGACTGCCTGGCAGTCACCCATTCCCTTTTTTGCCTCCAGACTCCTAACCTGCAGCGTGGCCACCTGTCTGAATGTGCTGGCCACATAGCTCTTAGCCTGCTGGAGGTGCCACAGTAAACACGAGTTGTCGCTCAAGCTACAAAAACTGGAGCTAAGGTTTCTGCAGCTGGTGACACTTGCTGCACATTTGGTCATCTAGGTCACCGGTAGCGTTCCTGAATTCCCACAAACTAGAGGGCACTGATTCCACACGGGCAAGCCATGCTGCCATGCCATAACTTTTCTTCACCTTCGTTAACTTTATTTTACTCTGCTTTACTAATTTTAATTTAACTTGTCCTTAACTTATTAAAACCTTCCAACTGTTGATAATTCTTACTATCACTAATAAATCCGACTAATACTTAACACACTTTACGAGTTGCAATAGATCTTATTTATAGCACCTCTTTCCTCTGTGCACCAGCTTACCATGTGAGCCTCATTCGCTACTCACTCAGTCTCTGTCCAACTTAGGCATAGTCTCCCGACTGCACGCCCCTTACTGCGTATTAAAGACATGCTGTTCCCATCACAGAGGCGCCACATCTTTATTTTTTAAGTATGATGATTTAAAACTAAGCCACCAGGCACTGAAGAAAAATTCTAATATAAAGTTTTTTTTTCTGTGCAGTATCTGTTTTACTAACTCTGTCATTTAGCTGAGCAAAACTGGAGACCATCAATATAAGATAGACACCAAGAAGTTAAAAAGGAATTCAGGAGGATATTCTTTACCCAGAGTGTGGTGAGAATGTGGAACTTGCTGCGATGTGGAGTGGTTCAGGTGAATAGAATAGATGCATTTAAGGGGAAGCTAGATAAACTGTGGGGTTTGGGGGGAGGGATTGGAGGGTTATACTCAATTAGATGTGGAAGAATGGGAGGCAGCTCGAGTGAAGCATAAATCCCGGCATGGACATATTGGACTAAATGGTCTGTTTCTGTCCTGAATGTTCTCTGTAAATGGTTTATTGTGCAATATTGATTTCAAAGGCAACGGAGTTTAGCTTTGAGGCTGAGCATTTGAATTGCAAACGTGAAAAAGGCCTTCTTAGAAACCTGTTTCCATTTCCTCATTACATGAATTGTATTAATTTGTATGGCGTGTATTGATTTTAGGTTTTTTTAATAAACAGTAGTAAGGGATGTTGAAGCTCAGTTAAATGCTATTCAATCTCTCGATGGATGATTTGGAGTGATCCTGTTTGACAGGTCATCTCATTGTTTATGTACCCTGGACGATAGGGGTGATAGCACCATTTAGTTTTGGAACTGATCTGTTAAATTTATTTTTGCGTAAGAAATTATTTGTTCATTGTAAGATATTGTTATAAAACTGTAAATGAGTGATATGAATATGATTGAACAGTATTTTGAGAGAAATGCAATTGAGGATTCATGAATGAGATACTGTCAGTTACTCAGATGAAAGGATTTGTTACACCAGGTGACAATCTTTACAACACTTAGCTGAACTATAGAAACATAAAAAACACAGAAGGAGGCCATTCAGCCCATCATGATATTGCCCCATGAAAAAGAGCTATACAGCACCTGTCCATGACCATATCAGTAAGAGTGACCATCACACAGGTCTTGTGGAGACGAAGTCCTGACTTCATATTGAGGATACCCTCCATTGTGTTGTGTGGCACTATCACAGTGCTAAATGGGATAAATTTCAAACAGCTCAAGACTGGGCACCCAGGAGGCGCTGAGGGCCATCAGCAGCAGCAGAATTGTACTCAACCACAATCTGTAACCTCATGGCCCTGCATATCCCCCACTCTACCATTACCACCAAGCTAGCTACCTTCCTGGTTCAATGAAGAGTGCAGGATGGCATGCACCAAGCGTACCTAAAAATGAGGTGTCAATCTGGTGAAGCTACAACACAGGACGACTTGCATGGTAAACAGTGTAAACAGCAGGTGATAGACAAAGTTAAGCAATCCCGAAAACAACAGATCACATCTAAGCTCTGCAGTCCTGCTGCATCCAGTGGTGGACAATTAAACAACTAACTGCAGGAGGCGGCTCCACAAATATCCCCATCCTCGATGATGGGGGAGTCCAGCACATCACTGCAAAAGGTAAGGCTGAAGCAGTTGTAACAATCTTCAGCCAGAAGTGTTGAGTGGATGATTCGTCTCAGCCTCCTCTGGAGGTCCCCAGCATCACAGATGCCAGTCTTCAGCCAATTTGATTCACTCCACATGATATCAAGTAATGGCTGAAGGCACAGGATATTGCAAAAGCTATGGGGCCTGACAAAAATCCGGCAATAGGACTGAAGACTTGTGCTGCATAACTTGCCACACCCCTAGCCAAGCTGTTCCAGTACAGCTACAACACTGACATCTACCCAACAATGTGGAAAATTGCCCAGGTGTGTTGCAGGACAAATCCAATCCGGCCAATTATCGCCCCATCATTCTACTCTCGATAATCAGTAAACGATGGAAGGGGTCATCAATGGTGCTATCAAGTGGCACTTGCTTAGCAAATAACCTGTTCACTGATGCTCAGTTTTGGCTTTGCCAGGGCCATTCAGCTGCTGACCTTATTACAGCCTGGTTCAAACATGGACAAAGCTGACCTCCACAGGTGAGGTGAGGGTAACTGCCCTTGACATCAAGGCAGCATTTGTCTAAATCTGGCATCAAGGAACCCTAGCAAGACTGGAGTCAGTGGGAATCGGGGGAAACCTACCTGTTGGGCTGGAATCATACCTAGCACAAAAGAAGATGGTTGGAGGCCGGTCATCTCAGCTCTGCAGAAACTCCTCAGGGTAGTGTCCTAGGCCCAACCGTCTTCAGCTGCTTCATCAGTGACCTTCCTTTCATCATAAGGTCAGAAGTGGGGATGTTTGCTGATTGCACAATGTTCACCATTCGCGGCAACTGGTAATGAAGTAGCCCATGTCCAAATACAACAAGACACGGACAGTATCCAGGCTTGGGCTGGCAAGTAACATTCATACCACACGAGTGATAGGCAATGACCATCTCCCTAAAGCCTGTTCATAACCTACAAGGCATTTAACCCACAAGGCATAAGTCAGGAGCGTGATGGAATACTCTCCACTTGCCTGGATGAGAGCAGCTCCAACAACACTCGAAGCTTGACACCAACCACAACAAAGCAGCCCGCTTGATTGGCACCCCATCCACAAGCATTCATTCCCTCCACCACCGACGCACAGTTTGTACCATCTACAAGGCGCACTGCAGGAACTCACCAAGCCTCTTTAGACAACACCTTCCAAACCGTGACCACTACCATCTAGAAGGACAAGGTAGCAGACACATTCATACCACACGAGTGATAGGCAATGACCATCTCCCTAAAGCCTGTTCATAACCTACAAGGCATTTAACCCACAAGGCATAAGTCAGGAGCGTGATGGAATACTCTCCACTTGCCTGGATGAGAGCAGCTCCAACAACACTCGAAGCTTGACACCAACCACCTGGTAGTGGAACGCCACCACCTGGAAGATCCTCTCCAAGCCACTCATCATCCTGACTTAGAAATATATTGCCATTCCTTCAATGTTGCTGGGTAGAAATCCTGGAACTCCCTCCCTAACAGCACTGTGGGTGTACCTACACCACATGGACTGCAGCAGTTCAGGAAGGCAGCTCATTATCACCTTCTCAAGGGCAGTAAGGGCTGGACAATAAATGCTGGCCTTGCTAATGGCGCCCACATTCCATGAAAGAATAATAAGCCTAATTTCACTTTCTAGTTCTTGGTCCATAGCCCTGTAGTTGACAGCACTTCAAGTGCTTTTTAAATACAGAGGGGGTCTGTGCCTCCTTCTGTCTTTCAGACAGTGAGTTACAGACTCTCCCACTCTCTGGATGAAAAAGTTCTCCTTAACTATCCTCTAATTCTTCCACCAATTGCTTTCAATCCATGCTCCCTGGCTATTGTCCTCTCTGCTAAGGGAAATAGGTGTTTTGTATCTGCTCTATCTTGTCTCTTCATAATTTAATGCATCTCAAATAAATCTCCCCTTCAGCCCAGCCTACGCTTTCTTTCCTCATAACTAAAATGTCATAGTCCTGGCAACATTCTTGTAAATTTCCTGTGTCCGCTATCTTGAGATCATATCCTTCCTTAATGTAACCAGAACCGTACGCAGTGCTCTAGCAGTGGCCTAACTAATGTTTTATCCTATGTTAGCTTAACCTCCCTGCTCTAATTCTATGCCTTGGCTAATAAAGGGCAGTGTCCCATCTGTCTTTTAACTACCTTATCTTACCTGCCTTGCTACCATCAATGATCATACACTCAATGTCCCTCTGTTCCTCTACACTTCTCAGTGTTTACCATTTATTGTGTATCCCTTCATCTTGTCTGCCCGCTCCAGATGCATAGCCTCACACTTCTCACGGTTTAATTTGATTTTGCTATTTTTCTGCCCACCCGACCAGTCAATTGATATCATCCTGTAGTCTACAGCTTCCTCCTTCACTATCAATCTCATTACCAAGTTTTGTATCTTCTGCAAACTTCTTAATCATGGCCCTTACATTTAAACTATATCCTTAATATGTACCATGACAAACACAGGACCCAATACCAGTCCTGCAAAACCCCACTGGAAGCAGTATTCCAGTCATAAAAACACCCATCAGCTTTCCCTTTGCCTCCTGTCAATTTTGGTTCCAACTTGCCGTTAGATTGCACCCCATGGACTTTTCCTTCTCTGACCAGTCTGCCATATGATACCTTCTCAAAAGCTTTCCTAAAATCCATATAGATTACATTAAATATGCTACCCTCAATGACCTTGCTTGTTACCTTTGTAAAAAAAATTCAATCAAGTTGGTCACACACAACCTTCCTGTAACAAATCCACATTGACTATATTCTTGATTAATCTGTACCTTTCTAAATTGCAATTAATACTGCCCCTCAGAACATTTTCCAATAATTTGCCTACCACTGAGGTTAGCTGACTGGCCTGCAATTAGTCAGTCAATTCCTTTCTCCCTTTTTAAATAACAATACAACATTAACAATCCTCCAATCTGTCATGCCTATAGCCATTGAGAATTGGAAAATGATGGTCAGATCCCCTTTTATTTCCTCTCTTCTTTCCTTAATAACCTCAGATACATTTCATCCTGCCTAAAGATTTATCTACTTCCAAAGAAGATAAAGCGAATTTTTCCCCTTTCGCTGTTTATCCAATCCAATACTTCACACTCCTCCTTAACCAGGTCTGCTTCATCTCCCTTTTTTTGTGAAGAAAGATGCAAAGTTTTCATCAAGAACCTTACCTACATCCTTTGCCTCCATGGACCGGTTATATTTTTCACCTCTAATAGGCCTCACATCCTTTAAAAAGTACCTGGATGAGCACTTGGCACGTCATAACATTCAAGGCTATGGGCCAAGTGCTGGTAAATGGGATTAGGGAGGTAGGTCAGGTGTTTCTCGTGTCGGTGCAGACTCGATGGGCCGAAGGGCCTCTTCTGCATTAGATTCTGTAATTCTGATTAAATATGTAAATTAGAAATAAAATGAAGGAAAATTGCCATCACACTGCGAATTGATCTGCCAATGTGGTATGCAAGTTAACATTGAGGGTATGCAAACAAACTTCTGTATTCTTATTACTCTGCATCATTGGAATGGTGAGATTGGAGTAATTGGGAATTGATATAATTTCGCCATAGAAGGAGGGCAATTGAGTGAGTCTTCCCATTAGTTAACCAACTTAAGTGAGAGAGAAAGCAATAGAAAAGATTTTATAAATAAACATGATTTTTCTTTTAATTTCTAGGAAAAAAGAGCTTCTGCAAGGCGTATATGGAATGGGATTTAACAGACCTTCAAAGATCCAGGAGACAGCCTTACCCATGATGCTTGCGGAACCGTATGTTTATTACACTTAATATATATTGGCCAGATATGCAGTTTGTCATGTGGAAATATTGCTGTATATTTTTCTTGATGTATGTCTTCACAACGTGATGTTTCATATTTGAATTGTCTTTCCAGCCCTCAGAATTTGATTGCACAGTCTCAGTCAGGTACTGGTAAGACAGCTGCCTTTGTTTTGGCTATGCTCAGCCGTGTAGATCTCTCCCAAAGACACCCACAGGTAAAGTGGTACAATTTGCAAAATAATCCATTCATAAACTGTAGAATTGTGTGAACGTTTTTTATTTATGCTTTTGAAATAACAGCAATTATAAATACAATGATCTGGTTTATAAAGGGGTGTACAAAGGACCTGGGTGCCCTTGTCCATAACTGTTTGAAAGCTAACATGCAGGTGCAGCAGGCAATTAGAAAAAAATGGAATGGTAGCCTTTATCACAAGAGGATTTGAGTACTGGAGTGGTGAAGTCTTGTTTCAATTGTATAGAAGCTTGGTTAGACCGCATCTGGAGTACTGTGTGCAGTTTTGGTCCCCTCAGGATATTATTGCCATAAAGGGAGTGCAATGAAGGTTCACCAGCTTTGTTCCATGGTGTCCTATGAAGAGAAATTGAGGAAACTGGGCCTGTGTTTTCTAGAGTTTCGAAAAATGAGAGGTGATCTCATTGAAACCTACAAAATCCTTAAAGGAATAGACAATGTAGATGCAGGTAAGATGTTTCCCCTGGTTGGGGAGTCTAGAATCAGGGGACACTATTTCAAAATAAGGGGGAAGCCACTTAGGACCAAGATGAGAAACTTCTTTACTCAGAGGGTTGTGAATCTTTGGAATTCTCTACCCCAAAGGGCCGTGGAAGCTCAGTTATTGAGTATATTTAAGGTTGAGATTGATAGATTTCTGATTAACAATAACGTAAAGGGTTATGGGGATAGTGTGGGTAAAAGGCATTGAAGTGTTTGATCAGCCACAGTCATATTGAATGGCGGAGCAGGCTCAATGGGCTGAATGGCCTTCTCCTGTTTCTATGTTCCTATAAAGTGAAACAGCTTTTTAAATGCACTTGAGTGCAGTTTTTCAAGGTTGTTAGCTGTTCTGTCTCATCGCTGATTACCCAATTTTCACACCTATTAAAGTAGGTTTCCTAAATATCAGTGTTAACCAGTTTTGATCTTCAAATTTCAATATTGTTTTGATGCTTTAGCGGCTGACAGAGTAATTTATGGCAATTTTACTAACTGCTCATCTGGCAGATTTGTTTCGCAGCTAGACACAACTGCAGTGTAATACCCCTATACCAAGGGTGCAACTTAGTGCACTTCCAGGGGGCGAGTTTGGTGGTGGGAGGCATCTCACCGCCTTTCTGCCTCTGCCCTGATTAAGCCTAAAGCAGGAAGGCTCTTGGACGGCTTCCTGCCCCACCACCCATTGAGGCCCTTAAGTGAGGGGGGCCCTGCTGAGAACCAACCTTTGCCCTTGTTGCTGACCTGCCATCCTGCCATCACTCATCAGTGGCCTGAGTATCTTGGCGATCCTGGGCCTTGGGTGGGTGCATTGTCGGCAGCTGCCACCACTACCCCAGTAATGCTGCTGGACAGCGCGTAGCTGCCAGGCTCTGATTGGCCGGCAGCTGTCGAAGGGCAGCTTCCTTGATCCCGGAAAGGCCTGCTACTGCCCAGCTAAGTGCCTGATTGGCACTTAATTTGGTGGGCCTTCCTGAAAGGTGGTGACACAGGGTCTCCCCAGCCAGCAGGCGAGACCCTCATCGCCTTCATCAAATACCACACAACGGATGGTGATTACATGTAAACAGGAACTGGCATATCTAGTTGACCTGTAAGAATTACCAGTTTAAATACGGCCCCACAAGTGTGCTGAAATGGAGATTGATAATAGAAATTGATCTTAATGTGAAAAGCTTTATGCTTAAAAGTAGGACTTTTCAACTTTAAATTTATGGAAATTTTGCAATTTGAAATGAGACCGAATAACCTACTTAGAAATGCAAGGCCACCTTCCAAGGTGTAGGTGGAAGAACAAACGAACCAGAGACCCATCAAAACTCGTCACTGTTTAAGAAAGGGACATTAAAATGCAAAGTGTTGAATGTTGAAACTATGGCTGCCACAGACAGACTCACCCAAAACCCCTTGAACTAACATAATGGGGGAAATATAACAGGCCAGTTAACAGACACTCCTGAAAGATTGCAAGTGACACAGTGCGTGTCAAGAAAGTTTTCAGCAGAGGAATTCGGCTGAACAGCTGCACTGTCTCCCTCTCTTTCTTTTGGAAAAAGTTCATGTCACCTGTTCAAGAAGTCAATTATCAGGAACCTACTAGTGAACCAAGATCTCATAATAATTGCAGCATCTATATCTGACAGCATCCACAAAACCAGCTAACCTAAATCGGCCACACTGTTTAACAATCTACGCCTTGAGGGCAAGCACAGGACGTTTAACCATATATTCTTTTACTGTTTTTTTTAATTGGTCTCCAACTTCCCTTCTGATAGCTGTATGTGTGAGACATCGCATTTTTTTTTTCTCTAGTTTAGTGGTTAATAAATTTGCTCATTCTTTAACTGGAGAAAACCTTGTTTCATTGGCTCATTTTTGCTCACAGCTTAAATAGTCAAATACATTCTGATTTGGAAAAGGCATATCCTTGTGAAAAAGAAACAAATCTTTGTTGTGACCAATCGCGAGGTTGAATAGAGGGGAGCCATTTCACCCCTTCTCACCTGGTAAAATTGTACAAAAGCAAAATACTGAGGATGCTGGAAATCTAGAACAAAAACAAAAATACCTGGAAAATCTCAGTGGGTCTGACAGCATCTGCGGAGAGGGATACAGTTGACATTTCGAATCCATGTGACCCTTCATCAGAACTAAGACATAGAAATGAGATGAATTATAAGCTGGTAGAGGGGGGTGGGTGGGACAGGTAGAGCTCGATAGGGGGCCAGTGATAGGTGGAGGCCAAGAAGAGACTGCCAAAGATGTCTCAGACAAAAGGACAAAGGAGTGTTGACGGTGGTGATATTATTTAAAGGATGTGCTAATGGGGACATTAAGTTGAAAGCAGGATGAGCAAGTGGGAGATGGCCCTAGTGCGGGTGGGGGGAAGGGATTGAAATGGGCTAAAAGGTGGAGATGAAACAATAGATCAAAATAAATTTAAAAATAGGAGGGAAAAGAAAAATATATTTGTAAAAAAAAATTAAAAATTATTGGAAAAGGGATCGGCGAGGGGGTGGGGATGGAGGAGAGAGTTCATGATCTGAAATTGTTGAACTCAATATTAAGGCCGGAAGGCTGTAAAGTGCCTAATCGGAAGATGAGGTGCTGTTCCTCCAGTTTGCGTTGAGCTTCACTGGAACATTGCAGCAGGCCAAGGATAGACATGTGGGCATGAGAGCAGGGTGGTGTGTTGAAATGGTAAGCGACAGGAAGGTCTGGGTCATGCTTGCGGACAGTCCAAAGGTGTTCTGCAAAGCAGTCACCCAGTCTGCGTTTGGTCTCTCCAATGTAGAGGAAACTGCATTGGGAGCAATGAATGCAGTAGACTAAATTGAGGGAAGTGCAAGTGAAGTGCTTCATTTGAAAGGAATGTTTGAGCCTTTGGACGGTGAGGAGGGGGGAAGTAAAGGGACAGGTGTTGAACCTTCTGCGGTTGCATGGGAAGGTGCCGTGGGAGGGGGTTGAGGAGTAGGGGGTGATGGAGGAGTGGACCAGGGTAACCCGGAGGGAACGATCCCTGTGGAAAGCTGAAGGGAAGATGTGTTTGGTGGTGGCATCATGCTGGATTGGCAGAAATGGCAGCGAATGATCCTTTGAATGCGAAGGCTGGTGGGGTGACAAGGGGGACACTATCATGGTTCTGGGAGGGAGACGAAGTTGTGAGGTGTAAAGTTGTATACTTCAGTAGGAGGAAGTACTGGCCAGTTCCATTATTGTGTACCAGTGGAGTTACCCCTCAGATGAGAGGTACGTCACTGTTGCTGAAATGGGCCTCTTGGCATCAATCAATAAATTGTTGCTTCCAGTTTGAGCCCAGAGCTGGATATACAGTTTGTAACTAAGCATGTTGCTATCCAAATGTTATTTCTGATTTACCCTGTTATAATTCCTAATGAATTGTTGTCCTTTTTCCTCCCCAGTGTTTATGCCTTTCTCCAACTTATGAACTGGCTTTACAGACTGGACAGGTTATTGAACAAATGGGAAAATGCTGCCCTGATATCAAGCTAGCATATGCAGTGCGAGGCAACAGACGTGAGTAATATTGTAACATTGATGCCTGCCTACAATTTTAATGAGAATATGTATGCAGCCTAGAGAACATATTGATAACATTCCTATCATTCATCAAGTCTCAAGAAAGATCTCATAGAATCATAGTTATTATAAACATGCTAGCTATCTGCAGAGCAATCCAGTCAGTGCCATTCCTCCTCCCTATCCCATTGGCCCTGTAAATTTCTCTCCCTTAAGTGCCCATTTAATCTCTGGGATGTTGTGGTAAAACTGAAAGGTAAAAAATACTAGAAGTTCTAATTATAGAGATTATTACTTTACTGTTAAAGCAGATGTATATACAAAATGTTCCCCACTGGGTGTTCTGAAAGAGTTGTTGTTCATTCCTTTACATATTTAACCATTTCATATTTTAACCTTCGCTGAAAATATTCAAGAAAGTATGGCTTGCAAAGGCAATTATCCAGTCAGAAGGGATTTGATAAGGTGTTAAATTACTAGAGCAAAACTTGTTTGGGTTATTCTAAGTATGGGTGAAATAATCTTGTAGCTTTTATAATTATTTTTAATTAAAGATACATTTATATATTACAAATATGTCAGTACATGTATATGAGACAGTTATAAACCTGCATGTTATGACAGGGCAGATGATGTGCGCCAGGAGGACCAATCCCACAAAGGAAACTTGGTCGCATTATCACAACGGTTTTGCAATTTCTATTTATTATGAGAAGATGTGTGCATTGAATTCAGAAGTAATGAGTCCATCAAGACCTTTTGAGATTTTTCAAAAAATGTCTTAAAATATTTATTAACAAACCATTTCAGGCACATACATATGATACAATTGCTTGCTACTGTAACAAATCCTAAAATTCCTAATTAACCCGATTCCTAGTTACACACCCCCTTAACCCGATTCCCAGTTACACACCCGATTAACCCGATTAACACACCTAATTAACCCGATTCCCAGTTACACACCCCCTTAACCCGATTCCCAGTTACACACCCGATTAACCCGATTAACACACCTAATTAACCCGATTCCCAGTTACACACCCCCTTAACCCGATTCCCAGTTACACACCCGATTAACCCGATTAACACACCTAATTAACCCGATTCCCAGTTACACACCCCCTTAACCCGATTCCCAGTTACACACCCGATTAACCCGATTAACACACCTAATTAACCCGATTCCCAGTTACACACCCCCTTAAGGCAACAGTCCAAAATAGATTTTAGATTTAAAACCGAACCAGCAAATTAACACAATACCCACTTGACAAGGAATTCCAAGTGGCTTTTCTCCAGCTTCAGTTCCTTTATGTAGCAAACTTGTGCACAAATGATTGCAGGCTTCTAGAAGGCTGTTTCTCACACTACTGTTAGATCTTACATGGCATTACATTCTCCTTGATATATGTTTCTCTCTTTTTAATATGTAAAGTGTCTTGTTCCATATGTCTTTGAAACTGTATCTTCCTCATAATATGAAAATTTTCATGTTCTCAATATTGTCAGTAACCTTTGGGAAAAATAAACACTCCTTAAACAAAAGCAGAAAATGCTGGAAAAACTCAGCAAGTCTGACAGCATCTGTGGAGAGAGAAACAGAGTTAACGTTTCTAGTCCGAATGACTCTTCTTCAGAGAAGTGGAAATGTGATGAAATTTATACTGTTTAAGGGGGTGGAGCAGGTGAAGCTGAATGAGGGCAAAGGAGAGATTGACAAAGATGTCCTGAATAAAAGGACAAAGGGAGTGTCAATGGAGAGGTAAGGGCTAAAAAAGGTGATGATAGTGGCTTAAAGGTAAGAAAAGCAGAATGTGAAAGCAGAACAAGATGAGCACTCTGAAAGAACAACATGGAACAAGTAACAGATGGCCCTTTTGTGGATAGGGTGGAGGGCAGAGAAAGGATAGAAAGTGGGATAAAAAGGGGGTATAATAAAGGGAATAAAATAATTTTTAAAAATGAGTGAATGAATAAAACATGGACAAAAGAGCTGAACTCTGGAGGTGAGGTGAGTGTGACTGCCCTTGACATCAAGGCAGCATTTGACCGAGTGTGGCATCATGGAGCCCTGGCAAAACTGGAGTCAATGGGAATCGGGGGAAAGCTCTCTGCTGGTTGGAGTCATACCTAGCACAAAGGAAGATGGTTGTGGTTGTTGGAGTTCGGTCATCTCAACTGCAGGAGTTCCTCAGGGTAGTGTCCTCGGCCCAACCATCTTCAGCTGCTTCAGCAATGACCTTTCTTCTATCATAAGGTCAGAAGTGGGGATGTTCGCTGATGATTGCACAATGTTCAGCACCATCCCTGCCTCCTCAGATACTGAAGTATTCAATGTCCAAATGCAGCAAGACCTGGACAAATCCAGGCTTGGTTGACAAGTGGCAAGTAACATTTGCACTACACAAGTGTCAGGCAATGACCATCTCCAACAAGAGAGAATCTAACCATCACCCCTTGATGGTCAACGGCATTACCATCACTGAATCCCAACTATCAACATCCTGGGGATTGCCATTGACCAGAAACTGAACTGGACTAAGCCATATAAATACTGTGGCTACAAGAGCAGGTCAGAGGCTAGGAATCATACGACAAATAACTCACTTCCTGACTCCCCAAAGCCTGTCCACCATCTATAAGGCACAAGTCAGGAGTGTGGTGGAATACTCCCCTCTTGCCTGGATGAGTGCAGCTTCCACAACACTCAAGAAGCTTGACACCATCCAGGACAAAGCAGCCCGCTTGATTGGCACCTAATCCACAAACATTCACTCCCTCCATCATCGACACACAGTAGCAGCAGTGTGTACCATCTACAAGATGCACTGCAGGAATTCACCAAGGCTTCTTCGACAGTACCTTTCAAACTCACGGCGACTCCCATCTAGAAGGACAATAGCATAGATAGATGGGAACACCAACACCACCTGGAAGTTCCCCCAATTCACTCACCATTGGAAATATATCTCCGTCCCTTCACTGTCACTGGTCAAAATCGTGGAACTCCCTTCCTAACAGCACTGTGGATATGCCTACACCACATGGACTGCAGTGGTTCAAGAAGGCAGCTCACCACCAATTTCTCAGGGACAACTACGGATGGACAATAAATGCTGGCCCAGCCAGCGAAGCCCATATTCCATGAATGAATTTTTAAAAAAAGAAAATAAATAAAAAATAAGTAGATAAAAAATAATGTTTTAAATTGAAAAAGGGGCGAAGATAGAGGAGAGAGTTCATGGTCTGAAGTTGTTAAACTCAACGTTAAGCCTGGAAGGCTGTAAAGTGCCTAATCGAAAGATGAGGTGCTGTCCCTCCAGTTTGTGTTGCGCTTCACTGGAACAAGGCAGCAAGCCAAGGATGGACTTGTGGTGGTGTGTTGAAATGGCAAGGAACAGGAAGGTCTGGGTCATGCTTGCAGACAGACCGAAGGTGTTCTGCAAAGCGATCACCCAGCCTGCGTTTGGTCTCCCCAGTGTAGTAGAGACCGCATTAGGAGCAACGAATGCAGTAGGCTAAATTGAAGAGGTGTAAGTGAAATGCTGCTTCACCTGAAAGGAATGTTTGGGCCCTTGGAAGGTGAGGTGTGAGGAGGTAAATGGGCAGGTGTTGTGTCCCAGAGGGAACAGTTAAGGAAGAAGGAAGACATATCAGAAGCGCCATTTTGGAAAGTGGCATCATCGGAACAGATGCGACGAAGGTGAAGGAACTGAGAGAATGGGATGGAGTCCTTACAGGAAGCGGGGTGTGAGGAGATGTAGCTGTGGGAGTCAATGGGCTTATAATGAATATTGGCGGACAGTCTATCACCAGAAATGGAGACAGAGGTCAAGGAAGGGAAGGGAAGTGTCAGAGATGGACCATATGAAGGTGTTAGAAGGGTGGAAACTGAAAGCAAAATTGATAAATTTTTCCAGGTCCAAACGGGAGCATGAAACGGCACCAAAACCATAATCGATGTACCAGAGAAAAGAGTTGTGGGAGGGGGCCTAAGTAGGACTGGAACAAGGAATGTTCCACATGCCCCATAAAGAGACAGGCATAACTGGGGCCCATGCGGGTACCCATAGCCACAGCTTTTATTTGGAGGAAGTGAGACAAGTTGAAGGAAAATTTGTTCAGTGAGAACAAGTTCAGCCAGATGGAGGAGAGTAGCGGTGGATGAGGATTGTTCAGGCCTCTGTTCGAGGAAGAAGCGGAGAGCCCTCAGACAATCCCGGTGGGGGATGGAGGTGTGGAGAAATTGGACGTCCATGCTGAAGAGCAGGCAGTTAGGACCAGGGAACTGGAAATTGTTGATATGACATAGGGCATCAGAGGAATCGTGAATATAGGTGGGTAGAGACTGGACAAGGAGAGAGAGCGGAGTCAAGATAGGAATAAATGAGTTCCGTGGGGCAGGAACAGGCTGACACGATCAGCCTACCGGGACAGTCCTGTTTGTGTATTTTGGGAAGGAGGTAGAAGCGGGCTGCCTGGGGTTGGGAGACTGAGGTTGGAAGCTGGGGAGGGAAGATCTCCAGAGGAGATGAGGCTAGTGACGGTTCTGGAAGCAATGGCTTGATGTTTGGTGGTGGGGTCATGGTCCAGGGGGAGGTAGGAGGAAGTCTGAGAATTGGCACTCAGCCTTTGTGAGATGGAGGTCTGCATGCCACTCCTTAGCCTTGCTTATCTGGCTAGTTGTAAACGGATGAAGATCCCTTTGAAATCCAAACAATCCCTTCATTATCTAAAAATGCAACTTCCCTTCATGCCTTCCATGCTAAACTAGCATCCATGTTTACTCAGCATGTCAAGCACATTTCTTCAAGCTTCATTTGATGATTTCAAGCCCGCAGTTAACTTGACTCCAAATGTAATTAAATCTGTGTGACAGTTCCAACTGTAATCACACTCATAAAGCTACTTCACAATAAATCCCCAGAAAAATATTATGAAAGTTATTATACTTTGGTCACGGTGCGACAACCTTTTTTTAGTAAGCGAAGAAAAGCTTGTTACTTCAGTTTGGATGTTTATGAGCTGGAACTAATCCTGGTGAGGGCTTTATAATTTGAAAATTCCTTGACCAAGCAAATAATCCCTGAATGACTTTAATTTGTGCTTATTTAAAGGGACACACAAGACTTAGGGAGCTTTGGGGCCTAGACAGCTGCAGCTACCAGTGATGAGGTGAAGCACATCGATCGTGCTGAAGAGATCTTAGAAGCTTGTATGACTGGAATTAGTTATAGGGATAGAGAGAGGCATGGCCATGGAGGTATTTGAACACAAGAATGAGAATTTTAAAATTCACATGTTGCTGGACTAGGAAGCACCAATCAAGTTTTGTTTGGGTAATTTATGACCTTTTCTAATCCTTTCTGATTGGATAATTGCCTTATCACCAGTTCCAGCCATTATTTTCTTGAATATTTTCAGCAACGAGCAAGGGGTAATGGGAAAACAAACAATATAGGTGTTTGCAAAAATAATAGAGGTACCATTGGGTGTTTTCTGTAGGCCACCAACTCCCAGTGGGAAAGGTACAGAGGGGAAAAATTTGCACGAAAATTTCAGAGGGGCGCAGGAGCAATGGTGTAAAGATAGATAATGGGGGACAATTATTCTTATATGGACTGGAATAGTAATAGTGTGAAGGCAGAGAGAGAAGAGTTTCCGAAGTGTGTCCAGAGAACTTCCTTCGTTCCAGTTTCAGCCCAACTTGGGAGGAGGCATGTTGGTTCTGGGAATTGGGTGGGTCTAGTGGATCAATTGTCAGTTGGGGAACATTGAGGAAACAGTGACCATAATTTCATAAGGTTTTGGTTAGCTATAGGAAAGGTCAAGAATCAATCTGGAATAAAAATTAATTGGAGTAAGGCCAATTTCAGTAGGTGGGGAATGGATCTGTCCACAGGTAAATTGGAATCAAAGATTGGTATACAAAACTGTAATCGAGTAGGCTGCCTTTAAAGAGCAGACAGTTCAGGTACAGTCAAGGTACGTTCCCACAATGGAAAAAGGTAAGGCAAAAAAATCCAGAGCTCCCTGGATGATGAGCTAGATAGAGGTCAAGATGAAGAAGAAAAGGGGTGTTAGGTTGATAATACAATTGAGAACCAAGCCGAATATAGGAAATTTAGTGTGAAAGCGTATAAGGAAATAAGAGGGGCAAAGAGAGAGTATGAGAGGAGACTGGCAGCTAACATGAAAGGGAATCCAAAACATTTTATTTACGTACAAATAGTGAAAGTGTAGTAAGAGGAGGGTGTGGGGCTGGTTAAGGATCAAAAAAAGACCTACACGTGGAAGCAGAGAGCCTGATTGAGGTACTAAATGAGCATTTTGCATCTGTGTCCTTACTAAGGAAGACCATGCAACCAAAAGCATAGTGAATGAGGCAATAGATGAAATAACAGATGGGTATGTAAATGGATAAAGTGGAACTACTGGAAAATCTGGTTGTACTTCGTTAATAAGTTACTAAGACTGATTGAGTTGCTGAAGGAACTAAAGGTGGACATTGTAGAGGTGCTGGCCACAATCTTCCTTAAATACTGAATGGTACCAGAGGACTGGAGAATTGAAAATCTTACATCACTGTTCAAAAAAAGAATAACTCCAAGCTAGTCAGTTTACCCTCGGTGACGGGAAAGCTTTTATAAATAATGATGATACACAACAAAATTAATAACCATTTGAAAAAGGTTTAGTGTGGTTTAATTAGGGAATGGTAGTATAGATTTGTTAGAGGCAAATTATGTTTAACCAACTTCATTGAGTATTGGTTGATGAGGGTAATGTGGTTTAAGTTTGATAAAATTGTAACTAGAGTGAGCTGTGAGAAGTGTAGTGATGAACTTCGAGAGCAGAGGCAGGCTGGTGGAATGATGAGATATGTGGTGAATGTAATTAGGGAAGTTATAAATGATGCGTTTTGGTGGAAAGAGCAAAGAGAGGCAATATAAAATAAAGGACACAGTTCTAAAGGAGGTGAAGGAACAGAGAGACCTGGGGGTATATGTGCACAAATGGTTGAAGTTGGCAGGGCAGGTTGAAATAGTGGTTAATAAGGCATCGGGATCCTGAGCTTTATGAATTAAGGTATAGAGTATAAAAACAAGGAAGTTGAGGTTTTATAAAACACTGGTTTGGCTTCAGTTGAAGTAGTGTGTCCAATTTTAGACGCCAGACTTTAGGAAGGATGTGACGGTTTTGGAGAGTGTGCAGGAAAGTTTTATGAGAATGGCAATAGGGATGAGAGACTTCAGTTACAAGGATGATTGGTGGAGTTGGGGTGGCCCTCTTTAAAGAAGGGGAGATTTGGTAGAGGTTTTTTCACAATCATAAGGGGTCTAGACAAAGTAAATAAAAACAGTTCCCATTAGCAGGAATGTTGAGAATCAGAGGGCAGGAATTTAGAGAGATTGGCAAAAGGTCTAAAGGCAGCACAAGGAAAACATTTTTTATACAGCAAGTGGTCGTGACCTGGAGCACACTGCCTGAAAGGCTGGTAGAGGCAAACTCAGTCATAGCTTTCAAAAGGGAATGGGATAAACACCTGGAGGGAAAGATTTGCAGGACCAGAGAATGGGTCAAGCTAAATTGTTCTTGCAGAGACCTGTATGGATTCAGTGGGCTGAATCATCACCTTCTGTGCTGTAACCATTCCATGATTCTAAGTTGGGATAAAGAAAACTTATATTTATGTAGCACCTTTCAAAGCCACCTGATGTCTCAAAGTGCTTTTCTGCTAATGAAGTATTTTTTCTTTGAAGCATATTCACTGTTATAATGTAGGAAAAATGGCAGCCAGTTTGCACACAGCAAGCTTCCACAAATTGCAATCTGATAATGACATAATTTTTTTAATGGTAATTGAGGGATGAATATTGTCCAGGACACTAGAAAGAACTCTCTGGCTTTCTTTGAGATGCTGCCACAGGATCTTTTATGTCCACCTGAGGAGGCAGGTGCTTAACACCCTGTCCAAAAGACAACACCTCCGACTGACAGCCTTGTCAGCCTTAATATTTGTGCCAAGTCCTGGGATTTGAACACACAACCATTTGGTACAGAGGCAAGAGTGCTAGTGACTGAGCGCTGGCTGATGCGACACAAGATACGGTCATGGAGTTTTGAATGAGCTCAAGTTTAATATCTCAGAAGTCAAATTCTGTAGCGAGTAACCCACTACCTGACTCCTCGAAACCTGTCTACCATCTACAAGGCACAACTCAGGACTATGAACAACAAATGCTGGCCTTGCCAGCGAGGCTCACATCCCATGAAAAAATATCTGAAATGTTTTGCTTAATGTAGTTCTTGTCAGTATTAAATCTGCCAAAGACAATACTGGATATAAGCATCTTACGCACCAGTGAATGAAGCACTGAAATGTATCCATTTGCAATCAGAATCTGGTTGTTAGCCAGTGTACTGTTAGAATCATATCTCTCAGACTGAATTTTTCTTTTACAAAATGGAAGGAAGTGTCATTCTCTGGACATTTGGATGCTAAACTGGGATTTTTTTTTAAAGAATGCCATAATTTCACCTTGGAACTGTCAGCAAACAGGCCTCTTCCAAGAAATCATCTGACCTTTATGGTACTTGAGGAAGATCTGATTGTTTTGAACTGCAATCACTTTAATTAATGGGGAATTAAAAGGGAAGATTGGTAACTTGCTGGAAATCACATGGGAGAGAGAGAAAAAGAACTTAAGTTGTGAACCTGCTGGTTTTGAAGGCAGTCTTGTTGGGGAACAAGCTGAAAAAGGAAGGCTACCCTAACTGCTTCTCTCTCTCTACCTTACCTAAAATTGTGTGTAGCTATCAACTTATAGCCAGAGAGCCCACAACTGAGTATAACTACTCTGCATTTGGGCATGCAAAGCTGAGTCCAATTGGTGAAAACTTCAGACGTCGTCCAGGACCACCAGCCCTTCTTCACACGTGAGAACTCCAGGTCAACAGCATCGAGACCCTGCAGGGTCACTGGGTTGGTATTCCAGAGACCCCTGGTACCGCTCTGGGGACCTAGGTTCGAATCCCACCATGACAGATGGTGAAATTTGAATTCAGTAAAAATAATCTGGTATTAAAAGTCTGATGGTGACCATGGAAACCATTGTTGATTGTTGTGAAAACCCATCTGATTCATGAATGTCCTTTTAGGGAAGGAAATCTGCTGACCTACATGTGACTCCAGACCCACAGCAATGTGGTTGACTCTTAACTGCCCACTGAACAAGGGTAATTAGGATGGGCAATAAATGCTGGCCATCTGCCATCTCATTATTTTCCATTATTAATTTCCCAGACACACACTATATGACAAACACTCACTACTTTAACTCTCTTATTCACATATCTGTGGAAACACTTACTGTCTTTATATTTCTAGCTAGCCTCCTCTTATACTCTAATTTTTCCTTGCTTATTAATTTTTTTGTCATTCTTTGCTGTTCTTTATATTCTGACCTGCCATCCATCTTTGCGCAATTATATGCTTTTTCTTCAAGTTTGACACTATCTTTAATTTTTTTCATTAACCACGGATGGTGGGTCCTCTTCTTGGAATTATTCTTTCGCATTGGAATGTATCTATTCTGTGTATTTTGAAATATCCCTTTAAAGGTCTGCGACTGCATCTCTGTTGACCTAGCCCTTAATCTATTTGCCAGTTCCGCTCTGCTTTCATGCCGTCATAATTGGCCTTATTTAAGTTTAAAATACTAGCCTCAATCATGTTATGATCATTGCCTTCACTATGCGGTTATCAATTAATCCTATCTCGTTGCTCAATACCAGGACTATACCAGGCCTGCTCTCTGGCTCCAGAACATGCTGTTCTAAGAAATTATCCTGAAAACATTCTGTGAACTCCTCATCTACACTACCTTCACCCATCTGATTTTTCAAGTCTATATATAGATTAAAATCCCCCATGGTTATCGCCGTACCTTTCTGACAAGCTCCCATTATCTTTTTTCTTATCCATTCATGGGATGTTGGCGTCGCTGGCTAGTTCAGCATTTATTGTCCATCCCTAATTGCCCTGGAGAACGTGGCGGTTAGCTTCTGCCTTGAACTGCTGCAGTCCATGTGGTGTATGCACACCCACAGTGCTGTTCCAGGATTTTGACCCAGCAACAGTGAAGGAACAGCAAAACATTTCTAAGTCAGGATGGTAAGAGGCTTGGAGGGGAACTTTCAGGTGGTGGTATTCCCATGTATCTGCTGCCCTTGTCCTGGTTGGTAGTGGTAATGGGTTTGCAAGAGGCGCCTTGGTGAGTTCCTGCAGCGCATCTTGTAGGTGGTAAACACCGCTGGCACTTTGTGTCAGTGGTGGGAGGGAGTGAATGTTTGTGGATGGGTTACCAATCAAGTGAGCTGCTTTCTGCTGGATGATATTGAGCTTCTTGAGTGTCGTTGAAGCTGTACTCATCCAGGCAAGTGGGGAGCATTCCATCACACCCCTGACTTGTGCCTTGTAGATGGTGGACAGGCTTTGGGGAGTCAAGAGGTGAGTTACTCGCAGCAAACTTCCTAGCCTCTGACCTGCGCTTGTAGTCACAGTATTTATATGGCTAGTCCAGTTCAGTTTCTGGTCAGTGGTAACCCCCAAGATGTTGATAGTGGGGCATTCAGCGATGGTAATGCTATTGAATGTCAAGGAGTGATGGTTAGTTTCTCTCTTGTTGGAGATGGTCATTGCTTGGCACTTGTGTAGTGTGGATGTCACTTTCCACTTGTCAGCCCAATCCTGGATATTGTCCTGGTCTTGCTGCATTTGGACATGGATTGCTTCAGTATCTGAGGAGTCGGGAATGGTGCTGAATATTGTGCAATCATCAGCGAACATCCCTACTACTGACCTTATGATGGAAGGAAGTTCATGTCTCTTCCTTTATACGTTGTCCCACCCTGTAGTTACAATTAGGAGGACTGTACACCACTCCCTCAAGTGTCTTGTTGCCTTTATCATTTATCATCTGAACCCAAAGCACTTCTAAGTTCAGGAAACCAGGATGTAGGTCACCCCCCATCTCTAATGTGCTAATATCATTAATTAACAGAGCCACCCCTTCACCTTTTCTTAACATCCTGTCCTTCCTAAATGTCACGTACCCTTCAACATTCAGGTCCCAGCCTATGTCATCCCATAGCCATGCCTTTGTAATGGCTATCAGAATATACATTATTATTTCTGTTTGTGCTAACAGTTCATCTGTTCTGTTTCGAATGCTATGTGCGTTGAGATACAGAGCCTTTAGTTTTGTCCTTTTAGTATTTTTGTAACGTCTAGCCTTATCTGCTTATTTATTCTTGGATTTGTACCCTTTGTCCCTTCTGTTATGATGCCAGCTCAGGTTACCCCTGGACGAGCCTGATCCCAGAATGGAACCCAGCTTGATAGATCCTAACTTTTACTTGTTTAGATACATGGAGAGTATCTACTGAACAGAGTCACAGGAGTCAGCTGATGAACTTTTAACAAAAGAATAAAACATTTATTCAACAAGAAAAAATGAAATATATTACATTACTCCTTCGCCCACAACTGTACCTTTACAGATAGATACATATTTGTAAGGATAACACAAGTTTTAAAAGCTGTCTTATACTCTAATGTTCTCAGTAAGTACATGCTCCATGTAACCAATAGACACCCTATGTTTAGATTCAGCACACTCTGGAACCAAGTGACAGATGCCACCTCAATCAGATGCTATGGATCTCTCATTAACTACCCCCCAGATGCTTGTCCTGCCGCAAGCCATCTGGGCTCACTGAACTCCATCTTTCACACGAGGGTTTCCGATCTCCACTCTCCAAGAACTAGCTTTGGAATCTTCTCCCAAACCAACACTTTCAATCAGACGCCTTTCACAAGTGTTCACCTTCAGGGTTTCAAACTCTCCTTCCGATGTTCCTTTTCCCTGGGTCACCACATGCATTCAAGATGTCATCCATGCACGCTGTCTCACCAACTCAGCCGACCACAGTACAACACTGTGTCACATGCCCATAGCAAAGAATTGCAGATCTTCAGTCATCTCTTTAGATCTTCTTGCCTCTTGCAAGCTGTTCTTGCTTTAAATCTGCTTTCTGCAGCTTTTGTCTCTTTAAATCTGAAGCTGGGAGCCTTTCTCTCTGCCCTTCACACTTAACTTCACATATTAGGGCCTTTTCCAGGTTCCTGTCCTTCTTTTGACTAGAAGATCTGTTTGGGGCTTCTTCCTGTTCCACTCCCCTGGAATTTTGGGTTTTTTCTTTAGCTTGGG
The DNA here is from genome assembly GCF_017639515.1 of Carcharodon carcharias. Classification (NCBI taxonomy): domain Eukaryota; kingdom Metazoa; phylum Chordata; class Chondrichthyes; order Lamniformes; family Lamnidae; genus Carcharodon; species Carcharodon carcharias. The sequence goes on from NC_054481.1 coordinate 135,689,657, forward strand.
ACTAGCTCTCTGTCCCCTCTGCCCTCATTATTTAGTTTAAAACCCCCCTCTACTTCCCTAGTTATGTGGCTCGCTAGAAATCAGCCCCAGCACAGTTCAGGTATAGACTACCTCAACAGTACAGCTCCCACATTCCCCAGTACAGATGCTAGTGCCCCACAAACTGGAACCCACTTCTCCCTCACCAGTCTTTGAGCCACACATTCAATTGTCTAATCTTATTTGCCTTATACCAATTTGTTTGTGGCTCAGCTAATGATCCAGAGATGATTACTTTTGTGGTTCTGCTTCTTAATTTGGTGCTTAACTCCTCATATTGACAATGCAGAACCTCCTTCTTTGTCCTGCTTATATCATTGGTACCTAAATGGACCACGATTCCCCTCCCAATGTGAGTTTCTCTCCAAGTGTCCTGAACCCTGGCTCCGGGCAGGTAACATAGTCTTCTGGACTCTCGCTCTTTGCTACAGAGAACAGTGTCAATCCCTCCTTACTATACTGTCCCCTACTCCCACTGCATTCCTTTTTGTTCTCTTTCCCCCCCCCCACCTTCTACTTGAATGGCTTCCTGTACCACTGTGCCATGGTCATTCAGCTCATCCACCCCGCAGTCACCATTCCCTTCCAAACAAACGGAAGGAACCTCAGACCTGTTGGACAGTTGCAGGGCCTGACACTCCTATGCCCTGGATGCTCCTATCTATCCCATTTGCAATTACATCCTTCTGTCCCTGACTGCCTTCCAGATCAGAAGACCCTATCCTAAGGAGTGTGACCACTTCCTGGTACAAAGCATCCAGGTACTTTTCCCCTTCCTGATGTGTTGCTGTGTCTGCAGCTCAGCCTCCAGCTCGATGACTCTGAGCCAAAGCTCCTCAAGCCGCAGACATTTACTGCAGACATGTTTGCCCTGATAACATTGGCATTCAGGAGCTCCCACATGCTGCAGCCTTGACATATCACCTGTCCTACCATCCTTATGTTGCTTTTATTAATTATGTTCTATTATTTATTTTATGATCTATTACTCTTACCACACATTCCTGTACTATTTGAACCTTAGAATAGAGTAGACCATAACCACGTACTGGATACTCGCCAAACAGCTCGCTTCTTCTCTTTAGTAGAGCTAGAACTAATTCCTACAGAGTGGAAAAGTTAGAAAAAGCAAAGGAGTACCTCCCTCCCCCACACCAAACTCATTCCACTGAGGTCGCACTCCAGTGCTGGTCGCTTTGAGAATGTCTGGATTGAAATGTTCTGAATCAAAGGACTGAACTGAATTACAGAAGTAAACCAATTCTAGCTAGTTCCTTAATTAACTATTTCATCTGGTGTCAATGGGTAACTTCTATCTCCCTGCTTAGACCATGGATGAGACTTGGAATTTAAACAGCACTTGTAGTTAAATGTTAAATACAAACAATATTAGATTTTTAGAAAGAGATTTAAGATTTTACAGCTCACCAAACCCCCACACTCCACTGAGGTCGCATTAAGAATCCTTCCTCCTCTGCCCTTTACATTATCACTTTCCCAGTCTATTTTTGGATAATTAAAGTCTCCCATTATAACTACTCTATTATTTTTGTGCTTTTCTATCATTTCCTGGCAGATTTGTTCCTCTACACCCTCCCCACTGGTTGGTGGCCAGTGGACTACACTAAGCAATGCACCTTCTTTGATCCTTAGCTCGAGCCAAGTAAATTCTGTCCTTGACCTGTTTGGGACATCCTCTTTCTCCAGCACTGCAAAGCTCTCCTTAATCAATACTGCCACCCTCCCCCTTTTCTTCTTTTCTTATCTTTCCTGAACACCTTGTCTCCAGGAATATTTAACACCCAGTCCATCTGTTAAAACACATCGTAATTCCACATGGCAATCTATGCCTGTAACTCACCAGTCTTATTTACTACACTCCATGCATTCTTTTGTACTTGTAATCTCTGTCGGAACCTTCCAGAACAGCTAATCTTGAGTCATGTGACCTATAGTCATTCTGTGGTTCAGCGGAAGTCCATTTTAAAATAGCAAAAGGAATAAAGTTTTGATTATGCAGTTTTGATTTCTTTTCATGTCCTATTTATATAACACTTTCTTAACTAAGACCAATGGTAGAACCCACTGTTGCTCTTACAGCTGTGCACTAACCAAGCATCAACTTTAAGATCTTCATGGCCTGCATTACTCAATGGATAAACTTTTATCAACATATGTGCTTTGCCTATATATCACTAGGACTACTCAGGTAGAGGAGATTTAATTTTTATGTGCAAATTGAGAGGGGGAAATCAGAGGGGAAATGTTGGTGTTATATTGAGATTTTGTGCTGTTTGAAGAGTGAGTTTTTGGGCGGAAACTAAACCACATGTTCTTCGTATATTTGAGTCCCTATATAAAAGAGTGTATATGGTGATAGGAACTGAATTTGATAGTCTGTGACCCATGTTGTGAAATGTAATTGATTTAATGAAGTAGCCAAGAAAAGGTCCTAATTCCATAAGTACAGCAAGAGTAAAAGTGTTCTTTGGGGTAAAAGGTTCTTTGGGCTTTGCACTGTCACATAAAGGGTTAAATGCATTTTCAGCAACAAAATTGCAGTGGCTTCAGGACTGAACTCTCAAACATTTATCTTGCCAATTTAGTTTAAGTTAAAAGTACTGTAGCTACCTACTCATTATTATTAACAGTAGGTCACATTTTCTGCACTCTAATGATATTCAGTATCTTCAATGTGTTATAAAAATAAAATTGAGATACCTGAATGATGGAGTACTTTCCTTCTAACCAATGACTGAGTTCCAGACTTCACTTTCACTCTGATTTACCTGCTGTAGTTGGGGGAATTTTATCATTGCTTGTTGCTGAGACAGAGTCCAGCATTGAAGTGTGATATTTCATATGGTGAAGTTGGGAGGTACAGCAGCATTAACTGGCTTGAATTGCAGTTGCTGCCAGCGGATTAGAGAGAAGCATTGAAAGAAGATTGTGGGGAACCTACAGACTATAAACCATTCTGCCCTCTGCTGGAGGAAAGTGTATAATGGTCAGTGGCTTGCAACATAAGCAAAAAAGCCCAACCCCAAGGCAAATTAAATGTCCTTTATAGTATTCTTTTTATATCTTACATTATATCATAAAATGGGGTTTTCATTTTTTTGGCAAGGCCAGTATTTATTGCCCATCCCTAATTGCCTTTGTACTGAGTATCTTGCTTGGCCAGTTCAAAAGTCAGTTAAAAGTTGACCACATTGCTATGGGTCTGGAGACTCATGTAGGCCAGACCAGTTAAGGACGGCAGATTTCCTTCCCTAAAGGACATTAGTGAACCAGATGGGTTTTTACAACAATCGATGATAGCTGTCATGGTCACCATTACTGAGATTAGCTTTACATTCAAGATTTATTAACTGAATTCAAATTCCACCAGCTGCCCCAGAGCATAAGCCTCAGTTTCTGGATCACCAGCCTAGAGACATTAGCACTATGCCACATCCTGCCCTTATAGCATAGGTAAGAAATTATGACATCCTTTCAGAATTTGAGTGATCTATGCATTTGTTAGCTTTAATACAAAATGCAGAAGGACTTTGATTATTCAAATAAAGTTACAAATACCTCGGTGGTTGCAGTACTCCCAGGTGCTGGTGCACCATACTATTTTGCTTGTTTTATTCCCTTTTAAGTTTCTCTATATACTGAATTGAAAATATGGAAAATCTAAATAGTGCTACGTTTTACTGGTGGAGTTTGGACTTGCTCATGATGCCACAAGCTTGACAAAAGAGGGAAGATGACCTTGTCTGAGCGATGGAGTCTCACCTCGGGCTAAGCTCACGCACCTCCTTAGCATCTGATATATATGACATTGGCAGGGGCTCAAGAGACTGACCACATTACTGGTGCTTTGGAGCAAGGAGACCTAAAGAGATAGGAGAACACTGATATCAGTAGACTTCAGCAAGAGTATCACAAAGCTACAACTAGGGCACATTAACCTTTAAGAAGTGAAATGCTGAATATCTTATAAATTTAAATTTTTAAACAATTTTAAAATGATCCCTTTGAGAGGTTCTCCTCATATAATCCTCCAGGCAACTTTAGGCAGATCTGAAATCCTCCTGAATAGAATTAGCCCCTGACCCCCAACAACCCCACCTCTGTCTAAGGAGCATTGCAAGCTTGTGGCCAGTATCTCGACAATTCCCAATATTAGTTGACATTCGATAGACTAGCAGATCTGATGTACTTGAGCTTGCTACTGCTCAGATCACCTATTTTTAAAAAGAAATTCAGCACGTGCACCCTGAAATGCAGTAGTGTAGTTAATTTTAATTGCAGCTATTCATTTTACACTTCCCTGGCTTGGTCGCTTTCTTCTGTTTTATTTAGGGTGGCTATATTGTGTGGGGCTACGGTTGTATTGCTAGTAGTATGACACAATGTTAGAGTAAAGCAATTTTTCTTCCAGTGGTTGATAAAGAAAATGACAACTTGCATTTGGTGCTTTTCATGATTCTGGATGTTCCAAATCTCTTTTTGGTCAGTGAAGCACTTTTAAAGTGTGGTAATGTTGGGAAATTCAACAGCTAACTTGCACACAGCAAGACCCCACAAACAACATTGAAGTAAGTGACCAGTTAATTTGTCTATCTACTGACTGCTATCCAAAAGGATTTCAAATCTGACTAAATTTGTGTGGAGGGTAGGGCCAGGACTTTGGGAGAACCCTTCCTATTCTACAGAGCATTATGGGATCTTTTCTGTTCACCTGTATACAGTTTCAGTGCTGTCTGAAAGACTGCACCTCCAACAGTATTGCATTGAAGTCTCAGCCTAGTTTGTGTTCAAGTCTCTGGGAGTGGGTCTTGAACCCAGAATATTCTAATTCAGAAGCAAGAGTTTGATGAAATGTGTGGGAAAAGCTTGTATTTTTTAAGACAGACCTCAATTGAAAAAGGAAACTGAAAGAAGGGAATTGACTATCCCAGGTGCTAAGGAAACTAAGATTGAAACTGAGAATTGGCAACAAAATATTCTGGTTGATTCTATATGAAAGGACATGGCCCTCAGAGCTCAGCAGTAGTTGAGGAGTCCAGTGGTGCAGTACAAGCAAGCTGAAGAATTCACTAAATACAGAAGCTGAGAATAAGTTGCTACAGCTGCCTCTGTTACTTGAAGATAGCATTAATGGATCTATGCCATCCAGACCCCGAATTGAGGAGGTTCTGTGGACGTGTGCCATTTTTGAAGACTCCACATGAAACTGGGGCTGGTTGTGTGCTGCTTTCAGCTGGGAATCAGGCTACATCTTAGAAAAAGAGAAAGTGAAATTCTTTACGAGGAAAACCGAGTTTTAAAGAACTCTGTGACTGAGTTTGATGAACCATTTGCTGAATGGGCTGCTGAGCTAATTTGAAAATGTATCTTAGTTGTATCTACTATTTAATGTGTAATTTATAGTTTATAACCGACTGCAATTTGCCTGTTAATTCATGTTTAACTTGCATTGATTCTGTGTTTTAGAGTATAGGGGGTTAACTAAGATGGCATTTAGTGTTTGCTTTGTTTGATTCTTGTATAGCAAAACCTGTTTTGTTTAAACTGTGGAATCTTGTGGCTTCGTCCTTGAACCAAGGCTGACAGCACTTGAATTATACAGCAGAATTAAGCATATATTAAATAGCTATAGTATACAATTTATTAGCTGAGAAAATTAAAGTTTTATCATATACATTACATTCTGACAGCTACTGAGTATCAACCAAATATAGATAATGGCTACTGCCAGCTGATAGGTTTGCAAGTTCAGCTCATGTATATTCAAGCAGATTTGGAAATCTTGGACTTCATTATTTTTTGCAAATAAATTGCAAGCTTAATCCAAGAAATAATGGAACTTTTAGTGCAAAGACATTGTAGGGCTTTGCGCATCACCTGGCAGAGATTTGCTAAATCAGCAAAGACCAGGATTGAACCTGGGATTTTTCCAGTACTGGTACTACACACCTGAGAGAATTTCTCTCGGCTATCCTGCTAGCACTGAGTCTTGTTAAATGTGACGCTTCTCAAAGATGGCTTTAGCTATCCCAGCTCACTCACTGCTCGTGACACTTCATGCTAGCAACAGAGCCTGGTGAGATCACACCTACTGTGTTTATATATTGAATAACTGTTGGAAGAGACAATAACAATTTTACAAATTATAACTTAAATCATGAAAATATAACCTTTTTTAGGATCCCTCGGCATGCTGTCTGAATTCCCAGTGGTAGGCAGTTGTGACAATTAACAAATTAACTCATTAAATTGCTTTTGAATTGTACTCCAGTATATTGTGAACAAATGTTTTCTGCATTTCGTATTTTACCTTTAAACTCCTAAACACCTGTCCAGTAATTTTATTGATATCCTTGTTGTACTCCTGTTCAGTACTCCTCCTGTTCAGTAATAATGTCCTCTCCTCTCTCATTCATACATCTTGTTTCATTCACACTTTCCCTCCTCCTGCTATGCTAAAAGTAGTTACAACTGCTACAGTAACTCTCTGAAGTGCGATATATCAGCTTAAGCAGTGATAGTGTTGGCTAGTTATTTCAACAATGGAAACCATCATAATGTACCCCAAGAAGTCCATCCATGCACATTTTCAACAAATCTTGATGGATATTGACCAAGATCAGGAATTTATACCTCTCTACTGATTAACCTGTGGCTACTGAGATCAATTGTTATGCTGTAACTTATGCCATCACAGATCAATAGACAAATCAACATAGACCAGTGATTAAACCTGATATCTTGCTGGCCTGAATGGCACAGTGGCATTTAACAAGAATAGAGATTGAAAATAAATTTGCAGGAGTATGAATATTTGCATTGTGTAAAAAGATTTCCTACTGAAAGGCAGTGTTTTGTTGCTTGGTACATTCAACTTACTGTATTATTGTAGATTGTGTAGTTACAAGGTGGGGAAGATAGTAATCCAGAGACTGGGCTAAAAATCTACCAGTTGAAGAATAAATCTAGAATAATAACTTGTTCTCAGTCAAATTTGAATAACAAATTAGTTCACTAATGCTCTTTAAGGAAAAGAAACTTAGTGTCCTTACATAGCCTGGCCTACACAAGAATGTAGTCCCACACCAAAATGGTTGAGCCTTAACTGCCCTCTGAGTGGCTGGCTACACAATTTCACTTATTACAAGCCACTATAAACAAGAATAAGGCCATTGCCACCTTCTGAGGGCAACCAAGGATGGGCAATAAATGAGGCCTTTCCAGTGACACCCACATTCCCAGAATTAATTAAAGCATTTTTGCAGTTTTTGGAATTTGACTGAGATGATTGTAGATTTAAAATTTATAGACTCATAGATGTTTACAGCACAGAAGGAGGCCATTCGGCCTATCGTGTCCATGCTGGTCAACAAAGATCTGACTACACTAATCCCATTTTCCAGTGCTTGGCCCATAGCCCTGGAGGCTATGGCAACACAAGTGAATATCTAAATACTTTGTAAATGTTATGAGAGTTTCTGACTCAACCACCCTTTCAGGCAGTGAGTTCCAGACTCCCACCACCCTCGGGGTGAAAACGTTTCTCCTCAGCACTTCTCTTCGCCTTCTAGCTCTTACCTTAAATCTATGCTCCCAGGTTATTGACCCCTTTACTAATGGAAAAAAGTGCCTTCCTATCCACCCTATCTATGCCCCTTATAATCTTATGCACCTCTATCAGCTCCCCTCTCAATCTTCGCTGCTCCAAGGAAAACAACTCCAGCTTATCCAATTTTTCCTCATAGCTCAGACCCTCCAGCCCAGGTAGCGTCCTGGTAGGTGTCCTCCGCACCCTCTCCAGTGCAATCACATCCTTCCTATAATGTGGTGACCAGAATTGCACGCAGTGCTCCAGTTGTGGCCTAACCAGTTTTTAATACAGTTCCAGCATACGGCCTGCTCTTGTATCCTATGCCTCAGCTAATGAAAGCAGGTATCCCAAATGCCTTCTTAACCTTACCATTTAACATAAGAAATTTGAGAAATTAACCATAGTTAAGTTTATATTTTTTTGACAATCAGAACACTGAGGTAACTCTTGCATTATAGTTTTCCTTCAATATTTCTATAACTGCCCAAATTGACTATTGACAGTTAGTGGACTGGATGCAGTTTTACTAATTTGCATATTTTAGATTGTATAATATATTTTGTGTTTTCAGTTGAGAAGGGTCAGAAGATTTCAGAACAAATTGTTATTGGCACCCCTGGAACAGTTATGGACTGGTGCACAAAGCTCAGATTCATAGATACTAAGAAAATTAAAGTTTTTGTCCTAGATGAAGCTGATGTCATGATTGCAACTCAAGGACACCAAGACCAGAGCATTAGAATTCAGAGGTAGGTTATCTAATTATGGGACTAAAGCATTCTTCTGTGTGGCTTAAACTGGAAAACAAATATTATTTATAAATGGGGGACTTGCAATTACTTCCACCTTCTACTGCCCCAGTAATGTTGTTGACTGGCACCCCTGAGTGCCTGCTCTCTGTACCTGTGTAAAGTTTTGATTCTCCTTAACAACCACCTTCATGGCCTTCAATTAGTGACTAGTTATGATTAATTTTTGTTGTAGAACATATATTCAATATGAACTCTGTTAAGATTTTCCAAATCACTTTCTTATATGTATGTTAAGGAAAGATATATTTGCCATAGAGGGAGTGTGAATGTTCACTAAATTAATTCCCGGGGTGAGGGGATTGACCGCTGAGGGAAGAGTAAAAAGACTGGGCCTTTATTCTCTTGAGGTTAGAAGAATGAGAGGTGACCTCATTTAAACATAGAAAATTCTTATTGGGTTCGACAGGGTAGCTGCTGATAGGATGTTCCCCTTGGCTAGGGTTCTAGAACCATACAAGCATATGAATTAGGAGCAGGAGCGAGCCACTCAGCCTCTCGAGTCTGCTCTGCCATTAAATATGATCATGGCTGATCTGATTGTAACCACAACCCACATTCCTGCCTACCCCCAATAACCTTTCATCCCCTTGGTTATCAAGACTCCATCTACCTCTGCCTTAAAGACCCTGATCCCTTTGTTTTTTGAGGAAGAGAGTTCCAAAGGCACTCTACCCTCTGAGAGAAAAAATTCTCATCTGACTTGAATGAGCGACCCCTTATTTTTAAACAGTGACCCCGAGTTCTAGATTCTCCCACAAGAGGAAACATCCTTTCCACATCTACCCTGTCAAGACCCCAATCATAAAGGTTTCAATCAAGCTGCCTCTTAGTCTTCTCTAAGTTCCAGTGGATACAAGTCTAACCTGTCCAAACTTTCCTCATAAGATAACCTACCCATTCCTGGCATTGGTCTCATAAACTTTCTCTCAACTGCTAACGCATTTACATCTTTATTTAAATAAGGAGACCAGTACTATACACAGTACTCCAGATGTGGTCGCACCAATGCCTTGTATAACTGAAGCATAACCTCTCTACTTTTGTAATCAATTCCCCCTCACAATAAATGATAACATTCTATTAGTTTTCCTAATTACTTGCGGTACCTGCATGCTAGCCATTTCTGATTCATGCACTAGGACACCCAGATCCCTCTGCAATCTCTCACCATTTAGATAAACTTCATTTTATTCTTCATGCCAAAATAAAGAATTTCACATTTTTCCACATTATACTCCATTTGCCAGATCTTTGCACACTCACTTAATCTATGTCCCTTTGTAGCCTCCTATGTCCTCTTCAAATTTACGTTCCTACCTATCTTTGTGTCGTCAGCAAATTTACCAGCCATTCCTTCAGTCCCTTCATCCAAGATATTTGTATAAATTGTAGAAAGTTGAGGCCCCAACACTGAACCCTGTGGCACACCACTCATCGCATCCTGCCAAACAGAAAAAGAGCCATTTATGCCAACTCTGTTAGCTAACCAATCTCCTCTCCATGCCTATATGTTACTCCCTACACCATGAGCTTTTATTTTTCACAATAACTTTGATGTGACACAATATCAAATGCCTTCTGGAAATCTAAGTACAGCACATCCACCGGGTCGCCCTTTATTCACCACACATGCGACTCCTTCAAAGAATTCCAATAAATTGGTTAAACATGATTTTCCCTTTCACAAAACCATGTTGACTCTACCAGATTGCCTTGAATTTTTCTAAGTGCCCTGCCATAATATCTTTGGGGACACGGTCTCGGAATAAGGGTCAGGCCATTTAAGACTGAGATTAGGAGGAATTTCTTCACTCAGAGGATGGTGAATCTTTGGAATTCTCTGCACCCGAGACTGTGGAAGCTCTGATGTTGAGTATGTCCAAGACTGAGATCAATAGATTTCTACATATTAAAAACATCCAGGGATATGGGAATAGTGCAGGAAAATGGGGTTGAGATAGAAGATCAGTTGTGATCTCATTGGATGGCAGACTGAGCTCGAAGGGCTGAATGGCCTCATTATTAATTATCCTCATTTCTTATGTTATTATTGACACTTTAATTTCCTCTTTTGCTGCTGGGTTTGAATTAAGGTAAATATGTGGATTCTGAGAATAGTTTGATGCAAATAAGTAAGGAATGAAATTAGCCGGATTATAATATCTTCTTTCCCATTTCCAGGATGTTGCCTAAATTCTGTCAGATGCTGCTGTTCTCAGCTACATTTGAAGAATCTGTGTGGAAATTTGCCCAAAAGGTTGTTCCAGATCCTAATATTATCAAATTGAAGCGAGAGGAAGAAACCTTGGATACAATTAAACAGTATTATGTGCTGTGTGACAACAAGGAAGAGAAATACCAGGCTCTGTGCAACATTTATGGAGCAATTACCATAGCACAGGCCATGATCTTCTGTCATGTGAGTAGCTGGCAATACTAATCCTTGAACCTGCTTACCAGTCTTGTCCACAAACTCGGTGCAGTCCTCCAGTCACTTTCTGCTCTTTCTAAAAACAACTGAGATTTGTAAACTTCACCTGAGTATAGATATTCAAATCACAAGTGCCCATTAACAATGTTATTTTTTCTGACTTCTGATGGCTAGCTTGCATTAAAAAGGTTTCTTGATTTCCACACAAATTGATTGTAGCTTGCCATTTTACTTGCAGACTCGCAAGACTGCCGGTTGGCTGGCAGCAGAATTGTCTAAGGAAGGTCATCAAGTAGCACTGCTGAGTGGAGAGATGATGGTGGAGCAGCGAGCTGCTGTGATCCAGCGTTTCCGGGATGGCAAAGAAAAAGTACTTGTCACCACTAATGTTTGTGCAAGAGGTAAGTTATGAGGCACAGCTCAAACAGAATTTGAGACCTGGATGTTACTGGGAGCAGGTTACAACAGAAGGGTGTGGTCAGCATTTTGGATGAGAGTTTTAACTCCGTTGCGAGTGTCTCTGTCGACGACAGGTTCCCAGCCCAGATTGCAGCCAGGCTGACAGACTTGGCTTCCAGTCAGGTAGAGTTGAGCCTGGAGCATGCAGCAGGAGCAGATAATTCTGCTCCCTGACTCTCTGGTTGAGGGGGGACTGATTTTTGACCCTGGGGGTCTTTGGATTGGAGGGAGTTTAGGGGATATCAGGGTGGGGGAAGCATTGCTGTTGCTTCTGCCCCACAAGCATGGCTGAAAGGGCACATCTCTTATTGAACCAACCCCTGCCTTCCTTCATCACCAGGCTTTCCAGGACCTGAAAAACTTGGCCACTCGCTGTTGAATCTGCAAGACAGGTTAAATCACAGACCTGCCGTCTCATTAAAATATTTAAATTTCCACCCTGCCCCCCCGGAAGTGGATTGATTGTCTCTTCCTGCCCCACCTCCATTAAGCACAGAAATGGATAGATTCGAGCTGGCTGAGGTGTGGGGGTCAGATTTTTAAGAAGTTAACATCTGACCCGAACTCATCCAACCTGTTTCTGTCTGCTAAAGTTCAGCTCTCAGCCCTAATTAAAAACATTCTTCCTTATGCATTTTTCACACACCATAGGTTGTCGATTGCAAGGAAGATCATAAGTAGAAAAAGTTGCTGTGGCACAAAAACAGAAAATGCTGGAAAAGCTCACTCTTTTACAGAGCTGAAGAGAAGTAAAAATGTGATGAAATTTATACTGTTTAAAGGGGCATGGAGCAGGTGAAGCTGGATAGAAGGCCAGCGAGAGGTGGAGGCAAAGGAGAGATTGACAAAGATTTCATGAACAGAAGGATAAAGGGGCATTAATGTTAGTGGTAAGGGCTAAAGGAGGTGCTGATAGTGGCATTAAGGTAAGAAAGCAGAATGTGATAATAGCAGGACAAGGGTAAGTATTCTGAAAAGAACAACATGAATAAGCGACAGATGGCCTTGTTGGGGGAGGGGATGGTGGTGGGGGAAAAAAGATCGAAAATAGGATAAAAGGTGGGCATAAAACAATGAATAAAAATGAAAATAAATAAAAATAAAAAGTGGATAAAAATTTAGAAATAAAAATGAATATTTAAAAAGGGGCGAAGATAGAGGAGAGTGTTTGTGGTCTGAAGTTGTTGAACTGAAAGTTGTCTGGAAGGCTCTACAGTGCCTGATTGGAAGAAGAGGTGCTGTTCCTCCAGCTTGCGTTGAGCTTCACTGGAACAATGCAGCAGGCCGAGGACAGATGTAGGCATGAGAGCAGGGTGGAGTGTTGAAATGGCAAGCGACAGGGAGGTCTGGGTCATGCTTGCGGACAGACCAAAGGTGTTCTGCAAAGTGGTCACCAGTCTGCGTTTGGTCTCTCCAATGTAGAGGAAACCGCATTGGGAGCAGCGAGAGCAGTAGACCAAACTGTAGGAGGTACAAGTGAAGTGCTGCTTCACCTGAAAGGAGTGTTTGGGCCCTTGGGTGGTGAGGAGGTAAGGGGGCAGCACTTCTGCGATTGCATGGGAAGTGCCATGGGAGGGAAATGAGGTGCAGGGGGTGATGGAGGTGTGGACCAGGGTGTCCTGGAGAGAATGGTCCCTATGGAATTCCGACAGGGTGGGCGAAGGGAAGATGAGTTTGGTGACATCATGCTGAAGTTGGTGGAAATGGCGGAGGATGATCCTTTGAATGCGGAGGCTGGTGGGGTGAAAAGTGAGGTCAAGGGGGACCCTATCATGGTTTTGGGAGGGAAAGGAAGGTGTGAGGGCAGAGGCACGGGAGATGGGTCAGACACGGTTGAGGGCCCTGTCAACCACTGTGGGTGGGAAACTTCGGTTAAGGAAGAAGGAAAACATATCAGAAATGCCATTTTGGAAAGTGGCATCATCAGAACAGATGTGACGGAGGCGAAGGAACTGAGAGAATGGGATGGAATCCTTACTGGAAGCGGGGTGTGAAGAGCTGTAGTCGAGGTAGCTGTGGGAGTCGGGATTGTAATGAATATTGGTGGACAATCTATCACCAGAAATTGAGACGGAGGTCAAGGAAGGGAAGTGTTGGAGATGAACGATGTGAAGATGATGGAGGGGTGGAAATTGGGAGCAAAATTGATAAATTTTTCTAGGCCCAGATGAGAGCATGAAGCGGCATCGAAACAGTCATCAATGTACCGAAAAAGGAGTTGTGGTAGGATGCCTGAGTAGGACTGGAACAAGGAATGTTCCACATGCCCCATAAAGAGACAGGCATAACTGGGGCCCATGCGGGTACCCATAGCCACACCTTTTATTTGGAGGAAGTGAGGCGGTCTAAGTTGAAGGAGAAATTGTTCAGTGAAAGAACAAGTTCAGCCACATGGAGGAGAGTGGTGGTGGATGGGGATTGTTCTAGCCTCTGTTCGAAGAAGAAGCAGAGAGCCCTCAGCCCATCCTGGTGGGGGATGGAGGTGTAGAGGGATTGGATGTCTGTGGTGAAGAGGAGGCAGCTGGGGCCAGGGAACTGGAAATTGTTGATATGACGTAGGGCATCAGAGGAATCTCAGATGTAGGTGGGAAGAGACTGGACATGGGGGGAGAGAACGGAGTCAAGGTAGGAAGAAATTAGCTCCGTGGGGCAGGAACAGACTGACATGATCGGTCTACCAGGACAGACCTGTTTGGGTAGGAGGTAGAAACAGGCAGTCCGAGGTTGGGAGATTATGAGGTTGGAAGCAGTGGAGGGAAGATCTCTAGAGGAGATGAGGTCAGTGATAGCCCTGGAAACAGTGGCTTGACGGGGTCATGGTTGTGATGTTTGGTTACATCGTGCCTCCAATTCTCACTTTCACATCAGACTCCAACTCCAGGAGCTTTGTTTTTTTTCTCAGCTGATTCTTCTTTGCTACTCATATTGGCCTTTTCATCACCTATGCTTGTGACAAAAAAAAACATTTATTTTCTGTGGCTCAAAAAGCAAAAGCAGACAGTAATTAAGAATGAATGCAGCCTACTCTGCTAGCACCTTGGCAGAGTAAGGATTATTCCCATTGTACAGCTACTTCCTGGAGAACCAGTTGATAGCAAAAGTGCTGCTACCACATGTAGCATACTTACACATTTACTCAGTATTACTGCAGCCCATTGTAATGCTTTTGACAGGTAGCCCTGATAGTTTATAGCTTCTTCTCACGAGCTTCAACTTGCTAATTCTTTTTCTCTACTTTGGCATTGTGCTATATTGTGGGGCAAATTCAGAACGAATAATATATAGAATATCAATGTAGGCTCGTGTCTTGGGTTGATATGTTTCTTCCACAAGTATTCCTACCCATTCCATTTCTAATAAGATTGTGGTAAGTGGCTGGTTAGTTTCATGCCAGAGTAGTTGGTATCATGGCAGGTCCTAATTCTTTATTTGACATACATTTTGGGAAGGCGATGGCGTAGTGGTATTGTTGCTGGACTAGTAATCCAGAGACTAGTAATGCTCTGGGGACCCGGGTTCGAATCCCACCACAGCAGATAGTGGAATTTGAATTCAGTAATCCTGGAATTAACAAATTAATGATTACTATGAAATCATTATCGATTGTTGTAAAAACCCATCTAGTTCACTAATGTCCTTTAGTTCTACATATGACTCCAGACGCACAGCAATGTGATTGACTCTGAAATGCCTTCTGAACTAGGGCAATTAGGGGTGGGTAATAAACGCTGGCTGGGTCAGCAACACCTACATCCATCAACAAATTTTTAAAAAACATGATAAGAGAGAATTTGCCACAGCACGCGAGGAGTGGAGAACCCCGAGGCAGGCAGTCAGCAGCACCTAGAAGACTGGAGTGCGACTGTTAACAAGAGTATTGGGAGTTTGGTGAGTTGAGGGAGTTAGATGAAGAGGGAAAGTAGATGCTCCTTTGCTTTTTCTAATGCTTTCACCATGTAGGAAGCAGTTCTTCTACTGCAGGGGAAGAAGCTAGCTGCTTGGTGAGTAAGTGATTGAGGTCTATTCTATTCCAAAGGTTGCTTTTGCTAATTAAATAGTGTACAAACTGGTGGTAAGGTATACAAAATTTATCAAAACTGAATATAAATAATGAAATAAAATAAATTAATGGTTAATTACAATGCTTTAAGGATGGCAGGACAGGTGATGTGTCACAGCTGAAGTATGTGGAGGCTTCTGGATGCCATTGTGATCCAGGACAAATCTTCTACATCAGCTGTAGGTGTTTATGGCTCGAGGAGCTTCGGCTCAGAGTCATTGAGCTGGAGGCCAAGCTGCAGATGCTGCGATACATCAGGAAGGGGGAACGTTACCTGGGCACTTTGTACCAGGAGGTGGGCACACCCCTTAGGATAGGATCTTCTGATTTGGTCAGTGGTCAGGGACAGGAGGGTGTGACTGCAAGTGAGGCAGGTAAGGGGACCCAAAGTGCAGGAGTGTCAGCCCTTGCAATTGTCCAACAGGCTTGAGGTTCTTTCAGCTTTTTTGGATGAGAGTGGGGGCTGCAGGGTGGATGAGCTAACTGGTTATGGCACCGTAGCACAGAAAGCCATTCAAGTGGGGGGAGCAAAAGGAACATCATGGTAGTAACAAACAGTATAGTGAGGGGGATTGACACTGTTCTCTGCAGCAAAGACCAGTAGTCCAGAAGGCTGTGTTGCCTGCCCAATGCCAGGGCTCGGGACACCTGCTCAGGGCTGGAGAGGCACTTGGAATGGAAGCGAGAGGATCCTTTGTTGTGGTCCATGTAGGTACCAACAACATAGGCAGGACAAGGAGAAAGGTTCTGCATAGTCAGTGTGAGGAGCTAGACACCAAATTAAGAAGCAGAACCTCAAAGTTGATAATCTCTGGATAATTACCTGAGCCATGTGAAAATTGGCATAAAGCAAATATATATTAGAGAAATGAATGCGTGGCTCAAAGACTGGTGTGGTACAAGTGGGTTCTAGCTCATGGGGCACTGGCACCAATACTGGGGAAAGTGGGGCTTTACCATTAGGATGTTCTACACCTGAAACTGTGCTGGGACCAGTGTTCCAGTGAGTCGCATAACTAGGGAAGTAGAGAGGACTTGAAACTAAATAACGAGAGTAAGGGATCAAATTTGGGAAGATGTGGTAGATCAAAGAGTAGAACAAGGCAAGAGAGAAAGGTACTGATATGGGAAATGATAAGCAGACCATGACAGGAAGGGATAGAGAGTATAATTCCAGGAGTAAATCAGCAGGTAAGGCTGGAGGTTACAAAAATAATTTTAAAAGGACAAAACCAAAGGCTCTGAATGTATGTAGCATTTGAAATAAAACAGATGAACTGATAGCTCAAGTAGAAATGAATAAGTATCTGGTAGTCATTAACAGAGAGATGGCTGCAGGAGGACATAGATTGGGACCTGAATATTGAAGGGTACATGACATTTAGGAAGGACAGGAAGCTAGGAAAAGGTGGAGGGGTTGCTCTGTTAATTAATGATGGTATTAGTACACTGAAGAGCATGACCCAAGTTCTTTTTTTTTCTTTATTCTTTCATGGATTGTGGGTGTCACTGGCAAGGCCAGCATTTGTTGCCATCTCTAATTGCCCTTGAACTGAGTGGCTTGATAGGCCATTTCAGAGGGCAGTTGAGAGACAACCACATTGCTGAGGGTCTGGAGTCACATGTAGGCCAGACCAGGTAAGGATGGTAGATTCCTTTCCCCAAAGGGTGTTTCGTGAACCAAATGGCTTTTTACAACAATTGATAGTTTCATGGTCCAAATTTATTAATTGAATTTAAATTCCACCAGCTGCCATCATGGGATTTGAACTCATGGTCCCAGGGAATCAGCCTGAGCTGAGTAGAGTGGGTCCAAGACTAATATTTTAAACTTGAATAAGGGCAAATATGAGGGCATGAAAGCAGAGCTGGGTAAAGTGAACTGGCAAATTAGGTTAAGGGATAGATCAATAGCAATGCAATGGCGGACATATAAAGGGATACTTCAGAATACACCATAAATACATTCCAACAAAAAAGAAAAATTCCAACAGGAGAGGACCCACCATCCATGATTAACTAAAAAAGTTAAAGATAGTATCAAACTTAAAAAGCATATAAATACACAAGGATGGGTGCAGGTCAGAAGATTGGACAGAAAATAAAAACAGTAAAGAATGACTGAAAGATTAATAAGGAGGGAAAAATTATAGTACGAACTAAAGCTAGCTAAAAACATAAAAACAGTAAGAGTTCTATATATATTAAAAACAGAGTTAACAAAGTGAGCATTGGTCCTGTAGAAAGTGAGCCTAGAGAATTAAAATTGGAAAATAGGAGATGGCAGATGAATTGAACTGTTTTGCATCTGTCTTCACCATGGAGGATACAAATAACATCCCAGAAGTAGCTGCAAATCAGGAAATGGAAGGGAATGAGGAACTCTGGGAAAATGGCAATCACCAAGGAAGTGGTACTAAGCAAATTGTTGGAGTTGTGGGCTGACAAGTCCCCAGGTCTTGACAGACTTCATCCTAAGACCTTGAAAGAGATAGTTGTTACATTGGTTTTAATTTTCCAAATTTCCCTAGATTTGGGGAAGGTTCCATTAGATTGGGAGGGAGACAGAAAGCAGGAAATTACAGGACAGTTAGCTCAACATCTGTTTTAGGGAAAATGTTAGAAACTATTATTAAAGACGTTATAGCAGGGCACTTCAAAAAATTCAAGGTAATTGGAGAGAGTCACCATAATTTTGAGAGGGAGAAATCATGTTTAACCAATTTATTGGAGTTCTTTGAAATAGTAATATGTGCTGTGGGTAAAGGGGAACTGGTGGAAGTGCTGTACTTTGATTTCCACAAGGCATTTGATAAGGTGCCACATCAAAGGTTATTGCGGAAAAATTGGCTAGCTAACGGGAAACAGTAGGCATAAGTGGGTCATTTACTTGTTGGCAAGATATAACATGTGATGTACCACAGGTATCAGTGCTGGTGCCTTAGCTTCTTACAATTTATAAAAAATGACTTGGACGGATGAAGGGACAGGAGGTATGGTTGCTAAATTTGCTGATGACACAAATAGGTAGGAAGGTACGTTTTCTTAATAGTATAGAAAATAGGTAGGAAAGAAGGGGACTTGAGGCTACAAAAGGGCATAGGTTAAGTTAGTGGGCAAAGATCTGACAAATGGAGTATAATGTGGGAAATGTGAAGTCCATTTTGGCAGGAAGAATAAAAAAGCATATTCTATAAATGGTGAGAGATTGCAGAGCTCTGAGATGCAGAAGGATCTGGGTGTCCTTGTGCATGAACCTCAAAAGGTTAATATGCAGGTACATCAAGTAATTAGGGAAAGTAGTAGAACGTTATCGTTTATTGTGAGGGGAATTGAATACAAAAGTAGGGAGGTTATGCTTGTTATACAGGGCATTGGTGAGACCACATCTGGAGTACTGTGTACAGTATTGGTCTCTTTATTTAAGGAAGATGTAAGTAAATGCATTGGAAGCAGTTTAGAGAAGATTTACTGGACTGATACCTGGAATGGGCAGGTTGTCTAATGAGGAAAGGTTGGACAGGTTAGGCTTGTATCCACTGGAGTTTAGAAGAGTAAGAGGCAACTTGATTGAAACATAAGATCCTGAGGGGTCTTGACAGGGTCGATATGGAAAGGACGTTTCCTCTTTTGGGAGAATCTAGAATTGGGGTCACTGTTTTAAAAAAAAATAAGGGTTCGCCCATTTAGGACAGAGATAAGGAGAAATTTTTTCTGAGGGTCTTGAGTCTTTGGAACACTTCCTCAAAAGGCAGTGGAAGCAGAATCTTTGAATATTTTTAAGGCAGAGGTGGATAGATTCTTGATTAGCAAGGGGTAGAAAGGTTATCGGGGGTAGGTGTGAATGTGGAATTGAGATTACAATCATACTGGCCATGATCTTATTGCATGGCAGAGCAGGCTCGAGGGGCCAAATGGCCAACTCCTTCTACAAACGTACGCTTATATATACAGCAGCAGTGCCATGACAGTATCTACTTGTACCTACTCAGAACATGGCACTGCTAGAACCTAGCAAACTAAGATGTGTTATTGCATACGGAAATTACATATCATTCAAGGGTGAAGAAAACGCTACTCAATAAATAGTAATCTATGATTTCCTGATCAAACTCAATTATATTAACTATCGGCAGCATACCTAGAATTCTGTAAGTTAGAAGACGTTGATATATTTCTGGATTTTGACTTAAGCGTACTCAAGCTGCTGTGACTTTCAAATAATCTTGTCTGAAATTGTGTTGCTATTGGATGAGTCAATTTTTTTCTCCAGTTGAATAATGGGAAGACCAAAGCCATTGTATTCTGGGCCTGCTTTAAACCCTGCTTCAGTAGTTTGAATTTCATCTCTGTTCTCAACCTTTTGTTCAGGCTCAGTTTGATCATGCAAATCCTTGGCATCCTGTCCAAAGCAGAGCTGTGCTTCAAACACACTATCCATTATCAAGACCCCATATTTCTGCCTGCACAATTTTACCTGCCTTAACCTCTTTGCCCCAAGACTCTTATTCATGCCTTTGAGATCTTGGTTCCACTTTCCTAATGTCTGCTTTGCTGGTCACTCAAGTGCCAACCTACGTAAGTAAAAAGTTGCCCAAAAACTCATCTGTCCATCACCCACCCTCCCCTCTTTCCCCCCATCCTCACTAACTTGCTCTAGTTTCCCATCCCTCAATGTACCTATTTCAGTTCTATATCCCTCCTGTAATGTGTCGTCTTGACTCCAGAATCTCAGCCCCACCAAAGGTGGCCAAGCCCATAGGCCTGAAATTCCTGCCCTGAGCTTGAGCTCCTCTGCCTCCACATTTCTCCTTCACCTTTAAAAACTTTAAGACCCATTTTTTTGACCATGCTGTTAATCATTCCTTCCTGATTCTCTCCAGAACTCCTTGTCCATTTCCTTAATCTATGGATTTTTTTAAAAATGTAAAGCTACTACACAAGTGCAATTTTTTTTATGGAAGCTAATGGAGGTGGGTCCTCATTCGTTCATATGTTCACACACAATCAATTCAATAGTCTGGTATCATGACTCAAACCAGAAGGGTAGCCAGAGTACTGGCAGGCACATGGAACAGTGTCCCAGCCTGAATTGCTACCTTCAAAAAGAGAAGAGAATGGAGTGAAGAAATAAATGTTTACAGACTTCCATAATAGAGATATATTTATAAAATAATAAAGCCTTTGAGTATGAGAGAGGTGTTGGCTTATTGGTACTGTCACTTGACCAGTAATCGAGAGACACAGGTTAATGGTCTGGGGATCTGGGTCAGTGGGAATCAGGGGTGGGAGGAGGGCTAGCTCCGCTGGTTGGAGTCATACCCAGCACAAAGGAAGATGGTTGTGGTTGTTGGAGGTCAATCATCTCAGCTGCAGGACATCACTGCAGGTGTTCCTCAGGATGGTGTCCTAGGCCCAACCATCTTTTAAAAAAAAGTATATACTTAGGAAATATGTGATTTTGTTTTTCCCCTCACCACTTACATTTTATTAAATTACTTTGTAATCTCCAGATAAGCAACTGGCTGTTTGGTAAAACTTTGTGATCAATTTCAAACCAGGTATTGATGTTGAGCAGGTCTCCGTCGTCATAAACTTTGACCTTCCAGTGGATAAAGATGGTAACCCAGATTGCGAGACATACCTTCATAGAATTGGACGAACAGGTCGTTTTGGCAAACGTGGCTTGGCTATTAACATGGTAGACAGCAAATACAGCATGAATATCCTCAACCGAATCCAGGACCATTTCAGTAAGTCATTTAGGTTCTGTTATTAAGATTTCTGACACCTTGTAGCAAAGAGGAAGATAAATCACATTTTACAGAACCTGAGATGCATTAGTGGTGAATTATCCAGTTAAACTGAACAAATTCCGATTTCTCCATGTAGACTAGCTTTGGATTGTTCTATTTATTCAATTCAAATTCCATGGTCATACTCTAAACTGTGTCCTGCAATATTAGACTGTTGGACCTTTCAGATATGCATTATGTTATAAAATGATTGCTATTCCTCCCCACTTCTGTAAGTTTTCTGATCTACCAAAATGTCTTAAAAATAACATTTTTCCACAGAGTCCAGTTTGTTTGTATGCAAATTTCAGCTGCTTAAAGCTTTGTAATCCACACCTATTATTATGAGGTGTAACATATGTGAATGTTACTTGTCTGCCACATCACATTTCTCTACATCATGTTTAAACAGGAAAATTACTTGCAGCCAGTAGCTCATTCAAATTTCTTCCAGAAATCCTTTTGTAGAAATCAATGAAGAAACTCTTGATCTAGAGAAAATCAAGAGTTAAAAGTTTACCTTTTCCAACTGGATTAACACGGGTGTTAAAATAGCAGTAACCATGAAATCCAGACTGTACATATGCAGGTTATTACTTATATAAAAGAAAATCCTAGATTGGACATCCTAGGCTCAACCATCTTCAGCTGCTTCACCAATAACCTTCCCTCTATCATAATGTCAGAAATGAGGATGTTTGCTGATGAGTGCACAATGTTCAGCGTCATTCACGATTCTTCTGATACTGAAGCAGTCCATGTATAAATGCAGCAAGACCTGGACAATATCCAGGCTTGGGCTGACAAGTGGCAAGTAACATTCACGCCACACAAGTGCCAGGCAATGACCATTCCCAACAAGAGAGAATCTAACTATCACCCCTAATCTTTATTTTAAAAAAGGCCTAAGGGTATGCTGGATGATGGGATGAAGAGATGTTAAGCTGAGTAGGGATGTCAAATGCTCAGAAAGGAAAGCTACTGAGCAGCATTCTGAAGCCAGCTGAAGAGGGTAGGTGTTTGCTCTGATTAACCAATGAGGAGGAATGGAGACATTTGCAAAAAATAAGCTGCCAGGGAAAGGCAAATTGAGCTCTGAACAAGTAATCTAAATTAAATCCCAGGCTTACAACGCAGGAACAAGCCACTAGAACTTCCCTCCCACCAAGGCCCTAGATTATCATTAAAGCAGCCATTGTCCAACTTACTTAACATCACGTCACCTCTTCTGAGTTCATATTCATAAAAAGCAACAAAATAGAATTCTGCAGGTAATGTACAAGTTAAAAGCAAGCAAGGATGGCATTACCATCATTGAATTCTCCCACTATCAACATCCTGGGAGTTACCACTGACCAGAAATTGAACAGGACTAGCCATATAAATACTGTGGCTACAAGAGCAGGTAAGAGGCCAGGAATCCTGTGTCAAGTAACTCACCCCCTAACTCCCCAAAGCCTGTCCACTATCTACAAGGAACAAATCAGGAGTGTGATGGAATACTCTCCACTTGCCTGGATGAGTACAGCTCCAACAACACTCAAGAAGTGTTATGACGTGGCAGATGATGTGTGCTAGGTGGGTCAAATCCACAAGGGATTTGTGGATCCCTCACAACGGTTTTACAATTTGTATTTAATTCAAGATGCGTGCTCTAAATTCAGAAGTAATAAGACTGCCAAGACTTTAAGATTTTTTTAAAAACTAAATTAAAATATTTGTTAACAAAAGAGAAGATTTCAAGCACATATACAGAACTACAAATTACTCCTATAATAACTCTCAAAATCCCTAACTAACCTGACTCTCAGCTACACCCCCTTTAAGGCAATGGTCCAAAAATAGATTCTAGATTTTAAAACAGATCCAGCAAGTTAACACAATACCCTAGACAGTGGAATTCAAAATGACTTTCTCCAGCTTCGGTTTCTGTAGACAGCAGGCTTATGCACAAAAATTGGAAGCTTCATTAAGGCTAATCCACACATGGGAGCACCAGCACCTGCAAGCTCTCCCCAAGCTACTTACCATCCTGACTTGGAAATATATCGCCGTTCCTTCACTGTCACTGGGTCAAAATCCTGGAACTCCCTCCCTAACAGCACTGTGGGTGTACCTACACCACATGGGCTGCAACAGTTCAAGCAGGCAGCTGACCACCACCTTCTCAAGAGCAATTAGGGATGGACAATAAATGCTGGCCTAGCCAGTGATGCCCGCATCCCATCAACAAATAAAAAAAATTCCAACTTGCAGCGAGAAGAATAATTAAACTGGATTAATTTGAGATTTGATTTACCTATTAGAACTTATGGCTCTGAAGAGATAAAGCTCCACCTTCGAACCAGAATAATAATTATCCATTAAAACAGCCATCATCAAACTCAGTTAACACCACATCACATCTCCTGAGTTTCATGTTCATTAAAAGCAACAAAAGAGAACTCTGCAGGTAATAAGCAAGCAAAGAACCTTGACTGGCGGGTTTCAATCAGTGTTCACTTGATCCACACAAGGCTGGTGAAGTTAAGGCTAAGACACAGCAGCCGCCTTTGCTGGCGAGAGTTTATTGATTTAGTTCACAAGTCAACACCACTCCAATCCACCAGTGTCCCAGCTATCTCCATTTATAGGTGTACCACCAGCTGTTTAACAATGTAATTAATAAGATATTGACAGTCAGTATTGAGCATGTAGGAAGAGGAATGAGCAAAATATAAAAAGGCTCCAAACCTTGCTTGAGCTAGTATCTTGAATTGTTATTCCATCTGAAAATTTACAGTAACTAATACTTAATAGATGCAAAATCCATGCAAAATGAATTCTAAATAAAATATGGAGTATGTATGAAGCTCTGACATTCCAAGGCCTTGGTGGGAGGGAAGTTTTTGAGCAGCTTGTTCCTGTGTTGTAAGCCTGG
This sequence comes from Carcharodon carcharias, assembly GCF_017639515.1. Classification (NCBI taxonomy): domain Eukaryota; kingdom Metazoa; phylum Chordata; class Chondrichthyes; order Lamniformes; family Lamnidae; genus Carcharodon; species Carcharodon carcharias. The sequence goes on from NC_054481.1 coordinate 135,713,785, forward strand.
GATTTAATTTGGATTACTTGTTCAGAGCTCAATTTGCCTTTTCCGGGCAGCTTATTTTTGCAAATCTCCGTTCCTCCTCATTGGTTAATCAGAGTAAACGCCTACCCTCTTCAGCTGGCTTCAGAATGCTGCTCAGTAGCTTTCCTTTCTGAGCATTTGACAGTCCTAACAGCTACTCTCCATCCCTACTTAGCTTAACATCTCTTCATCCCATCATCCTGCATACATTTAGGCCTTTATTTTTTAAAAATGATGAGTTAAATGAACACATTAGTAAAGAATCACATGTGGCAGCTACACAGATATTGGGGTTATGGGAAAGAAGACAGAAGGATTTATAGGAACAATAAGAACTGCTGAGACAGAACAATACAGATAGCACAGTAACAAAGCAAAAGACAGCAACAGGAAGAGATAAAAATTAAAATATAACATTTTTAAAATACTCTCAGGCATCTGTGGAGAGTTAATGGTTCAGGTTAATGACCTTTCATCAGAACTGGAAGCTTAGAGGTTAACAATTTTTAAGCAACTATAGAGGCAAGAAATGGGGGCAGGAAAGAACAATGGCAAAGGTCTGTGATAGGGTGGAAAGCAGGAGAGATTAAGTGACAAAAAGGGTGATGGTGCATGGTAAAGTGGAGTTCGAATGGGACAGGTCAAATACAAAAGATAGGTCTAGAGAAGGAGTGTTCAAGTGTGAAAGTTGCAGTGAGCCTGTTGTAGGAAGAAAGATCATTCTTTGTTTATAAACAACAGGAAATCAATGATATGATGCACAGTATTGCTCAGTATGAATGCCATAATGTTCTTGCCATTATAAAATGGTATATCTTCTGTTTCATTGTGAACATGGTCACTATACATTAATTTTAAAAATCATCCAAACTGATCAATGAGAGTTTTAGAAATCAATAGCTTACAGAAGATATAACATACCATCTTTTTGGAAATGTATGCTTGAAAGGTGAGTAAGGAAGTGTTATGATTTGTAGGTTCTGTAGGAAATATTACAAAATTGCCAGTCAGTGGTGACATTCTATCAGCATGCTCTCTCAAACTGTTGGAGCATTAATCATTCTGGAGAATGCTGTATAGCAGACTGGCTGCAGGCCTCAGAAACCCCTGCTGTGGCTCTTCGATTCACGGCAGCCCATGTTTGCTGCTGTATTTCTGTTACTGCTATTAATACTTATTCTTTATAAGAGATACGACAACTCCTTGTTTGAAAAAAGAACACCAGGTGCTTAATACTGCCTGTACATGCTCAGTTACTGGCTGATCAAAAATCGAGCCGGTTCATCCTTTTGTGCTGTGAAAATTCTATGCTTATGTCTGTTGTTCAGCAGGGGGAAATATAACATTGGTCTGATACTGTGTAAAGCATACAGGCGAAGTGTTATTGAATCAGGAGGGTAAAGGCACTTATCGAAAAAAAATGTTGTTTGTGCACCCAGGAGGGCAGTATGAAGTGGAGACCTCTGATCTCCAGGCTCTCTTGTTTGTATGACTGCTCCTCAAAAAAATACATTGAAAGGTAATAGAACCCAACAGCTTTCAGGACACACAATAATGTGCATCATGACATGACCTATCCAGAGGTTGGCAGCTGAAGATGGCAGAGCCCACACACCCACTGTCATTCTGCCATAAATACCATTAAGGGATATAATTGGCACTCGGCTTTACAAAATGTGAAACATCTGGGTAGGCAGATATAAACAGTATACAATTACTAAATGTGTTTATTGATATGTGAGTATAATTTGTTTAAAAAAAAAATTCCTTGATACGCTGGTGAATGGATGACTCACATACCAGATCCATTTATACTGAGAAGATTCCATCTTCAATCTTTGACCTGTGATTTAATGTTATCATTTCAACATTGACAGAAGATGCTTGGCAAGAATTTGCTTTCAAGTGGAATATTTTTCTTTCAGACAAAAGGATTGAAAAGCTTGATACAGATGACCTTGATGAGATTGAGAGGATCACTAACTGAAGTACAACAGGCTGAACTAGTTTAAACCCTTCTCAACCCTGTGACAACATGCACTGCCCAGCTGCAATTGGACTTTTGGACTTGGAATCCAATTGGGTTATTCTGCAGCCAATTTTGAGAATAGACTGCCAGAATCAAATTATATTCAATTTACCTCATTTAAAACTTTGCAGTTGGACTGTAAAATTTTGTATTTTTCCTTCAAGGAGTGAATAAAAAAATGCCAGGAAAATGTTTACACTTGAAACATTCAACATGCTTTCTAAAGTTTGTCTTAGTTAACCTAAAAAACAAAAAATAAAAACACAATTTGAATTGCCAAACAGTAGAGGAAGGTGGGAGTTGTAAAAATGTTAAGTAAGAATGGCCCTTTCAGTTTAGGTACACTGCATTTTTAATAGGTTACAAACAGATGTCAATCTGCTCTGAAGTGAAATGGTTACTGAAATTAATCAAAACAATTGGTCTGAAACAGAAATGTTATTACCCTTGATTATTTGGTGCTTGGATTACAAAATGTATTGGACTTGAATTGGCACCTCAACGATGGTAGTTTTGGTTTTAATTAATAGTTTATTTAATTAGGTTCAGTGTTGCTGAAAAAATCAATTTTTTTTGTCGAAGTTTTTGTCTTGCATTCATTAGGACATTTCACAAGAATACAAATCCAAGGAAAATGTCCTGATGAAAAGCTTTAACAAAAAAGTATTCTTTTCAGCAATATTGAAATTCTGTACTACCAAATAACTAATTAGGTCTATTTCAGACAGACGATTTATTGATGGCTCGTTTTCTCCTGGATCAGTAAAGTTCTTTTTTAAATCTGGTTGCCCAGGTTGTCCACACTTCTGAATAAAAGATATCTTCTGCACCATAGTTAGACTCAGCCTGATATACAGACTGATGTAAACAACAGGAAAATAAACATCCCTCTCTCTGCCACATTCACCTTTCCAAAACTTCTAACAACTCACTTTATTGTAGCAAATCAAGGAGTCACTAACAGTTATCTCAGTTTCTTAAATAAATAAAAATATCAATTGCTTACTACAGTAGTTCCTTTAATTAACATCAAAATGGTGACAGAGCAGAAATTTCTTGAAGTTTTTTAATGAATTGAGAATCTGGTTTGATTTTCACCTAATATTTCCATGGGGTTAGGGAAAGAGTAACATTGCTGGGCTGAAATAATTTATGTTGAACAGTGAGAAATTTGGAAATAAATCTGAATAAAACTTCTCTCTGAATAAGTAGTATTATATCAGCATGTAAAATGCTTCGCCCAGTTTCTTAAGAGCTAACAGGTGATTTCTGGATAACTGCACTGAATGAACATATTCTGTATAATGGGCTGTGACTATCAACTTGTATAAGTTATGTATCTGCACAAATGATATGAATCATTGTCAGCCCTTAGATTTGGATCAACTTTATGCTGAAAATGCTTGTGTGCGCTCCAATGAGTGAGTATTCACAAAATTTTATAGTTAAATATAGCTGTGCCCTTACATTAAACATGAGCTTTTTACATTCTGTGCTTAGGTATCAATTGACTTGTGAAACTATCTTTGTCATACACTATGCTACAAGGAAGGTGGCTAGAAAAATCAATGAGATTTATAGACGTATGACACAATAACCTAGTCAGACTTCTGCAGTGAACATTAACTCACCATTGTATTATTCCCCATTCATACAAGGTCCACATCTAGTGAATGGTTAGCATTCCTATCAAATACATTTACACAAAGACCAACTACTTTAAAACCATTTCACAAAAAGTAAAAAAAAATGTATTGTTCCTTAAACATGAATTGAGAAATGTACATTTTTTAATTTCAATTTGAAAGCTAGCAACCAGAGTTTGGGTCATTTCTTGTGCTTGTGAATGGAGTCCCTTCCTTGAATCTTGATGTGCTTTGTGTGTTGCATATGTTCAGTTACTTTGAGGTGGCTGCCATTGCAATATACCAGCTTTATTGGCTTTTTTTTAATTAGTGTTAAGAAATAACATGGCGATTCTATTTAAAAAGGGAATTCCTGGTGTGGCAAAAGATTATTTGCAATTTATGGCCAACTGTTGAAAATGTTACTGTTTATATTTCTCAAGTAATGTCATCAATTGGTGACTGTTACAGCTTTGCATAGAGTGAAAACTGGTTAACAATCACTCCTCACATTTGAAACTCTTAAAAATTTGTTGGGGTAAAGAACTAAAAACAGTCTGAGAAAATGAAATACTTATTCTTATGCAACATATTGGCTGTAAAATTCTGTTCAAATACAGGAACAAATTAACCTTTTACCAAGTAAAAAATGAAACTAATTTGAGATTGTACCTAAAATTTTAGGAGAATTTGACAAATGCCCTCTCTTCAAATATTTGTATAAAAGCTTTACCTTGAAATGACTGTGCAGCTTAAATTACTGTGTATTAAATTTTGTACAATAGGGTGTATGCATTTGTACGCAGTGCATTTTTATTTGGTTGTGAACTGGATTGTAATTGGAAATATTTAAACTGCAGAAGTGAATGAGTGCTTTGAGTGTCATGGATAATTTGAGAATGAAATGCCTATAATTTTACAAATTATAAAATATCTGTCAGCAGCCCTTACAATGGAGAAAACTAATGTTGCTGCAGATTGGTTTCCATATTATTCTTGCGTACTAATTGGAATAAAGAGTAAGTACGTCAACTGGTTTGTAATTTTTTTTTTAACTGTCATGAATTTATGGATTATTATCTGTCCAGAAAGTTGCCTTGAGTTTACCTTATCTCATTACTACTTCCCCGTGGGGAACATTAAGTGCTTTAATGGTATATTTTTATATTGTTTTGTATCTTACTTTAAAAATCAGCAATAATTGTTGGATTTGATTTGCAGTCCTATGCCTCAGTTTTGTTCACCTTTACCTACCTATTCAACAAGTCTCTAATAGTATGATTATATATGCATTCTCTTAATCTGTATCTTATTGAAAATCACATTTAATGAATTTCATGTCTGCAAAACTTATTTCCTGTTGTCACATTTTTGTGCCAACTTCCACCCATTATAAGCTCCTGTGTTCACATTTATAATAGAAATATCCCATGTAAACTGGCTATAGTCACTGTAATTAGAGGCTGTCCCACCAGATAATGGCCCAAATCTGTGAAGTGAAAGTTGCTATAGGACCTGGAGGACCATAGGCTGATCTCTCATTAGAGAGAGATGACTGATGCTGAGTTTAATCTGAGGGTCACCAGACCTCAGGTGAGTATGGGAAGGCTCATGGATGAACCTCAGCCAGTACAGGAATTGAACCTGTGCTGTTGGCATCACTCACCAGCCGCCCAGCCAACTGAGCTAACGGACCCCCAAATCTGTATAGGAATGGCAGTCACTGCCAGGCTGTTACCCTGCTCCAACTTTTCTGCGCCTCACCAGAGCTCCGCATTTCTGGCCAGGAATTCCGAACCTGGTTTCTCCAGTAAGGCGGAGCATACCTGAAATGGAACCTCTTCTTTGTAGCACTGGATCATCGGGGGAAGAAAAGTTTCACCTTTTACAGTACTAGCTGCCGTATTCTGGTAAGTGAAGTGTTTCAATAGCCCAAAACTACTCTGAAAAGCAATGGAGAAGAAAGAACAGGAGTAAGGGTGGGTAAGGCAGTCTGGTGGGTAAGGTAAGGGGGTAGGGTGGCAGCTGGGTAGAGTGGTAGGTGGGTCATGGAGAAGTTGGGTTGTATCGGGGTTGGGTGATGTGGGCTAGTTGGTTCGGGCTAGTCAGGTCAGGTTATGGGGGGGTCAGGGATGTAGTCAGGTTAGATCAGGGGCTAGTCAAATTGGGTCGGGGCAGATGGGGAAATCAGTGATAGGTGGTGGGTGCTAGTCAGGTTGTGTCAGGGGAGATTGAGGTCAGGTTGGGGGTTATGGGGAGCCACGTGGCTAGCAGGTTGGATTGCTGGCTAGTTCAGGGGGTCAGTTGTATAGTTACCCAGGATTTAGACTAGGTTTTTTTCTGTCTAATATTTCCTGGGTGACTATCCAGTTAAGTAACTCGGAATTGTCCAAAGTCTCTGACTCTAACTCAGAATTGGAGACTTGTTTGGAAGGTCCCGGGGAAGGGGAATTGCCCGTCAGAAGTTCAAACTTGCTGTATATTTTCCACGGAGTCCTTGTGTTGGATCCTCTGCACAGCCCCCAGCGCATTACGGGTTATGTCCAGTCTCCGACTATTCGAAGGCTGGAAGATCTGGGCCAACGTTGTATTACCTTTTCCTCACCATTTGCTCAATGTTTTCTGAAAAAATTCAGTTCCCATTTGAAACAGAATCTCAGAATTTTTACAGTACAGCAGGAAGCCATTCAGCCAATCGTGTCTGTACCAGCTGTTCACATGATATGCCACTTAGTCCAATTCCCCCAACCTCTTCCTGTAAGCCTGCACATTCTTTCTTTTGAAATAACAGTCTAATTCTTTTTGAATGCCTCAATCAAACCTGCCTCTACCACACTCAAGAAGTGCATTCCAGACCATAACCACTCGCTGCACAAAAAAAATCTTATTGTATCACTTTTGTTTCTTTTCTATATTATTCTAAAGCTGTGCACTCTCGTTCTTGATCCTTTCACAAATGGGAACAGTTTCTCCCTACTTACTCTGTCCCAACCCCTCGTAATTTTGAATACCTCGATTGAATTTCCTTCCAGTCGTCTTTTCTCCAAGGGAAATCTTGTCAAATCTATCATCATAACTGTCGGCGTGACATTAGTGTTATCAATTTCTCTGCTCGTCTCACCCACTCTAACCTGACTCTCTCTCAACTTGTTGCACTCCGTTCTCTCAGGTCCAACCCTGACATTGTCATCAAACCTGACAAGGGTGGTGCTGTTGTCGTCTGGCGCACTGACCTCTACATTGCAGAGGCTGAGTGTCAACTCGCAGGCAGTTCCTCCTACCTCTCCCTGGACCATGACCCCACCACCGAACATCAAGCCATTGTTTCCAGGACTGTTACAGATCTCATCTCATCTCTAGAGATCTTCCTTCCACAGCTTCCAACCTGATAGTCTCCCAACCTCGGACGGCCCGCTTCTACCTCCTACCCAAAATCCACAAACAGGTCTGTCCCGTCAGACCGATCGTGTCAGCCTGTTCCTGCCCCACGGAACTCATTTCTTGCTATCTTGACTCCGTTCTCTCCCCCCATGTCCAGTCCCTTCCCACCTACATCCGTGATTCCTCTGACGCCTTACATCATATCAACAATTTCCAATTCCCTGGCCCCAACCACCTCCTCTTCACCATGGACGTCCAATCCCTCTACACCTCCAACCCCCAACGGGATGGTCTGATAGCTCTTCACTTCTTCCTCGAACAGAGGCCCGAACAATCCCCATCCACCACTACTCTCCTCCGTCTGGCTGAACTTGTTCTCACACTGAACAATTTCTCCTTAAACTCCTCTCACTTCCTCCAAATAAAAGGTGTGGCTATGGGTACCCGCATGGGCCCCAGCTATGCCTGTCTCTTTATGGGGTATGTGGAACATTCCTTGTTCCAGTCCTACTCCGGCCCCCTCCCACAACTCTTTCTCTGGTACATCGCTGATTACTTCGGTGCTGCTTCATGCGCTCGTCTAGACCTGGAAAAATTTATTAATTTTGCTTCCAATTTCCACCCCTCCATCATTTTCACGTGGTCCATCTCTGACACTTACCTTCCCTTCCTTGACCTCTCTGTCTTAATCTCTGGTGATAGACTGTCCACCAATATCCATTACAAGCCTACCGACTCCCACAGCTATCTCGACTACAGCTCCTCACACCCCGCTTCCTGTAAGGACTCCATCCCATTCTCTCAGTTCCTTCGCCTCCGTCGCATCTGTTCTGATGATGCCACTTTCAAAAACAGTTCCTCTGACATGTCCTCCTCCTTCCTTAACCGAGGTTTTCCACCCACGATGGTTGACAGGGCCCTCAACCGTGTCGGCCCATCTGCGCATCAGCCCTCACACCTTCTCCCTCCCAGAAACATGATAGGGTCCCCCTTGTCCTCACTTATCACACCACTAGCCTCCGCATTCAAAGGATCATCCTCCGCCATTTCCGCCAACTCCAGCATGATGCCACCACCAAACACATCTTCCCTTCACCCCCCTGGCACCATTCTGCAGGGATCGTTCCCTCCGGGACACCCTGGTCCACTCCTCTATCACCCCCTACATCTCAACCCTCTCCCACGGCACCTTCCCATGCAACCACAGAAGGTGTAACACCTGCCCCTTTACTTCCCCCCTCCTCACCATCCAAGGGCCCAAACACTCCTTTCAAGTGAAGCAGCATTTCACTTGCGTTTCCCTCAATTTAGTCTACTGCATTTGTTGCTCCCAATGCGGTCTCCTCTACATTGGAGAGACCAAACGCAGACTGGGTGACCACTTTGCAGAACACCTTCAGTCTGTCCACAAGCATTACCCAGACCTCCGTCGCTTGCCATTTTAACACATCACCCTGCTCTCATGCCCACATGTCTGTCCTTGGATTGCTGCATTGTTCCAGTGAAGCTCAACGCAAACTGGAGGAACAGCACCTCATCTTCCGACTAGGCACTTTACAGCCTTCCGGACTGAATATTGAGTTCATCAATTTTAGATCATGAGCTCGGTCCTCCATCGCCACCCCCTTTCCGATTTTCCCCCTCCTTTTTGTTTTTTCCAATAATTTATATAGATTTTTCTTTTCCCACCTACTTCCGTTATTTTGAGTGTATTTCCATTCATTGTTTTATCTCTACCTTTTAGCCTATTTTGATTCCTTCTCCCCCACCCCACCCCCACTAGGACTATCTAGACAGAAAAAGCAGAGCACCCCTGTGGCCATTCCCATCAACAATAGGTATACCGTTTTGGATACTGTTGGTGGGGACGACCTATCAGGGACAAGTTGTAGTGGTCGTGTCTCTGTTACTGAGACTGGACCCTCATCTCAGAAAGGAGGGAGGGAAAAGAGGAGAGCAGTAGTGATAGGTGATTCGATAGTTAGGGGGACAGATAGGAGGTTCTGTGGGAGAGATAGAGAATCCCGGATGGTCTGTTACCTCCCTGGTGCCAGGGTCCGCAATATCTCGGATCGAGTTCTCAGTATTCTCAGGAGGGAGGGTGAGCAGCCAGATGTCATGGTCCATGTAGGGACCAATGAGGTGGATAGGAAGGAGGAGGAGGTCCTGCAAAGAGAGTTTAGGGAGTTAGGTGCAAAGTTGAAGGACAGGAGCTCCAGGGTTGCGATCTCAGGAGTGCTACCCGTGCCACGTGCTAGTGAGGCTAGAAATAGGAGGATAATGCAGCTAAATACGTGGCTAAGGAGATGGTGCAGGAGGGAGGGCTTCATGTTTCTTGACAATTGGGCTCTGTTCCAGGGAAGGTGGGACCTGTTCCAACGGGACGGTTTGCACCTGAACTGGAGGGGGACTAACATCCTTGTGCGTAGGTTTGCTAGTGCTGCACTGGGGCGTTGAAACTAGATTTGCAGGGGGAGCGGAACCAGAGTGTTAGAGCAGATAGTGAGTTGGAGGAGGATAAAGGTCAAGCGAGGAATGCATGTATAGACAGAAATCAAGGGTCCTTACATGATAGAAACGTTCTCAGGTGCATCAATTTCAATGCAAGGAGTATTGTCAGAAAGGCAGATGAGCTTCGAGCGTGGATTAGCACGTGGGATTACGACATTATTGCTATTAGGGAGACTTGGTTGCAGGAGGGGCAGGACTGGCAGCTCAATGTTCTGGGGTTCCGTTGTTTCAGACGTGATAGAGGGGGAGGGATGAAAGGGGGAGGAGTGGCATTACTAGTCAGGGAAACTATCACAGCTGTGTGTAGACAGGACAGCCAGGAGGGCTTGTCTACAGAGGCCATTTGGTTGGAGCTGAGGAATGGGAAAGGTGTGACCACACTATTGGGTTGTATTATAGACCACCCAGTAGTCAGAATTGGGGGAGCAAATCTGTAGAGAGATAGCAGACCGATGTAAGAAACAGAAAGTTGTGATAGTAGGAGATTTTAACTTTCCACATATTGACTGGGATTCCCATACTGTAAAAGGGCTGGATGGCTTGGAGTTTGTCAAATGTGTTCAGGAAAGTTTTCTAAATCAATATATTGAGATACCAACGAGAGAGGATGCAATACTTGATCTCTTATTAGGGAAACAGACAGGTCAGGTGACAGAAGTATGTGTAGGCGAACATTTTGGGTCCAGTGACCACAATGTCATTAGTTTTAAGCTAATTATGGATAAGGATAGGTCTGGTCCTTGAGTTGAGATTCTAAATTGGAGAAAGGCCAATTTTGTGGAAATGAGAAAGGATTTAAGAAGAGTGGATTGGGACAAGTTGTTTTCTGGCAAGGATGTGTTCAGTAAGTGGAAGGCATTCAAAGGCGGAATTTTGAGAGTGCAGAGTTTGCATGTTCCTGTCAGGATTAAAGGCAAAGTTAACAGGCATAGGGAACCTTGGTTTTCAAGGGATATTGGCAATCTGGTTAAGAAGAGGAGAGAGGTGTATAGCAGGTATAGGCAACAAGGAGCAAGTGAGGTACTTGTAGAGTATAGAAAATGTAAGAAAATACTAAAGGAAATCAGGAAGGCAAAAATAAGACATGAGGTTGCTTTGGCAGATAATGTGAAGGTAAACCTGAAGGGTTTCTACAAGTATATTAAGAGAAAAAGAATAATAATGGACACAGTTGGTCCCCTTGAAGATCAGAGTGGTTGTCTATGTGTAGAGCCTCATGAGATGGGGGAGATCTTAAACAGCTTTTTTGAGTCAGTATTTACTCAGGATACTGGCATAGTGTATAAGGAAGGAAGGGAAACAAGCAGTAGTTCCATGGAACATATAGAGATTAAAGAGGAGGAGGTGCTTGCTGCCTTACAGCGAATAAAGGTAGATAAATCCCCCAGGCCTGACATGATATTCCCTCGGACCTTGAGGGAGACTAGTGTAGAAATTGCAGGGGCCCTGGCAGAAATATTTAGCCACGGGTGAGGTGCCGGAGGATTGGAGGGTAGCTCATGTTGTTCCGTTGTTTAAAAAAGGCTCCAAAAGTAAACCAGGTAATTACAGGCCACTGAGCCTGACGTCAGTAGTAGGTAAGTTATTGGAAGGTGTTCTGAGAGATCGGATATATAATTATTTGGACAGCCAAGGGCTGATTAAGGATAGTCAGCATGGCTTTGTGCGTGGTAGGTCGTGTTTAACGAACCTTGTAAAGTTTTTTGAGGAGGTTACCAAGAAAGTAGATGAAGGAAAGGCTGTGGATGTTATCTACATGGACTTTAGTAAGGCCTTTGACAAGGTCCCACATGGGAGGTTAGTTCAGAAGGTTCAGACACTTGGTATCCATGGAGAGGTTGTAAACTGGATTTGAAATTGGCTGTGTGGGAGAAGACAGAGAGTGGTAGTGGCTGATTGCTTCTCAGACTGGAGGTCTGTGACTAGTGGTGTGCCTCAGGGATTTGTGCTGGGACCATTGTTGTTTGGCAGCATTGGCGGAGAAGAAAAGAGTTGACGTTTCGAGTCCTCATGACCCATCAACAGAACGAGTTCTGTTGATGGGTCATGAGGACTCAGTCAACTCTTTTCTTCTCCGCCGATGCTGCCAGACCTGAGTTTTTCCAGGTAATTCTGTTTTTGTTTTGGATTTCCAGCATCCGCAGTTCTTTGCTTTTATTACCATTGTTGTTTGTTGTCTATATCAATGATTTGGATGATAACGTGGTAAATTGGATCAGCAAGTTTGCTGATGACACTAAGATTGGAGGCGTTGTGGACAGCGAGGAAGGCTTTCAAAGCTTGCAGAGAGATCTGGACCAACTGGAAAAATGGGCCAGAAAATGGCAGATGGAATTTAATGCGGAAAAGTGTGAGGTGTTACATTTTGGAAGGTCAAACCAAGGTAGGACATACATAGTAAATGGTAGGGCACTGAGGAGTGCGGAGGAACAAAGGGATCTGGGAGTTCAGATACATAATTCCCTGAAAATGGCGTCACAGACAAGGTTGTAAAGAAAGCTTTTGGCATACTGGCCTTCATAAATCAAAGTATTGAGTATAGGAGTTGGGATGTTATGGGTGAGGTTGTATAAGACATTGGTGAGGCCAACTTTGGAGTACTGTGTGCAGTTCTGGTCGCCTAACTACAGGAAGGATATCAGTAAGATTGAGAGAGTGCCGAGAAGATTTACTAGGATGTTGCCAGGTCTTAAGGAGTTGAGTTACAGGGAAAGATTAAACAGGTTAGGACTTTATTCCTTGGAGCATAGAAGAATGAGGGGAGATATGATAGAAGTTTACAAAATTATGAGGGGTATAGACAGAGTAAATGCGAGTAGGCTCTTTCCACTTAGATTAAGAGAAATAAACACGAGAGGACAGGGCTTTAGGGTAGAAGGGGAAAGGTTTAGGGGGAACATTAGGGGGAACGTCTCCACTCAGAGAGTGCTGAGAGTGTGGAACGAGCTACCATCTGATGTGGTAAATGCAGAATAAATGAGATACATGGATGGGAGAGGTCTGGAGGGTTATGGACTAGGTGCAGGTCAATGGGACTAGCAGAATAATATTTCGGCACAGACTAGAAGGGCCGAATGGCCTGTTTTCTGTGCATTAGTGTTCTATGGTTCTACCTGTACCTTGCTCGTCCTGCTTTCTACCCTTAATTAGCACATTTTATATAATATCATCACCTTCAACACCTCTTTGTCCTTTTGTCTGTGACACCTTTTGGTTATCTCCACCTATCACTGGCCCTCTATCTAGCTCTTCTTGTCCCACCACCCCCCCCCCACCCCCAACCCCAAACCAACTTATATTTCACCTCTTTTCTATTTTTACTTAGTTCTGTTGATGGGTTGTTCGGACTCGAAACGTCAACTGTGTTCCTCTCCGCAGATGCTACTAGACCTGCTGAGTTTTTCCAGGTATTTTTGTTTTTGTTTTGGATTTCCAGCATCCGCAGTTTTTTGCTTTTATCATAACTGTAGTTCCTCATGCCTGGAACCATTCTCATGAATCTTTTCTACACTCTGTCCAATGCTTTCACATCTGTCCTAAAGTGCAACACCCAGAACTGGACACGAAACTCCAGCTAAGGCTGAACCTAGTGTCTTACACAAATTCAACATAACCTCTTTGCTCTTGCACTCTATGCCCCTATTAACAAAGCCTAGAATACTATACGCTGTCACCTCTTCAAAAAAGCTCGAGCAAGCTAGTTAAATCTGATTTTTGCTTAAGATATCCATGCTGGTTTTCCTTGATTAATCTATATTTGTCCATGTGACTATAGATTTTGTCTCAAATTATTGTTTCTTGAAGTTTCCCACCACTGAAGTTAAACTGACTGGCCTGTAGTTGCTAGACTTATCTTTACAACCTTTTTTGAACAAGGATATAACATTTCCAATTCTCCAGTCTTCTGGCACACCTCTGAGTCTAAGGAAGACTGCAAAATTATGGCCAATGCTTCCACACTTTCCACACTCACTTCCCTCAGTATCCTTGGATGCATCTCATCTGGTCCCTTATCAACTTTAAGTAGTGACAACCTATCCAATATCATCTCCTTACCAATTTTAAACCTTTCTAGTGTCTGAATTTCCTCCTCTTTCACCATGGCCTGGTAGACATTCTTCCTTGATAAAGACTAGATGCAAAATAATCATTTTATATCTCAACTATGCCCCTTGCCTTCATGTGTAAAACCCTTTTTGGTCTCTAATTGGCTCTACTCCTTTTGCCATCCTTTTAATATTTATATGCCTACAAAAGACTTGGGGATTCCCTTTTATGTTAGCTCCCAGTTGCTTTTCATACTTCCTCATTGCCTCTTATTTGCTTTTTCACCTCCCCTCTGAAACTTCTACATGCAACCTGGTTCTAAATTATATTTTCTACCTGACACCTATCATAAGCACACTTTCTCTTCCTAACTTAATTCCTATATCTTTGGTCATCCACGGAGCTCTGGATTTGTTTGCCTTACCTTTCCCTTTCGAAGGAACATAACCTGACTGTGTCTAGGAACATAGAAAATAGGAGTATGTCATTCTGCCCTTCGAGACTGCTCCACCATTCAATATGATTATGGCTGATCCTCTTTCTCAATGCCGTACTCCCGCTCTTTCCCCATACCCCTTGATGCCTTTACAGTCTAAAAGCCTGCCTATTTCCCAATATATTCAATGACTTGGCCTCCACAGTCTCTGTGGTAGAGAATTCCACAGGTTCACCACCCTCTGAGTGAAGAAGTTTCTCCTCATCACAGCCCTAAATGGTTTACCCCATATCCTGAGACTGTGACCCCTTGTTCTAGACCTCTCCAGCCAGAGGAAATATCATCCCTGCATCCAGTCTTCCCAGCCCTGTAAATTGTATGTTTCGATGAGATCCCCCCTCATTCTTCTAAACTCCGGTGAATACAGGCCTAATTGGCCCAATCTTTCCTCACACGACAACCCTGCCATCCCAGGAAGCAGTCTGGTGAACCTTCACTGCACTCCCTTTATGGCAAGTTTCTTCCACCTTTCTTAGGTAGGGAGACCAAAACTGCACACAGGTGTGGTCTCACCAAGGCCCCGCCATCCCTGATCCCTGTAGTACCCTACTAGTCACCACCTGCCACTCCAAGAAAGACCCATTCTTGCTCTCTGTTTCCTGTTTGTTAACCAATTCTCCATCCGTGTCAAGGCCCCCACCTGTACAGCTGCAGTAAGACACCTTGCTCCTGTACTCAAGTTGTTATTTGTTCATGGGCCAGTATTTACTGCCCAGCCCATAAGAGCCAACCACATTGTTTGGGTCTGGAGCCACATATAGGCCAGACCAAGTAAGGATGGCAGATTTCCTTCCCTAAAAGGGCATTAGTGAACCAGATGGGTTTTTACAACAATTGGCAATGGTTTTATGGTCATCATCAGATTTATAATTCCAGATTTTTATTGAATTCTCCTGTGGTGAAATTTGAACCCAGGTCCCCAGAGCATTACCCTGGGCCTCTGGAATACTAGTCCACTGACAATACCACAATGCCATTGCAATGTCCTCTCACAACAAAGGCCAATGTACTGCTTGCTGCACCAGCATGCTTGCTTTCAGTGATTTGTGTACAAGGGCACCCAGTTCCCTTTGTACATCATTTCCCAATCTATCACCATTTCAATAATACTCTGTCATTCTGTTTTTCCTACCTAAGTGGATAACATCACACCACATTAAACTGTATCTGCCATGCATTTGCCCACTCACTGAACTTGTCTAAATTGCCTTGAAGCCTCTGAACACCCTCCTCATTGCTCACATTCCCATCAAGTTTCGTGTTGTCAACAAACTTGAAAATATTACATTTGGTTCCCTCATCCAAAGCATTGATATATATTGTGAATAGCTGGGGCTCAAGCACTGATCCCTGCAGTACCCCACTAGTCACTCCAAAAAAGACCCATTTATTCTTGCTCTCTGTTTCCTGTTTGTTATCCAATTCTCCATCCATGTCAATATATTACCCCCAATCCCTCTTATGTGGAACTTTATCAGAAGCTTTCTGAAAATCCAAATACACCACATCCACTGGTTCTCCCTAATCTATTCTGCTAGTTACATCCTCAAAGAACTCCAGTAGGTTTGTCAAACATGATTTTCCTTTCATATATCCATGTTGACTTTGTCTAATCCTGTTAGTTTCTAAGTGTCCTGTTATCACGTCCTTTATAATAGACTCTAGCATTTTCCCTACTACCGATGTTAGGGTAACCAGTCTGTAATTTTCTGTTTTCTCCCTCCCTTTTTTAAATAGTAGAGTTACATTTGGCACCCTCCAATCTACTGGGACTGTTCCAAAATCTACAGAATTTTGGAAGATGACAACCAATGCATCCAGTATGTCCATGGCCGCCTCCTTTAGTACCCTGAGATGTAGATTATCAGGCCCTGGGGGTTTATTGGCTTTCAATCCTGAACTATTTTTCTTTGAAGGTAGCCCACTGTTCAGCTACGATTTTTCCTGCTAACCTTTGACTCCAGTTTATTAGCACCAGGTCCGTTCTTACCCCTTTGAAGTTTGTTTTCCCCCAGTTGAATATTTTTACACTGGATTGTTCTTTGTCCTTTTCCATAGCCAGCCTAAGCACCATCCCCCAAATCTTCTCCTATTGACACTATTCCCAAGAACCAATGTCTAACAGTACTTCTTTTCACAGATTCGAAACAAAATGCTGCAGAAAATTTACCTGAACACATTCTAAACACCTCTGCCTGAAAATATTCAAAGACTCTGCTTCCACTGGTTTTTGAGGAAGAGAGTTCCAAAGGCTCATGACCTCAAGAGAAAAAAATTCTCCTCAACTCTATCTTTCATGGGCAATCCCTTATTTTTAAACAGTGACCCCCAGTTCTAGATTCTCCCCCAAGGGAAACATTCTTTCCATGTCAACCATGTCAAGACTCCTCAGGATCTTGTGTTTCAATCAAGCCACCTCTTACTCTTCTAAACTCCAGCAGATACAAGCATAGCCTGTCAAACCTTTCCTCATGAGACAACCCCCCCATTCCAGGTATTAGTCTGGCAAACCTCCTTTGAACTGCTTCCAACACATTTACATCCTTCCTTAAATAAGAAAATCAGTACGGTACAATGTACACTAGATGTGGTCTCACCAATGGCCTCTATAAGTGAAGCATAACCCTACTTTTGTATTCAATTCCCCTAATGATAAATGGTAACATTGTATTTGCTTTCCTAATTACTTGCTGTGGCTGCATGCAGGTATTTATAAACGTATCTATATATACCGATATTCAGAGAATTAAAGTTCCCCATTATAAGTATTCTATAATTTTTGCATCTTGCTGTAAATTCCTTGCAAATTTGTTCCTCTACATCCTTCCCCTAGTTGGTGTCCTATACACCATAAGCAATGTGACTGCACTGTTTTTTATTTGAGTTCTAGCCAAATGGATTCAGTCCTTGATCCCCTGGGACATCCTCTTTCTCCAGCAATGCTCTCTTTAATTAATTCTGACAACCTGTCCCCTTTTCTTCCTTCCCTATCTTTCCTGAACACCTTGTATCCAGGAATAATTAACATCCAGTCCTGCACTTCTTTGAGCCAGGTCTATTATAGTGAGAACATCATATTTCCACGTGTCAATCTGCCTGTAACTCATCGATCTTATTAACCACCCTCCCTCCATTTACATACATGCATTGGAATACTGATTTAGGTGTTATTACTTTCTCCTCGACTCTGATCCCACCTATTATTATTCCCTACCCCAGTGCTATTTACCAGCATACTATACGCCTTGGTATTCCTTTCTGATTTTTTTGGTTCCCAAACCCCTGGCAAGTTAATTTAAATCCTCCCCAGTAGCACTGGCGAAACTCCCCACAAGAAGCTCAGTCCCAGCTCTATTTAGGTGCAATCTGTCCGGCTTGTACAGGTCCCATCTCTGGTACTGGTACCAATAGCCCAAGAATCTAAATCCCTCCCTCCAGCACCATCTTTCCATACATTCATCTGTTTTACCCTCTTATTTCTATACTCACTGGCGCATGCCACTGGGATTAATCCAGAGATTACATGGGCTGTAAATTCCGATGGAGTGGCAATTGAGTTGGATTGCCACTCTGCTCAAAGGTTCATACCTTGGAATCTAGGTGATCCCATTTTACCCAACCTTACGAATCAGACCAGATGAGACCTGGGAAGTGCAGCGCATCCCCAGGATCTAGAGTCAAGGGCTGTAGAGTCACAGGTAAGTAAGCCACGTCCCACATTTTATGGCATTAGCTGCTGTAAACCAGGTGAGTTTAAAGATCCAGCCAGGCTTAAATGTCCTTGACAAGGCAGGGAGCATGTAAGCATATAAGCTAAGTGGGTAGGATTGCTGGGTTGGAGCGAGTCTCTGATCGGGTCGGCTCAGACCTTGGGCGAGCAGTGGTGGGTGTCAGGTCAGGATGGGCCTTTGGTGGGGATGGGGTCAGACCAGGTCTTCGGGAGGGTCACATCAGGCCTTGGGGGTGACGGGGGATCAGGCTTTGAGGGACAGGGGTTAGTCAGGATGGTCCTTGGTGAGTGGGGTTGGTGTCAGGTTGGGTTGGAATCTTGGTGGTGTTGTCAGGTCAGATCAGGCTCTTTGGAGGTGTTGTCCAGGTGGGGCTCCAGGTCAGGTTGAGGCCTTGGGGGTTGGACTGTCGGGTTGGACATTGGGGCTGGGGAGGTGTCTAGTCCAGTCAATCCTTGGGAGTGTGTACAGGTCAGGTTGGGCCTCGGGGAGGGGTGGGGTTGTCGAGTTGGGCCTTGGGTGGTTGGGTGATGTCGGGTCGGGTTGGGCCTTGGAGGGACGGTGCAGACGTGATGGGCCAAATGGCCTCCTGTGCTGTTAAGATTCTGTGAACTAGTGTATAATACAAGTTCAATGTAACCACCTTGTTTTTGTGCTCTATGCCCCTATTAAAGCCTAGGATAATGTGTGTTTTATTAACTGCTCACTCAATGTGTCCTGAGACCTGGAATGAGTTTTGCACATACACACCCAGGTCCTTCTGACCCTGCACCTGCTTTAGAGTGGTACCCTTTATTTTATACTATCTTTCCATGTTCTTCCTACCAAATCCTCTCTCATCTTTGCATTGAGCTTCATCTGCCACTGGTCCATTCCACCAACTTGTCTACGTCCTTTTAAAGTTCTACACTGTCGTTCTCAGAATTTACAATGTTTCCGAGCTTTGTACCGTCTGCAAATTTTGAAATTGTTCCCTGTACACCAAGGTCTCCACTACAAACCTTTCTCCAGCCCAAAAACATCTATTAATCAATTACTCTGTTTCCAGTCACTCAGCCAATTTTGTATCCATGTTGCTACTGGCCCTTTTATTCCATGAGCTATAACTTTTCTCAAGTCTGTTGTGTGGCACAGTATCAAATGCCTTTTGGAAGCCCATGTACACCACATCGATAGCATTGCCCTTATGAACCCTCTCTGTTACCTCCTTGAAAAACTGCAGCAAGTTCGTTAAACTTAATTTTTCCTTAAATCATAACTCGAATTTGTCCATGTGACTGTTAATTGTGTCCTGAATTATAGTCTCTAAACATTTCCCTACCATTGAAGTTAAACCGACTGTTCTGTAGTTGCTGGGCTTATCCTTACCCCCTTTTTTTGAACAAGGGCAAAATGTTTGCAATTCTCCAGACCCCTTACACCACCCCTGAATCTATGGAAAACTGAAAAATTATGGCCAGTGCCTCCACAACTTCCACACTCACTTCCCTCAGTATCCTTGGATGCATCTCATCTGGTCCTGGTGCCTCAATGACATTAAGTACAGGCAGCCTTCCCAATTGGTCCTCCTCAGCAATTTTAAACCTTTCAAGTCACTGAATTTTCTCCTCTCTCATCATCGTTTTCTTTGGTACAGACAGATGCAAAGTATTCATTTAATACCTTAACCATGCTCCCTGCCAGCATGTGTAACCCCCCTTTTTGATCCCTAACTCCACACTTATATCGATTTTGAGATTCCCTTTATTAGCTGCCGGGATCTCTTCATAGCCTCTCTTTGCTTCTCTTATTTGTTTTTTTTTCACCTGCCCTCTGAACATTTTGTATTCTGATTCTCGACTGTATTTTCTACCGGACACTCTCATCTGCACACTTTTTCTTCTTTATCTTAATTTCTACCTCCTTTGTCATCCACGGAGCTCTGGATTTGTTTGTCCTATCTTTTCTCTTTTGAGGGAATATACCTTGACCGTGCAAGAATCATCTCTTCTTTGAAGGTAGCATATTGTTCAGCTCTCATTATTCCTGCCAAGCCCTGACTGCAGTTTATTCAGCCCAGATCTGTTCTTACCCCGTTGAAGGTGGTTTTCTCTCAGTTAATTATTCATATTCTGGTTTGTTCATTGGTCTTTTTCATATTCATCCTAAACCATATGATACATAGAAACTAGGAGCAGGAGTAGGCCATTCGGCTCTTTGAGTCTGCTCCGCCATTCATTGTTCTTATCTCTGTGTTTAATTGACTGCCACTCATTTGCAAGAAATGCCTACCTTGAAGAAGTACTGCTCCTCTCTCTGACAAGATTTCCGTATCTCTCTTTTGCCTTGTTCACCTTCATTGCTTTCCATTTCTCTCCTGGTGTTTGATTATCTGCTCCTATCACTGCTTGCTTGTCCCTACAACATCCCCCCACCCCACTTCTCTCCCTCCACCAACCACCCCCCACCTTAAACCAGCTTATATTTCACCCCTCTCCTAATATTACTCAGTTCTAATGAAGGGTCAGAGGACTCGAAACGTCAACTCTTATCTTCTCCGCCGATGCTGCCAGACCTGCTGAGTTTTTCCAGGTAATTCTGTTTTTGTTTTAACTATATCTAACACCTTCTTGAAAGCATACAATGTTTTGGTCTCAACTATTTTCTGTGGTAATACAATGACCATTCTCCCTGAATGGTCTCCCGCTGACACTTGAAATACTTGGCACAGGTCTAGCTGTGCCTCCTTTCTCGTTGGACACTACTGCTGCAGAAAATTCTCATGAATACACTCTGAAAACATACATATGATCTTTCAAATTAGGAGCAGGAGAAGACCACGTGATGTCTCGATCATGGGCGATCTGATTGTAACCTCCACTGCACATTGGTGCTTACCCCTGATAACCTTTCAACCCCTTGTTTATCAAGAATCTATCTTGCTCTACTTCGAAAAAATTCAAAGACTGCTTCCATTGCCTTTTGAGGAAGGGAGTTCCAAAGCTACTCATCTGTCTTAAATGGGCAACCCCTGATTTTTAAACCGTGACTTCCAGCTCTAGATTCTCCCACAGGAGGAAACATCCTCTCCACATCCACTCTGTCGAGAACCCTTAGGATCTTAAAAGTTTCAATCAAGTTGCCTCTTCCTTCTAAACTCCAGTGGATACAAGCCTAATCTGTCCAACCTTGAATTTTTCTAAGCATCCTGCTATAACATCTTTAATAATAACTTCCAACATTTTCCCTGTGGCAGATGTTAAGCTACCTGGCCTGTAGCTTCCTGCTTTCTATCTTACCCCCACACCCCATTATTGAATAAAGAAGTTATATTTGCTTTTTTCCAATCTAATGGAACCTTCTCCGAATCCAGTGAATTTAGAAAATTAAAACCAACGCATCAACTATCTCACTTCTTTCAAGACCCTTGGATGAAATCCATCAGGGTCCAGGGATTTCTCAGCCCAAAGCTCCGGCAATTTGCTCAGTACCATTTACTTCTCTAGTGATTGCGATTTTCCTGACTTCCTCCCTCCCTTCCATTTCCTGATTTACAGCTATTTCTGGGATGTTACTTATATTCTCTATAGTGAAGACCGATGTAAAATACCAGCTCAATTCATCCGTCATCTCATTATTTTCCATTATTAATTTCTCAGATTCTCTCTATATGACCAACACCCACTACTTTAACTCTTCTTATTTAAATATCTATTGAAACTCTTACTGTCTTTATATTTCTAGCTAGCCTCTTGTACTCTAATTTTTCTTTCCTTATTAATTTTTTTGTCATCCTTTGCTGTTCTTTATATTCTGACCTGCCATCCATCTTTGCACAATTATATGCTTTTTCTTCAAGTTTGACAGTATTTTTAACTTTTTTCATTAACCACGAATTAACCACGGTCCTCTCCTTGGAATTATTCTTTCTCATTGGAAAGTATCTATTCTGTGTATTCTGAAATATCCCTTTAAATGTCTGCTTCCTGTCTCCCTCCCTATTTGAATAAAATAATTACATTTGCTTTTTTCCAATCTAATGGAACCTTCCCTGAGTCCAGGGAGTTTTGGAAAATTAAAACCATTGCATCAACTGTCTCATTAGCCACTTCATTTAAGACCATAGCATGAAGTCCATCTGCACCAGGGGGTTGATAAGGTGGATTCAAAATTGGCTTAGTTGTAGGAGACAGAGGGTGATGACAGAAGGATGCTTTAGTGACTGGAAGCCAGTGTCCAGTGGTGTACCACAGGGATCTGTGCTGGGTCCCCTATTATTCGTCATTTATATAAACAACATAGTCACCTATGTGGGGGTAGGATTAGTAAGTTTGCGGATGACAAAAAGATTGGCTGGGTGGTTAACAGTGAGGTTGAGTGTCTTGGGCTACAGGAAGATATAGACGGGATGGTCAAATGGGCAGATAAGTGGCAGATGGAATTTAACCCTGAAAAGTGTGAGGTGATACACTTTGGAAGGAGTAATTTGACAAGGAAATATTCAATAAACGGCATGACACTAGGAAATTCTGAGGAACAAAGGGACCTTGGCGTGTGTGTCCATAGATCTCTGAAGGCGGAGGAGCATGTTAGTGGGGTGGTGAAAAAGGCATATGGGACACTTGCCTTTATCAATCGAGGCATAGATTACAAAAGTAGGGAGGTCATGTTGGAGTTGTATAGAACCTTGGTGAGGCCACAGCTAGAGTACCGTGTGCAGTTCTGGTCACCACATTATAGGAAGGATGTGATTGCACTGGAGGGGGTGCAGAGGAGATTCACCAGGATATTGCCTGGAATTAAACATTTAAGTTATGAAGAGAGGTTGGATAGACTTGGATTGTTTTCATTGGAGCAGAGAAGACTGAGGGGCAACCTGATCGAGGTGTACAAGATTATGAGGGGCATGGACAGGGTGGATAGGGAGCAGCTGTTCCCCTTAGTTGAAGGGTCAGTCACAAGGGGACATAAGTTCAAGGTGAGGGGCAGGAGGTTTAGGGGGGATGTGAGGAAAAACTTGTTTACCCAGAGGGTGGTGACGGTCTGGAATGCGCTGCCTGGGAGGGTGGTGGAGGCGGGTTGCCTCACATCCTTTAAAAAGTACCTGGATGAGCACTTGGCACATCATAACATTCAAGGCTATGGGCCAAGTGCTGGTAAATGGGATTAGGTAGGTAGGTCAGGTGTTTCTCATGTGTCGGTGCAGACTCGATGGGCCGAAGGGCCTCTTCTGCACTGTGATTCCGTGATTTGTCAGCCCACAGCTCCAACAGTTTACTCAGTACCACTTCCCTGGTGACTGCGATTTTCTTGAGTTCCTTCTTCCCTTCCATTCCCTGATTTACAGCTGTTTCTGGGATATTTGTATCCTCTATCATGGAGAAAGATGCAAAATACTTGTTCAATTCATCTTCCATCTCATTTCTTCCTATTATTAATTCCCCAGACTCACTTTGTTACTTCTTTTTGCTACCACTTCCACTCACTTCCTCTCCCACTTGCCCCCTCTTTCTCTCGTTGCCCCCCTCCCACTTGCCACACCTCCCACTCGTCGTTTTTCCTCTCGTTGTCTCTCCCAATTGCCGCCTCTTTCTCTTGGATCTGCCACTCCCGCTTGCAGCCCCCCTCCCCCTCACCGCCCCCTCATTCTTGCCGTCCCTCCCACTCACTGCCTCTTCCTCTTGCCCCCTCTCCCACTCACCACCTATCAGATTCGCCAGTATTCCCACCTGAAGACTTACACAGATGTTCAGTAAGGATGCAAACCAAAGAGAGAATTGCTCCTTGCTCTTTTCCAGAGCTACTTATACCATTTGATACTATTAGCACACCATAAGACTAGTAACACTGTTCCTTAAATGTTCCTCGATTAACACTGGACCCACTTGTGCTACCCTCATTTTCCTCAGAACCAGATTCAACAATGCCTCCTTCCTTCTTGGACTGGAAATGTACTAATCTAGAAAATTCTCATGAACACACTTCAGAAGCTCTTTCCCCTCTCTACCTTTACAATAGTGCTATCTCAGTGTGGTGCCCAGAACTGGGTGCAAAACTCCTGTTGAGGCTGAACCAATGTTTTATACATATGTGCACAGTAAACCCAATTTAGGCTTTATTGCATTTCCTCCTACTCTGATCCACCTAACACCTGACCATTTTTACTCTAGTACTATCTGTCTCCCCAAGTTCATTATTTTACCCCTCTAACATGAGTCATCGTGGCATCAAATTTTCCGGTACCTGCTCTGATGGAGATGAAGAGAGATTTGAGAGGGAATTGGCAATTCTCGATGGCAGAATTATCAGATTGCCATCAAGTTGAACAAGAAACCTGAACAAACAAGAGTAGCAACTCTGGTTTCAGTGATGGGGAAGAAATGCTCCAAGCTGTATTGTACCTTAGCCTTTACTGCAGCTCCACCACACAGACCTTCTGCAGACCAAATCCTGTCTTTACACTCCGTGTGTTGTGTGGCACTACCAGGCATCAGAATTGTATTGCACTATAATCTCTAACCTCATGACCCAGAATATCCCACTCTACCATTACCATGATTGATAATAGAGAACAGAGAAATGGCAGATAATTTAAGTCAATATTTTGCATCAGTCTTCATGATGGAGGGCACCATAAACATTCCAAAGATATCAGATAAGCAAGGAGCTGATGGGAGGAAAGATCTTGTAACAGTCTCTATCACAAGGGACAAAGTATTTGCGAAACCAATGGGACTAAAGACAGACAAGTCACCAGGACCTGATGACCTGCATCCAAGCGTTTTAAAGGAAGTGGCTGCAGAGATAGTAGAGGCATTGGTCGAAATATTCCAGAACTCACTGGATTCTGGGAGAGTCCCAGCAGATTGGAAAACCATTAATGTGACATCCCTGTTGGAGAAGGGAGGTAGAGAAAAAGGAAACTATAAGCCAGTCAAGCCTAATGTCTGTCATTGGAAAAATGCTAGAGTCCATTATCAAGGAAGAAATAGCAGGAAATTTAGAAAAGCTTAACACAATCAAACAGAGTCAACATGGTTTTGTGAAAGGGAAATCATGTTTTACAAATTTGCTAGAGTTCTTTGAGGATATAACAAACAGAGTTGATAAAAGGGAACCAGTAGATGTAGTGTATTTGGATTTCCAGAAGGCATTCGATAAAGTGCCACATAAAAGGTTATTGCACAAGATAGGGGCTCACGGAATTGGGGCTAATGTGTTAGCATGTATTGAGGGTTGGTTGACACAGAAGACAGAGTCGGGATTAATGGGTCTTTTTCAGGTTGGAAAGATGTAATTAGTGGAGTGCCACAAGGATCAATCCTAGGGCCTCAATTATTTACTATCTATATAATGACTTGGAGGAGGGGGCAGAGTGTAATGTATCCAAATTTGCTGATAGTACAAAAGTAGAGGCAAGGCATGTTGTGATGGGGACATAAGGAATCTGCAAGCAGATATAGACAGGTTGAGTGAGTGGGCAAAAACTTGGCAGATAGGTTCAATGTAAGAAATTGTGAGGTCATGCACTTTGTTAGGAAGAATCAAAAGGCAGACTATTATTTAAATGGAGAGAGACTCCAAAAAAGTGCAGCACAGAGGGATCTGGGTGTTCTTGTGCATGAAACATAAAAAGTTAGCATGCAAGTGCAGCAAGTAATTAAGAAGGCAAATGGAACTTTGGCCTGTATTGCTAGGTGGTTGGAGTTTAAAAATAGGGAAGTCTTGTTACAACTGTACAGGTGTTGGTGAGGTCACACCTGGAGTACTGTGTACAGTTTTGCATGTATTGACATTGGAGGCAGTGCAAAAGAGATTCACTGGGCTGATTCCTGGGATAAAGGGGTTGACTTATCATGAACGGCTAAACAGGTTAGACCTTTATTCATTAGAGTTTAGAAGAATGAGGGATGATCTTATTGAAACGTACAAGATTCTGAGGGGGCATTGACAGGGTAGATGTTGAGAAGATGTTTCCACTAGTGCGGGAATCTCGAACTAGGGACATAGTTACAGAATAAGGGGATACTCATTTAAAACTGAGATGCAAAAGAATTTCTTCTCTCAGGGTAGTGAATGTCTAGAATTCTCTACCTCAGAGAGTTATGGAGGCTCGATCACTGAAAGTACTTAAAAGAGGAAGTAGATAGATTTTTGAAATACCAGGGAGTTGAGGGCTAAGAGGGGCTGACACGAAAGAGGAGTTGAAACCCGGGGCAGATCAGCCATGATCTAATGGAATAGCGGGGCAGGTTTGAGGGGCTGAATGGCCTACTCCTGCTCCTGTTTCTTCTGTTCTTATAACCATCAAATGAGAAGATAAACTCTGTTTCAGTGAGAAGTGCAGGAGGGTATGCCAGGAGCAGCACCAGGCATACCTAAATATAAGGCACAAACCTGCTGGAGATACAACACAGGATTAGATCAAAGTTCCGCAGTTCTGTCACTTGCAGTTGTGAATGGTGGTGGACAATTAAGCAAGTAATGGGAGGACGAAGCTGTACAAATATCCCCATCCTCAATGATGGGAGAGCCCAGCACCTCAATGAAAAAGACAAGGTTGAAGCATTTGCAATCTTCAGCCAAAAGTGCTGAGTGGATGATCTATCTCGGCCTCCTCTTGAGTTCCTCAGCATCACAGATGTTAATTTCAGCCAATTTGGATGACTCCACAAGATTTGAAGAAACAGTAGAGTGGAATTGATGCACCAGAAGCTTTGGACTTTGTCAGCATCTGGGCTGTAGTACAGAAGACTTGTGCTCCAGAACTAACTGCGTCCCTAGCCAAACTGTTTCAGTCCAGCAAAATTACTGGGTCTCTACCTGACACAAGAACACGAGGATTAGGATCAGGAGAAGGCCATTTGGCCCTTCAAGCCTGCTCCATCATTTGATAAGATCATGGTTGATCTGATCATGGCCTCAACTCCACTTTCCTGTCTATCCCCTTTACCCTTTGACTCCCTTGTCAATCACAATTCTATCTAATTTAGCCCTGAATATGTTCAATGACCCAGCCTCTGTTACTGTCTGGGAAAGAGCATTCCACAAGCCAACAACCCACTGAGAAAAAACATTCTCCTTATCTCAGTCCTAAATGGGAGGCCCCTAATTTTTATATGATGTCCCTAATTCTAGACTCCCCTACAAGGGGAAACATCCTCTCAACATCCACTCTGTCAAGTCCCCTCAGGATCTTATATCTTTCAATAAGATTACCTCTCATTCTTCTAAACACCAATGGATACAGGCCTGACCTGCCCAACCCAACCTTTCCTCAACTTAGCCCCTTCATCCCAGGTATCAGTTGAGTGTACCTTGTCTGAATTGCTTTTAATGCAATTATATCCTTTCTTAAGTAAGGAGTCCAAAACTGTACAGTACTCCAGATGTTGTCTCACCTACACCCTGTACAGCTGTAGCAACCCTTCCCTAATGTTATACTCAATTCCCCATGCAATAAACACCAATGATCCATTTGCCTTCCTAAATTACTTGCTGTACCTACATACTAACTTTATGTGACTCATGTACAAGGACACTTAATGCCTCTATATGACAGAGTTCCACTGTCTCTCTCTCTCTCTCTCTTTAAATGAGATGCTGCTTTTCTATTCTTCCTGCCAGAATGGACAAGTTCACATTTTCCCACATTATACTCTATCTGCCAAATTGTTCCCACTCAGCTAATATAAGTACCTTCATAGACTCCTTATGCCCTTGACAACTTGCTTTCCACCTATCTTTTTGTCATCAGTAAATTTAACCACCATACATTATGTTGCTTCTTATAAGTCATTAACGTAGATCATAAATAGTTGAGGCCCCAGCTGTTTCAACAAGCTTAATGGATGTCTGGGCTCTCAGCCAAGTCTCATTATGTATGCTTGGCTGAGAGCCAAACATCATTGGATTACTAAAATGTCTGTGCTTCAAAGGAATTGTTGTTTGATTGACAGCTTAGGCACTCTGATCTCTGCTGTCAATTTCACACTGTTTGTTTACACAATTTAGAGGATTTCAAGGGTTTGTGATTTTTGTTACTGATACTTTAAAAGTCTGGACAATTGACACTTGTATTAGCTTCTCATGAAATTACTTTTTTCAACATAGGAGAAAGTTATGAATAAATTACTTTTTATCAAAGCTTTTTTTAAAACACATCCCACTGACACTGCAGGGATCATTGGTTCAAGGCAATGTATAGTGGGTCAATGGGTATGGAAGTGCCATAGCTTGGCATAGGGAGCATGAAGGGCCATAAGAGGTGAGTGAAAGGGCAGAGCTTTGTATAATGGGAATGAGGGGATATAGGGGGTGTTTGGGGGGGCATGAGGTGGCATGGAGGGGTTATGGAAAGTGTTTGGATGATGAGGGGTTGTGAGGGGTGAAGGCTGGATCAAGGATTGGTTGGTTAACAGGAACATAAGAACATAAGAAATAGGAACAGGAGTAGACCATTCGGCCCCTTGAGCCTCCTCCGCCATTCAATAAGATCATGGGTGATTTTCTTGTGTTTCAATTTCCACATTACTATCTACCTCTGCCTTAAAAATATTCAATGACCTCGCTCCCACAACCTTCTAAGGCAGAGAGTTCCAAAGTCCCACAACAATTTGAGAGAAAAAATTTCTACGCATCTCTGTCCTAAAAGGGCAACCCCTAATTTTAAAACAGTGCCCCCTAGAACTGGATTTACCCACAAGAGAAAAGATCCTTTCGATGTCCATCTTGTCAAGGCCATTCAGGATCTTGTATACTTCAATCAAAACACCCCGAGTGATTATCCAGTGGAAACAAGCCCAGTCTGTCCAACCTTTCCTCATAAGACAACCCACTCATTCCGGGTATCAATCTAGTGAACCCCCTTTGCATTGTTGGCCAGGGGCTGCATCCGAACTGCTGACACATAGGCAAAAGCAATTTTTGACCTGAAGTAACCTGAGTACAGTCACTGGCCTGAGCTGGCTGGAACTGGTTTGAAGTAGCTGAGTTTCATGAAGAACAAAGGGAATGTGATAAGACACAAGTCCTTATTTTAAAAAGAGGAGGTGTTAGGCATCTTGAAGAATATTAAGGTGGATAAGCCCCAGCACCAGATGGGAGCTACCCCAGAGTACTGAGGGTGGCAAGGGAGGAGATTGCTGGGGCCTTGACAGAAATCTTTGTATCCTCACTGGCTACAGGTGAGGTCCCAGAGGACTGGAGAATGTTGTTCCATTGTTTAAGAAGGGTAGCAAGGATAATCCAGGAAATTACAGGCCGCTGAGCCTTACATCAGTGGTAGGGAAATTATTGGAGAAGATTCTTCGTGAAAGGATTTACTACCATTTGGAAGCAAATGGGTGTATTAGTGAGAGGCAGCATGGTTTTGTGAAGGGGAGGTCGTGTCTCACTAACTTGATCGAGTTTTTTGGGGAAGTGACAAAGATGATCGACGATGGAAGGGCAGTGGATGTTATATACATGGATTTCAGTAAGGCCTTTGACAAGGTCCCTCATGCAGACTGGTACAGAAGGTAAAGTCGCAAGGGATCAGAGGTGAGCTAGCAAGATGGATACAGAATTGGCTTGGTCATAGAAGACAGATGGTAGCAGTGGAAGGATGCTTTTCTGAATGGAGAGCTGTGACTAGTGGAGTTCCGCAGGGATCAGTGCTGGGACTTTTGCTGTTTGTAGTATACATAAATGATTTGGAGGAAAATGTAACTGGGCTAATTAGTAAGTTTGCAGACGACACTAAGGTTGGAGGAGTTACAGAGAGTGAAGAGGATTGTCAAAGGATACAACGGGATATAGATCAGTTGGAGACTTGGGCGGAGAAATGGCAAATGGAGTTTAATCTGGACAAATGCGAGGTAATGCATTTTGGAAGGTCTAATACAGGCAGAAATTATACAGTAAATGGCAGAACCCTTAAGTGCATCGACAGGCAGAGGGATCTGGGTGTACAGGTCCACAGGTCACTGAAAGTGGCAATGCAGGTGGATAATGTAGTCAGGAAGGCATATGGCATGCTTGTCTTCATCGGCAGGGGTATTGAGTATAAAAGCTGGGAAGTCATGCTGCAGCTGTATAGAACCTTGGTTAGGCCACACTTGGAACACTGTGTGCAATTCTAGTCACCACATTACCAGAAGGATATGGAGGCATTGGAGAGGGTGCAGAGGAGGTTTACCAGGGTGCTGCCTGGTCTGGAGGTTATTAGCTATGAGGAGAGGTTGGAGAAACTTGGATTGTTCTCACTAGAGCGACGGAGATTGAGGGGCGACTTGATAGAAGTTTACAAAATTATGAGTGGCATGGACAGAGTAGATAGTCAGAAGCTTTTTCCCAGGGTAGAAGAGTCAATTACTAGGGGACATAGATTTAAGGTGAGAGGAGAAAACTATAGAGGAGATGTGCGGGGCAATTTTTTACGCAGAGGGTAGTGTGTCTGGAATTCGCTGCCAGAGGAGGTGGTGGAAGCAGGTACGATAGTGGTGTTTAAGAGGCAGCTTGACAAATACATAAATAGGATGGGAATAGAGGGATACAGACCCCGGAAGCGCAAAATGTTTTAGCTGACAGGCAATATGATCAGCGCAGGCTTGGAGGACCAAAGGGCCTGTTCCTGTGCTGTACTTTTCTTTGTTTTTTGTAATGCTACCTAAGTCCTTGAGACAGAACCAATGAGCAGACGCCACTGACTAGGCAAGCAAGCCTAAACCAACGGCAGAGAGACAGCATAGCTTGAAGAGATGAGATTCAGTATAAGAATAGAGGATCTTGGGTGTGGTCCCAGTAAAGACTCCGGAGAACAACCATTGCGGAAATGGAAGAACCTACATCAGCAACGTAGAAATCATGTCGAGAGAGAGAGAACGGAACACCTGGCCAGCATCAGCTCTCCTTTTCAGGTATTAGCTTTCATATTCTGTGACCACTCAGGGAGTGTCAGAGAAACCTAGTGGGTGTGCGTTTAGATCCTAGTTTGGGTATAAGACTGTATAACCTGGTGCAACCTGCATGTCTATATCTAACCAGACATATAAGCTATATGTATATGATCTAACAATGTGAATAAAGCGAATTTAGAGTTAAGAGAGAATTGACTCTTCTCCTCTTTGTACTAAGCCAATAACCATTACCGGTGACCTCCGGTCAACAGCATTTACATCCTTCCTTAAATAAGGAGACCAAAACTGTTCACTGTATTCAAGTCTGGTCTCACCAATGCCCTGTAGAACTGAAGCATGTTCAATCCCTTTCGTAACAAAGGGTAGCATTCAATTAGCTTTCTTAATTACTTGCTGTACCTGCATACTAACATTCTGTGACTCATGTACAAGAACACTTCAATCCCTCTGCACCTTAGAATTATGCAGCCATTCTCCATTTAAGTAATACTCTGCTTTTTTGTTCTTCCTGCCAAAGTGAACATTTTCCAACATTAAACTCCATTTGCCAGATCTTTGACCACTCACTCAACCTATCTATATCCATCTGCAACCTCCTCATGTCCTCTTCACAACATACTTTCCTACCTATCTTTGTATCATCTGCAAATGTAGCCATCATGTCTTCACTCCCCTCATCTAAGTCATTGATCTAAATCATAAATAGTTGAGGCCCCAGCACAGACCCCAGTGGGACTCCACTCATCACATCCTGCCAATCAGAAAAAGACCCATTTTTGCATACTCTCTGCTTTGTTCCAGCCACAAATCTTCTATCCATGCTAATATGTTACCACCTACACCATGCACTTTTATTTTCCGTAATAATCTTTGATGTGGCATCTTATCAAATGCCTCCTGGAAATCCAAGTACAGTACGTCTTTATCCACTGCACATGTTACTCCTGCAAAAAACTCCAATAAATTGGTTGAACATGATTTTCCCTTCACAAAACCATGCTGATTCTTTCAATTGTTTTGAGCTCTTCTAAGTGCCCAGCTATAACCTCCTTAATGATCGATTGTAACAACTTCCCCCACAACAGGCATCAAGCTAACTGGCCTAGAGTTTCCTGTTTTCTGCGTCCCTTCCTTCTTGAATAGAAGGGTTTTATTTACTATTTTCCAATCTGACTTTCCAGAATCTAGCGAATTTTGGAATATTAACACCAGCACATCGACTACCTCATTAGTCACCTCTTTTAAGACCCTAGGGTGTAGTCCATTGGGACCCGGAGACTTGCCAGCCCACAGCTCCATCAATTTGCTTAGTAGCATTTCCCTAGTGATTTCAATTTCACCAAGTTCCTTTCTCCTGTTCACCACCTGCAGCTATTACTGGAATGTTTTTTGTATCCTCTATAGTGAAGCTAGAAGCAAAATATCTGTTATTTCTTCCGCCATTTCCTTATTATCTACTATTAACTCCCCACTGTCACTCTAGCAGCTCAACATTTATTTTACTTATTTCCTTTTTAAATACCTGTAGAAACTCTTGCTATCCATTTTTATGTTTCTAGCCAGCTTCCTCTTATACTCTAATTTCTTTCTCCTGATTAACCTTTTAGTCATTCCCTACCATTTTTTATATTCTATCCAATCATCTGTCCTGCTACTCATCTTTTTGGAGTTGTATGCTTTTTCCTTAAGTTTGATGCTTTCCTTAACTTCTTTAGTTAAATACGGATGGTGGGTCCTCCCCTTATAATTTTACTTTATGATAGGAATGCACTTATTCTGAATAATCTGAAATATCCCCTTAAATGTTTGCCACTGCTCCTCTATTGATCTATCCTCTTGCCCAGTTCACTTCAGCTAGCTCAGCTTCCATCCCCGCATAGTTGCCCTTATTTAAGTTTAATATACTAGCCTTTGACCCACTCTTCTCCCTTTAAAACTGGATGTAAAATTCAATCATATTGTGGTCGCTGCTACCTAGGGGTGCCTTTATTCTGAAGTCATTAATTAATCCTGTCATGTTACACAATACCAAGTTCAATATAAACTACTCTCTGGTTCGTTCCAGAACATGCTACTCTAAGAAACTATCTTGAAAGCATTCTAAAAACTCTTCATCCAGGCTACTACTGCTAATCTGATTTTTTCAGTTTATGTGTAGATTAAAATCACCTCTGATTATTGCCATCCCTTTATCACAAGCACACAATATTTCCTCTTGAATACTTTGTCCTGCACTGTGGCTACTGTTCGTGGACCTGTACACCACTCCCAGCAATGACCTTCTCCCCCCTACTATTCCTCATATAGACCCAACTGATTCTATATCCTGATCTCCTGAGCCAAGGTCATCTCTAACTATTGCACCAATGCCCTCTTTGATTAACAGTGCTGCCCCTCTATATTTACTTAGTTTCCTATTCTTCTTGAATATCATGCACCCCTCAATATTAAGGACCCAATCTTTGTCGTCCTGCAGCCACATCTCCGTAATCGCTATCAGATCATATTTATTTACTTCAATGTGGGCCATCAATTCATTTATTTTATTATGAATGCTATGTGCATTCAGATAGAGAGCCTTCAGTTTTGTCTTTTTGTTCCCTTTGTAACATCTGGTCTTGACTGTTGATGTATTCTTAGGTTTTTTTCTCTCTGTCCCTTCCTGCCATTCTCTGGCTCTCATTTCTCATTTTACTATTTTGCTCCCCTGTCTTGACTCTACACCTTGAATTGCTACCTCTACCCAAGCTTGATCCCTCACCCCTCTTGTTTAGTTTAAAGCCCTCTCTACTTCCTAGTTATGCGATTTACACGGTTCAGGTGTAAACCGACCCAACCGTACAGCCCCCACTTTTTCTAGCACTGATGCCAGTGCCCCACAAACCAGAACCTCCTTCTCCCACACCCGTCTTTGAGCCATGCATTTGTCTCTCTAATCTTATTTGTCCTACGCCAATTTGCACGTGGCTCAGGTAATGATCCAGAGGTTATTACCTTTGAGGTTCTGCTTCTTAATTTGGTACCTAGCTCCTCATATTGGCTTTGCAGAACCTCTTTCCTAGTTCTACTTAAGTCATTGGTACCTACATGGACCACAACAACTGAAACCTCCCCCTCCCACTGCAAGTCCCTCTCCAGTCCTGAACAGATGTCCCAAACCCTGGCATTGGGCAGGCAACACATCTGTCTGGACTCTCGCTCTTTGTTGCAGAGAACAGTGTCTATCCCCCTCACAATACTATCCCCTACAACCACTACATTCCTTTTTGCTCTCCCTTGAACGGCCTCCTGTATCACAGTGCCATGGCCAGCCAGCTCATCCACCTTGCAGAATTTGCTTTCATCCACACAAGTTGTGAGCACCTCAAACCTGTTTGACAATTGCAAAGT
The DNA here is from genome assembly GCF_017639515.1 of Carcharodon carcharias. NCBI lineage: Eukaryota > Metazoa > Chordata > Chondrichthyes > Lamniformes > Lamnidae > Carcharodon > Carcharodon carcharias. The sequence goes on from NC_054481.1 coordinate 135,747,888, forward strand.
CTGAGGCTCCTCCCCCGCTGTCTGCTCGGTCCCCTTACCTGCCTCACTGACAGTCACATCCTCCTGTCCCTCACTACTGACCAAAACAGATGACCTTCTTCCAAGAGGTGTGACTGTCTGCTGGAACAAAGTATCCAGGTATTCCTCCCTCTCCCTTATGGTGCACAGTGTCTGCATTTCAGCTCCCAGATCAATAATCCTGACCCAAAATTCCTCAAACTGCTTACACTTCCTGCAGATGTGTTTGTCGTGGATCATCTTGGCGTCCAAAAACCCCCACATCTCACAGTTGCAACATAACACCTGTCCCGTCATTCTAACTTATGTTATTTAGTTAATTTACTTTAATTACTTTCTTCCTATGTATGCTACAATTTACTGTATTTTTTGAATGCTAGTACCACTGACAACTGAAGGTTATATGCTTCTTAACTACAAGGTATTTGAGGACTCGAAACGTCAACTCTTTTCTTCTCCGCCGATGCTGCCAGACCTGCTGAGTTTTTCCAGGTAATTCTGTTTTTGTATTTGCTTTAAATGTTTGTTTCAATTATTTTTATTGCTTTTTTATATTTATTGTTTTATTTTAATTTTAAAGTTTTCAAATTTTGTTTTAAAGTATTAGTTCTTTTTATTTATAGATCCACCTGACCTCACCTGTCCTAAGCTGGTTTCTCACACACTGTCCCTTAGACTGAGCACTTACCAGCCAATCAACTTACCAGCTTCCTGTGATGTCAAGTTTTTTTTTCTCCTTTCCCCAGGCTGTAGCCTCACAGCAGCTGAAGCAGTGAAATAGCGGCTTCCTCAGATCCTGACTGTCTCCCACAGATCCACTCCACTCTGATTCCCAGCAAGCTGTGCCCAAGGTAGGAAGAGAGCAGGGAGAAATGGATCTTTTTCGGGTTGACAAGCTGTGCCAAGTGGGGTGCCACAGTGATCAGTGCTGGGGCCTCAACTATTTATCATCTGCATCAATGATTTGGACGAAGGCACAGAATGTAAGGTTGCTAAATTTGCCAATGACACCTCGATAGTAAGTTGTCAAGAGGAGGTAGAGAGTCTGCAAAGGGATATAGACAGGTTAAGTTAGTGGACAAAAATTTGGCAGATGGAGTATAATGTGGGAAAATGTGAACTTGCCTATTTTGGCAGGAAGAAGAGAAAAGCAGCAAATTATTTAAATGGAGAGAGATTATAGAACTCAGTGGTACAGAGGGATCTGGGTGTCCTGGTGCATGAATCACAAAAAGTTAGTCTGTAAGTACAGCAAATGTTTAGAAGGCAAATGGAATGTTGGCATTTATTGCAAGGGGATGGAATATAGAAACATAGAAACTAGGAGCAGGAGAAGGCCATTCAGCCCATCGATCATCCAACTCAATAGCCTGCTCCTGATTTCTCCCCATATCCTCTGATCCCTTTCACCCCAAGAGCTATATCTAACTCCTTCTAGAAAACACACAATCATAGAATCACAGAATCACACAATGCAGAAGAGGCCCTTTGGCCGATCGAGTCTGCACTGACACGTGAGAAACACCTGACCTACCTACCTAATCCCATTTACCAGCACTTGGCCCATAGCCTTGAATGTTATGATGTGCCAAGTGCTCATCCAGGTACTTTTTAAAGGATGTGAGGCAACCCGCCTCCACCACCCTCCCAGGCAGCGCATTCCAGACCGTCACCACCCTCTGGGTAAAAATGTTTTTTCTCACATCCCCCCTAAACCTCTTGCCCCTCACCTTGAACTTACGTCCCCTCGTGACTGACCTTTCAACTAAGGGGAATAGCTGCTCCCTATCCACCCTGTCCCTACCCCCATAATCTTGTACACCTCCATCAGGTCACCCCTCAGTCTTCTCTGCTCCAATGAAAACAATCCAAGTCTATCCAATCTCTCTTCATAACTTAAATGTTTCATCCCAGGCAACATCCTGGTGAATCTCCTCTGCAACTCCTCCAGTGCAATCACATCCTTCCTATAATGTGGTGACCAGAACTGCACACAGTACTCCAGCTGTGGCCTCACCAAGGTTCTATACAACTCCAACATGACCTCCCTACTTTTGTAATCTATGCCTCGATTGATAAAGGTAAGTGTCCCATATGCCTTTTTCACCACCCCACTAACATGCCCCTCCACCTTCAGAGATCTATGGACACACACGCCAAGGTCCCTTTGTTCCTCAGAACTTCCTAGTGCCATGCTGTTCATTGAATACTTCCTTGTCAAATTACTCCTTCCAAAGTGTATCACCTCACACTTTTCAGGGTTAAATTCCATCTGCCACTTATCTGCCCATTTGACCATCCCGTCTATATCTTCTTGTAGCCCAAGACACTCAACCTCACTGTTAACCACCCAGCCAATGTTTGTGTCATCCGCAAACTTACTAATCCTGCCCCTCACATAATCATCTATGTCGTTTATATAAATGACGTACATTAGGGGACCCAGCACAGATCCCTGTGGTACGCCACTGGACACTGGCGCCACTGGACACTCCTACAACTAAGCCAATTTTGAATCCACCTTATCAAATTACCCTGTATCCCATGTGCATTTGCCTTCTTTATAAGCCTCCCATGTGGGGCCTTGTCAAAGGCTTTGCTGAAAACCATATCAATGACTATGTCAGCCTGTTGCTTGACTAGTCTGTGAGACAGCTCTCCCAATGTTGACACGAGCTCCCAGATGTTAATAAGGAGGACTTTGCAGGGGTCTGCAGGACTAATTTTGCTGTTGTGTTCTCCTGTGCCTAGGTCGATGCCGGATGGTCCCTCCAGTTTATTCCTTTTTATTGACTTATTAGCAGCTTGTTACAGCTGTGTGGCTTGCACGGCCATTTCAGAGGGCATCACTTTCCTGTGGCTCTGGAGCTACATGTAGGCCAGACCAGGTAAGGATGACTGATTTCCTTCTCTAAAGGACCAAGATACCAATTGCAGCACAAGAAGCCAGGAATAATTGCATTGAGTCGTCCATGACTTACAATAGATGTTTGGATGACATGGAAGATAAAAGCCTTATCCATCGTGTACAGTAACATGCCGACTGGTGCAGTTCCATCATGTGCATACTGAATAAAGACGGCACAATCCAAGTATGCTTAGACCCAAGACATATAAATTTCACTCTAATGAGGTGCCCACACAAGATTCCAGCACTAGAGGAATTGAATCCCAAATTCAGAGGAGCAAGGTTTTGCTCCAAGTTAAACAGTAAACATGAATATTGGCCAGTTCACTTGGCAGAGGGATCTCAAAAAAATCTCAACTTTCAGGACACCATTCAGAAGATACTGCTTCCAGAGATTACCCTTTGGTTTATCCATCAGTTAGGATTTGTTCCAGCAGCACATGGACAGAATCACAGAAGATATCCCTGGATGCCAATGCATTGCTGATGATGGGCAAAAACCAAAGAAGAAGATAACTGAAATCCACACTCACTGAAGGCAGTGGCTCAGCGTGAAGGACTCGTCTTCAACAGCAAGAAATGCCAGATGAATGTGGCTCAGATTAACTTTTTCAGTTCTTACCCACTTAAGTTCCAGGATCCATCCCCTCAGCCAGGAAAACGCAAAGATGAATGAGACATGCCTACTCCCAAGGACAAAGAGGAGATGCCTCAGATTTTTCAACTTCTTAGCGCCATTGATACCCAACTTTGCTGATAAAGCATCATCACATAGAGAGCTGCTGAGGAAGGATGCTCCATATCTAAGGCAGGAGGACCATCAACACATGTTCGAGTCACTTAAACAGACATTGTCAGGAGAGACATGTGTTCTATAATACTATGACCCCAAGAAAGAAGACAATCTTAGAGGCTGATGTATCTCAAGATGGGTTAGGAGCATGCATTATGCATTTGGTCCAAAAGTCTCTCACAAGCCCAATCAACTTATTCGAGCAGAGAGAGTGAGACACTCGCTCTAGCATTTGGTATCACAAGGTCCCACACATATCTATTTGGTAAATGATTCATTGTGGAAACTGACCACAAACCACTGGAAATGATTTAGTGCAAGCCACTGACCAGTGCGCCATTCAGACTACAATGTCTTCTGATACAAACACTGAGCTATGACTTTGAAGTCCATTACAAACCCGATAACAAAATGTTTACTTCAGACACACTGAGCAGATTATCCAGTCCAAAAAAACCACTGTAGATGTCTCACTAGGCCTATCAGTAGATGGTCCAGAATCGATGTAGGGCATGTACTCAAGGTCAATCTGATGAATTTTGGTCAATACAACTGCAACCAACTTCAAGAGGGAACAGCAAATGATCCACAACAGAAGGCACTACAGACAATCATTGTACAAGGTTGGCCTGATCGGATACAAGAAGTGCCAGATACCCTCAGATGTTTTTTTGGCTGAACAGAGATGAACTAGGTATTTCGAGAGGCATGATTTTCAAAGGAAAACAGGTGCTTGTACCCGAAGCTCTTCGCCAGGATATATTGTCACAGTTACACCAGGGGCATATTGACATTGAGTGAACAAGATACTTGGCAAGGTATACTGTGTATTGGCCAGGGATCAATATCAGGAAGACAGCAAAGATGTGTGAAGCATGACAAAGCAAAGAACCTTAACACTCTCATGAAGTTCCATTGTACCCTTGGCCTAAAGTCTCAACAGATTAATTCACTATCCATGATGACTACTTCTCCTAACCAATGACTTCTTATCCAAGTTTCCAATCATAGAAGTGCGTCCGTGACAGACGCAATGAGTTCAGGTTTCAGCTTGTTCGGTATGCCTTAAAAGATCATTTCGGACAATAGGCCAAGGCATACTGGCAGAACTTTTAGGGACATGTGTGCTAAATGGGGCATAAACTACATGACATCCTTGCTACACTATCCCAGATCCGATGGTGTTGCTGAGTGAATGGTTCGCACTGATATATCATTAATCATAAAGTGCAGGGAAACAAAACAAGATCTCTGTATCGTCATGTTATATTTAAGAGCAACACTTCTAAAGGTAGGTGTTGTGACTTGTGAGTCTCAATTGCACACTTTAGTACTTTAGATAGAGTAGTTCTGCAGACACTTCTTAGGTGGAACTCATTCTGTTTATTTACAAGATACTAAGTAGATACATGTGTGTTTCTACACCAAACTCTATCTACAAACTTCTGCTACTCACTTGCAGATTACTGATTTCCAACTAACTAAAGAGTTAGCCCACGCTACTCTGCTATTGGTTACACAAGATCATGTGATCTTCCTTTATAACGTTCTTCTTAAAGGTATACTTCACACTTCTCGAGTAGAGAATGCAGGGGTGCCAGTGTTGTAGACAAATTGGGTACGAACCACCCATAATAATTGATCATTCCCAAAAATGATTTGAGCTCTGAGTCGTTCCTTGGAGCAGGTGCCTCTTTTCTGGCTCTCACTTTCTCCTCAGCCAGGTGGAGGCACTGTGAATCTACCCAGTGATCCAAATAGATTACCTCCCTTGCTTGGAAGAATTAAACACACTCCAGCCTGTAAGAAACATTTTACAACTTCTTCTAAGTTCACCAAATGCTTCTTTTCAGTGAGTCTTGTCACCAAAACAATGTGGAGCAGTTCCTGCAGTAAACTTTCCATTGTTCTCTGGGGGATGGTGCAAGCTGAGGAGATGCTGAAGGGTAATCAAGGATATTGGCACAACCTCTTGGGGCATTAATTGTGGTAAATTCCCAGGAGGTCCTTTCTAACTCTAATGGCTGATAAGCATGACTCATATCAAGCTTCATGTAGGTGGTTCCACCTGCCAGCTTGGTATACAGGTCTTTGATTTTTTGTACGGGGTATCTGACCAGTTTAGCCACTCTAAATACAGGGACTATTGGCACTGCCCACTCCGAGAACTGCACAGGTTGTATAACGACCAGTTCCTCTAATCTGTCCACTTTGGTGTCGACATTTTCCTGCAATGCATAAGATACTGGTCTTGCCTTCATGAATCGTGGGGTTGCCTCTGGGTCCATATGCATTTTTGCTTGCAGCCACTGGATCTTCCCAAGTTCATCCTTGAATACTGAGGCATATGTTTGTAGCAGCTCTGGTATCCCCAATGCTCTTAGCTGGAAAATTTCAGCCCACTCTAGCTTAATCTCCTTGATCCAGTTTCATCCAGGAGACTTGGCCCTTCACCTGCTACCACCATCAAGGGTAGCTTTGCTAATTGGTTTCTGTAATAGACAGTTACTCTACTTATACCTTTGACTTGGATGTCTTCACCCGTGTAAGGTTTTAATTCAGTTTCTTCCAAATTTAATTTATGTTCACCATAATTCAGGTATTTGAAGGTGTGTTCACTAATCACTGTAGTGAAAGCTCCTGTGCCCATTTCCATCCGAATAGGTCTGCCTTTCACTTTTACTGTTACATAAGTTGGTTCTGTTTTCCTTATCTTCAAATTCAATAATGAATAAATATCTGAATTTGTTGCTTCAGGTTCTTCTACATTGTAAATCTCACGGGGTTTTCTCTTTTGTTTGAAAGTCTGCCTGATTCTTTCTTTGCTCTGTCTCATTTTGTGTTCATTTTGATGACAATAAAAACATTCAACTTTTTTAAACTACTAATTGTTACTAGTCTGCTTATTTCCACCTCTGTTGCCATTAATCCTCATATTTTGCTACTGAGTCAATTCTTTTTATTTTTCTGCTAGCGATGGCTGTTTCCAGCTTCTTGGCAGTCTTGCATTGTTGCGCTCTTTTTGTCTGGGGCTTCCTGCCCAATGTGGATGATGATGCCATTTTGCACTCCCTGTATGGCTTATGAATCCCTTATTGCACTTTCCATGGCCAGTGCTGTCTCTAGCGCCTTCTTAAAATCCAGAGTTGTTTCAGACAGCAATCTCTTCTGAATCATGTCCTCATTCACACTGCACACTAAATGAACTCTGAGCATATTGTTTAAAGATGCACCAAACTCGCAATGTTCTGTTAACTGTTTCAAACTTGCCATAAAACAAGCAATTGTCTCCCTGGGGGATCTATTCCTTGGATTAAACTTGAAACCTTGCATCATTACCGAGGGTTTTGGCTGGTAATCACTCTTCACGAGGCCTACCAATTCATCAATAGTTTTTGAATCTGGGGCACTGAGTGCCATCAGACTTCGAATTAAGCTGTAGGTTTTATTCCCACGTGTAGATAAGAGGATCACCTGCCTCTTCTCTTTCCCGATAATGTTGTTCGCTTGGAAATAGAACATTCAATATAATGAGACCAATCACCCATGGTTGGAGCGAATGGATCAATTCTCCCGAATTGTGACATGTTTTATAGGTATTGCGCCAACAATTTGAATGAAAACTTTTTACCCGGACTGTGTGAGGTATAGCCCGATTTGGATTCTTTTGATTTCCTCCATGATTTTACTCTCGACGTTAGTCTGTTGTATGTTTCTTCTAGTTTTGCTTTTTCCTTGTTGCCGGTTTGTTGGGTCTCTGCTTCATCCTCATTTTATCCTCGCCTTATCCTTGTCGCCAGTTAGTTGTGTCTTGTGAGTCCCAATTGCCTGCTTGTGCAGGGTGACTGAGTTGGTACTTTAGATAGAGTAATTCAGCAGACACTCCTTAGGTGGAGCACATTCTGTTTGTTTACAAGGAACTCAGCAGCTAAACGCAATCTACAAACTTTTGCTGTTCACTTGCAGACAACTGACTTCCAACTAGCTACTAACTACAGTTAGCCTGTGCTACTCCACTACTGGTTACACAAGATCATATGATCTTCCTTTATAACATTCTTCATAAAAGGTATACTACTACATTAGATAAAACCATAGTTACCACAGTGGGCTTACCGTCACTAACAGAAATCATGTTTGGAAAGTAGATTAGTACAACCTTGCGAAGCTATCACCTGTCCTATTTCTCAGAAGTACACGAACAACTTCTTGAAAAACAAAGGAGAAGGAAGTGGTGTATGACTGACATGCAGGTACAGAACTGCCTAGACTGCATGTAGGGCAAAAGGTTTGAGTCATACATCCTACCCAGAAAACTTGGTTACATACAGCAGTATTCAAAGTGCACCATGAGCCTCGGTCCTATGAAGTCACAACACGAAATGGAGTAATGTGAAGAAGGAACAGAAGCTAGCTAAGGGAATTGGAAAACTGTATAACATCTAACAATCCAATAATGTGTCTTTGACACATCCAAAAAGGACTTGCAGAGATGACCACCATGAAAACAATCAGCACTCCGACAATGCACAAGATACCAACACACCTAGAAGTCAAGAACACCCAAATGATAAATCTAGATCTCAGGAAAGTCATACCATCACGAGAACCACCTATACATTACACAGACTCTTACATTCTTAACTTCTTAAACGCTTGAACAGAGATTTATTTTTATTGTAAATAGTTTTCACAACAATCCTAGTGTATATGTATTTTTACTCTTAAGGCATGGAATGCTATCTTGGAAAAAAAGGATGTTGTGATATCGCTTTAAGATAATGTGTAATGAATAAGTAGCCAGGATATAAACCATGTGACTAGCAGACATTGTACAGAGTAACTTTTAGTTTAGTTAGCAGCATCTGGTGAGAAGGAATTGAAGGAGTACTTTCCTGTTAACAATAGCTGTTGAATCTTTATAGTAAACCTGTCTGCTGAGCAATCTTTTACTATTTCATCAAATAAACTGAACCTAGGTTTAGTTTACAAGTCCTGTGTGAGATTGGTAATTCTGTACTAAGCAAACATAGAACTACAACAGTGGCCATGACACGATTGTCATAAAAACCCATCTGGTTCACTAATGTCCTTCAGGGAAGGAAATCTGCTGTCCTTACATGGACTGGCCTACATGTGACTCCAGACCCGCAGCAATGTGGTTGACTCTTAAATGCCCTCTGAAATGGCCTAGTTGTACCAGTTGCTATGAAGCCAAAAAGGAATGGAAGTTCCTCCCTAACAGCACTGTGGGTGTACCAACATCTTGTTGACTGCAGCAGTTCAAGATGGCAGCTCACCAAGAGCAATTAGGGATGGGCAACACGCTGGCCTAGCCAGTGAGGGTCATATCCTGAGAAAGAATTTTTAAAAATTAACTGACCTAATGGATTTCACATTGGACTCTTGGCAAGTAGAGGAAAGAGAATTTTATCCTATTACTTGGCAGAAAGAAGTCATAGAGTTTTGCCTGTTGTGCCTTTTGGTGCAATCACTTTGTTTTTAGAAATTTTACCATTTTATTTCATTTCTTTGGCTGATACATTGAAACAGATCCCAAAAATAAAATTAAAAAATTATGCATGCTGTAATGCATGGTTCCTGAACAGTGAATTTTAAAGGTAAGACAGAAAAAGTCAAATCATGTGTGCTTTTATTTTTTTGAAAAATGATTGGTTAAACCACAAACATCATTAAACCACTAGAAAAATAGCTGTACCAAATAGAAGTGTATCAGTTGAAACATGAGCTTAATTCTCAGTGACTTTTAGTTAGATTTCAATAAAATTTGACGATTAATAAACAGGTGCTCAGATAATGGAGAATTCCTCTTGTTTTAGTAAATAAACTATATTACACAAATATGCAAATACAGCAGAAAGAAATTAAATGCAAAGCAACCAGGAAAGTTGCAGTAGATGCAGCATTAATCTTTAGTGTAATATTAAAAAAAAAAAGGTGATTTGCTGTCAAAACTGTTTCTCTAATGCAAATACAATGAGAGAGAGAGCCACGAGGAATAAATGGTTCTAATTAGCACTCCTGAGACCTTTTTTATTAAACAGGAGTTGAACTTAGCCAGAAATTATGGCTTGTCCACTCATATTTTGCCATCCCTAAGGACACAAATGCACAGATCATGAAGTGAGTGTGCTGATCTCCACTGCAAATCCCAATAAACATTTGTGATGTAAATCTCAGCAGTGGGATGTTAAATTGTAAAACCTAGATCTGTGATACAGCCTCTGACTTGTGTTTGTTTTGTTAAAATCTTAAGGCAAAGCTCGTCCATACAAGTGTATTCATAGAGGCTAATGCTGAAACACACGTGCCTAACTATAGGCAAGCTGGGGTTGGCTACCCTTGGCAAGAAAATAAAGCAGTGTAATCATAACCACTGCTTCAATTTTTCGACAGCACATGCTGGTAACTGTTCTATTGTTCCAAATTACAGCTTCTCTGGACCCATCTTTTGTTTTCTTATCTCAGTTACAACCCCAACTCCACATTTGCTTCATCGCTTTTGGTCAATAAATCTCTCTGGTCTTCCATACTATCACAGACCTACACTTTCTTCCCTTTGCTTCCACTGCCCCCTGCCCCCTCACCCCCTCTCCCATTCCCCTTTCTCTGTACTTGCTTAAAACCACATACCTGTCTAAATTTTTCCAGTTCCGATGAACGTTATCAATTTGGAACATTAACTCTATTTCTCTTGCTGCTGTCTGACCTGCAGAGTACTTCCAATACGTTACTGTTTATATTTCAATGTGATAAGTAAATTGGTTTCATTGTATACAGTTAGTCAGTATTTTATATGCATGCATAGTGCCTACATTAATGAAATCCAGAACCAGTATTCTGAATGGATCAACATTTTCAGTGGTATCACTATTTCTTGAGATGATACAACAGCTTCTAAAAATAGCTGCATACAAAAACATCACAAATAAAAATACCATAAAAGTGGAAAATAACTTTTAGTTCAATCAGGAGCAGACATGGAGAGTTTAATGAAAGTCTCTGAATTCAGGAAGTAGAAGGTCAAGATCTCACTTGGTAAACATATCATTCGCTATGCTAGTGAGTGAAGGGTTTTAAAAGCTATTATGGGTTTGACCAGAAACTCCATCTAAATCAACACAACAAATGGAATTATTCAAAGTACAACCATTTTCCTAGTTCTGTTGTGTATTATGTATAACTCAGTGTTACTAGTAACACAAGCCATGGAAACGTGAAGAGGTCACAATATAACCATGCTGTCACCGTATGATGAGTAGATTCAAAATATTGGCCAGGGTTTTCCAGCCCTGACGAGGTGGGTCATGCGGCAGTGGATGTGACAAGTCATTCAAATGTCCATTCACTGTGGCAGCACCAGAAGATCCTGCTGGCAACAGGGGCTGGAAAATTCTGGCCATAGTCTTCTTTCCTTCATTAAAAAATGTATTTTAAAAATCTATAAATATTTAATTTGAAAGAATTAGAAATGCCATCCTTTAATTGTATACTTTTATAGTTTAAAAGCATTAAATACTCATTTGTCCATCTACATACTGACAAGGCCGAAGAAAAACCTTAAAACAATGAGGCACAGTCACCTGTCTGCATTAAATTAAAATCTACCTTTTTATTAATGCTGGTCCCTTTAAATGATGGTGGGTGGGGGAATCGGGCATGTGAGGTTGGGGGATTGGTGGGGAAAGAAGCAAGTGAGCCTATCCCAAAGTTTAAATGCCCCCCTCTGTCACAGACCCTTGCTGCAGCTGATCAAATCACATGTTTTGATCACGATTTCATTTAGTACCAATAATATGATCAGGTTGGACTTTAACTGCACCGCGATTTGGTTAGAGCAAACATCAAAAATAATAAAAAGGGAGTAGCTAATAAAATCATTGGTCCCTTAGAGGATTTGGGCTGAGGAATTAATAATGGAAACAAGGAATAAGCAGAGACTTTGAACAAGTATTTTGCATCTGTCTTCACAGAAGAAGATTAATCCCATTAATGGTAGAAGTTCAAGGAGCAAAAGGAAGGGAGGAACTTAAAGCAATCACTATCACTAGAAATAAAGTACTAGGAAAACTAATGGGACTAAAGGTTGACAAATCCCCTGCACCTAATGGCCTGTATCCTAGGGTCTCTAAACAAGTGGTTAAGGAAACAGTGGACATATTGGTTATAATCTTCCAAAATTCCCTAGATTCTGGAAAGATTCCAGTGGATTAGAAAACAAATTTAACCTCTCTTTTCAAGAAAAGAGGGAGACAGAAATCAGGAAACTATAGGCCAGTTAGCCTAACATCTGACATTGGGAAATCCTGGAATCCAGTATTAAGGAAGTAGTAGCAGGACATTTAGAAAATCACAATCAGGCAGAGTCAATATGGCTTTGTGAAAGGGAAATGGTGTTTGAGAAAATTATTAGACTCCTTTAAGGATGCAACAAGCAGGATGGATAAAGGTCAACCTGTAGATGTAGTGTCTTTGGATTTCCAAAAGGCAATCGATAAGATGTCACACAAAAGGTTTCTATACAAGATAATAGCTCATGTTGTTGGGGTAACACTGTGACTTAGTATGGATACAGGATTGGCTAACGAACACCTTGAATGACAAGGGAGTCAAAGGGTATAGAGGGTTGACAAAAAAATGGAGTTGAGGCCACAATCAATGGGAGGCTATGGGGTAGTGGTATTGTTGCTAGGCTAGTAATTCAGAGACCCAGGGTAATACTCTGGTGGACCTGGGTTCAAATCCTGCCATGGCAGATGATGAAATTTGAATTCAATAAAAATCTGGAATTAAAAGTCTAATGATGACCATGAAACCATTGTTGTTGTAAAATCCCATCTGATTCACTAATGTCATCTGCTGTCTTCTGGCCGACATGTGACTCCAGATCCACAGCAATGAAGTTGACTCTTAAATGTCGCCACAACTAGCGATGGGTAATAAGGAGGACATGAACAAATAAAAAAAAAATCAGATCAGCCCTGATCTCATCAAATGACGGAGAAAGCTCAAGGGGCCTACTCCTACTCCTATCTTGTATGTTTGTAACAGAAATTTGGGATAATGGTTCATTTTCAAGGTGACAAACAGCAACTAGTGGGGTGCTGGGGCCTTAACTATTTACTGTTTACAATCCATGTTTATGACTTGGATGTGAATTTAGCCAAATTTGCTGATGATACAAAATAGGTGGGAAACCAAGTTGTGAGGAGGACACAAAGTCTGCAAAAGGATAGAGACAGGTTAAATGAGTAGGCAAAAATTTGGCACTCGGCATATAATGTGGGAACATGTGTGGTTATGCATTTTGGTAGGAAGAATGGAAAAGCAAAATGTTATTTACATGGAGAGAAACTACAGAATGCTGCCATACATAGGGATTTGGATGCCTTTGTACATAAATCACAAATTATTAGTATGCAGATACAGCAAGTCATTATGAAAGCAAAAGGAAGATTGGTGTTGCAAGCCAATGGAGTATAAAAGTAGGGAACTCTTGCTACAGTTGTACAGGGCATTGGTGAGAGCACACCTAGACTATATATAGTCTTGGTCTCTTATTTAAGGAGGTATATACTTGCATTGCAGGTAGTTCAGAAAATGTATGCTAGGTTGATTCCTGGTGGTGTAGTAGTATTGTCACTGGACTAGTAATTCAAAGACCCAGAGTAATGCTCTGGGGATCCAGGTTCAAATCCCATCATGGCAGATAGTGAAATTTGAATTCAATAAAGAAAATCTGCTGTTTAAAAAGTCCATCTGGTTCACTAATGCCCTTTAGGGAAGGAAATCTGCTGTCCTTACCTGGTCTGGCCTACATGTGACTTCAGACCCACAGCAATGTGGCTAACTCTTAAATGCCCTCTGAAATGGCCTAGCAAGCACTCAGTCCTAGCCAGTGATGCCCCATCCCATGCATACATTTTAGAAAAAGGTACTGTCTTATGAGGCAAGTTTGAGCAGGTTCAACCTGTACTCATTGGAGTTTTGAAGAGGTGATCTTATTGAAACATAAGATTCTGAGAGGTCTTGATGGGAGATGCTGAGGAGATTCTTCCAATCATGTGGAATGGGGGCAAAGTTTCTGGATAAGGGGTTGCCTGTTCAAGACAGAGATGAGGAGGAATTCTTTTCTCAGAAGATTATGCATTTTTTTACCCAAAAAAAGCTGTGGATTCTGAATAATTGAATATGTGTTAAATATATATTTATAAGGCTGAGTTAGACAGTTTTATTTAACTTTGGAGGAATCAAGGGGCTACTCTGAAGCTCTCCATTACGTTCATATTCAGCATTTGGGGTTGTAAATTATCTATGAGTTTTTCTTTTATTTGGGATTTCTTCACTCTCTCAATGAGTGTATAATTATTTTGCACCTATTGCACCTAAACACAAGTTATTAGGAAAGATTCAGGTTATAATCCTGTGTGTTATGTAACTCTTAACTATCCTTTTCTTTAGAATGTAAGAAAAGGCCATTTAAATCATTTAGCTTGGGTTCCTGCTCAGGAATCTTTAGTAATTAAACTGGAATTTTGAGAAAAATGTGCAGTGGAATATATTTTTGACATCCTTTTTCGCTTCGCAATAGAGAAAAAGGATGAGTTGCTAACATGCATTAAGTACTAATCATCATCTTGTAGGATACAAAGAACTGATTTATTTTGAATTCCACATTCCTCCAATGTCTTTGACAGGTCACTAAAGCTTCTCCTAGGCACATCCATGGTTTCAACCACGGAGTTAGCATAGTTGGCATTGCTCTTCCATTCAGCCACTGACAGGATTGTTTGTAGTGTGTCTGAAGGCCTGAAGCAGCGTTCAAATCTCTGGCCTGACGGGTACCTCACAGCAAGTTGCAATCTTGGCTCGGATTCTGATGGTTCATCAGGTAAAGTGGTTGCTCGACTCTGGGACAATTGTATTTTTAAGGTTGCAGCGCTGGATTTAGAGAGTGGCGGCTTCTGCTGCTTGCTTGATTTGAATTTTTGTTGAAGGTCAGTTTGCAGATTAAGTTTATTGGTTTGTTGTGCTATAGTCCTTATTCCACCATCACTGGATTCTCTCCTTCCAATGGATGGTAGAACTCTGTACCTATTTAAGGATGAGGATGGCCGAGATGGAATTTGATGGAGAAGTTCTGGAACATTCTCATTAGTCACTCGAGTGATCCTGGTGGGTGGATGTAACATAGAAGGTGAAGATGGAGGACTGTTGCCTGGGTTACTAAAAGCAGATGGAACTGGAATGGAATATGAACAAGTCTCTGGACTGTGAATATAAGCAGAGTTGGGACGGCTACGACCTTTTGCAGATTTAGGCCTTGGAATATTCATGGTGCTTGTGTTGGGCTCTACAATGGGATGTACAGGAAGTTCAAAAGAAGAAATGCTTTTGAATCCTGAGGATGGCCGACTAGTTGGTTCTGCAGCTGCCATTTCATCCTTTTGTAACTGTAAAAAAATGCAAGAATGGATTAAGTATGGTACTTGCAACTATTCAGTACTTTATCATATTCAAATGAACATGTAGATAAAATTCAAACCAATTAAATATAAAGTGAAACATTTTTGTAGGAAAAATAGGGAGAGATATTACATCCTAATTGGTACAATTTTAAAGGGATGCGAAAAGCAACAGCCAAGCCGGCCAGCAGAGCAAGCATGCCAATGCTGTGGAGCGAAGAGCCCCCACAGGTGAGATCTGTGTACTGCAATTTCAGCCCAATGCTTTCAGTGCAACAGGATTGAACACTGGCAAACTGCGCAAGACAAATACTCTGAAATACACAGAAGGCTCAAAGATCATCCACACAGTCAAGACTGCAAGCCTGGATGACACACACCCATGTTTCTTGGGTGAGGTCAGTGATCTTGGTTTCTCATTTTGGAATGTGGACATTTCAGTCAATGGCCAATTAACAAATTTTAAATTAGACACAGGAGCCAGCGTAACAGTCCTGTCGGACAACCTCTGCTGGCCAGTTCGAGTGTTTGGGCTAAAATCTTTGTATGTGGAAGCAGGTTACAAAGCAGATAGAATGTTAAGCTTTATAAATAGAGGCATAGATTTGATGAGCTGACAGGTCTCCATCTGTGCTGTACCATTCCATCATTGCAAAGCACTTCACTCAAATGTAATTATGTTTAGAATAATGACAATCGTTATTTAAGCAAAGCCCCATAAATGTTCTGAAAATGGTTTAAATGAAGTTTTAATGTCAAATTTGAAAAATGGCATTTTTAACTACAAGACACTCCCTCAGTATTGAGGCTGAACTGATCACAACCTTGGTGTCATGCTTGATCTAGCAAGAAGCCTCTAACCACATATCTGCACCATCACTAAGACTGCCTATTTCCACCTCCATAACATTGCGTGATTCCAACGCTGCCTCAGCTCAACCATTGTTGAGACCCTCATCTTTGCATCTGTTATTTCTTGACTGTTCCAGTGCATTCCTGGTTAGACACCCATTTCCATCCTCCATAAACTCTGCTGATCATCTATGCTTATCCAAAACTCTGCTTTCCATATCCTAACTCACACCAAACTTTGTTCATCTATCATCCCTCACTAGCTAACTAACATTGGTTCCCAGTTAAGCAATGCTTCAATTTTAATATTTTCTTTCTTGTTTTCAAATCCCTCCATGACCCTTCCCTATCTTTGTAAACTTCCCCAGCTCCACAACCCTTTCAGATAACTGCACTCCCCTAATGCTGGCCTCCTGCACGTTCCCAGTTTTTATCATTCTACCCATTGATGGCTGTGCCTTCAGCTGTCAAGGACCTAAGATCTTGGAATTCCCTTCCTCAGCCCCTCCACTTCTCCATTCCTCTTTCCTCTTTTAAGACACTCAAAAAAATCTACCCCATTCATCCACCCTAAATCTTCCTTATATGGCTCTATGTTAAATTTTGACAACGCTCCTGTGAAATGCCTTAGGGTGTTTTACTAGTTTAAAGGTGTTGCATAAATGCAAGTTGTTATTGCATTTGAATGTCAACCAGTGTACTCAAGTATACATCCTTCCAAAGTTAAACTATGATCCTAATTGAGGCAGTGATACTCTAACAGTAAACAGGAACAACCCAAACTACACTCCGCCTCAATGAAAAAGGGAAGTATCTGTTAGATTATTATTTAATGTGTATGATGTTGTAGGCTGTTAGTTACAGTTCAGTAGGTCTGAAGAAGCCTTTGCAGTCGTACTTGAGAAAAACGTAGGTTTAATAAGTAGTTTGTAGTATGCCTATTGTAATGGTCAAGTAATTGAAATATATTAATCAACTAACTCAACATGATAATTTGCTGAGTACAAAGCTTGTCAATATAGGACACTAGTATGTCACATGACTAGGCCCCTGTTAAAATTGTGTAAAGTAAAACAACTACAAGATTTTATACAATTAGTCAGAACTTAGCTTAGTCTTTTTAACTTATACTATTGTAAATACATAACCACCTTTGAGAGTTCTGTCATCAGTTTTCATAACTATATAGCTTTTGTGACTTGTATTCTTTATCTGTAAAGTATTATTTTATATCTTGTATCTGTGGCTTGTCACCTTAGATTTAACATACCAGTCATCTCTAGGCACTGATTTTTATATTTATTTAGGTAGGCTTTATATAGCCTCTGTAAGTTTGTAATTTTTGTAAGACTATGCACCACTCTGTACTCCTTTACTATATTCTAATTAACTTGTACAAAGCACAGGCAGACAAGAATTCTACAAGACACAAGAAATCAATTAAACATTTGGGTTACGCCTAAATGTTAAACAGTAGTGCTAGACACCATATTCTCTTATCTCAAATAAGCAAACATCGGGTCGCAGTTTGGAAAGAGTCAAAAAGCACCAGCTTTGAACTATCAGGTATGCCAAATTTGAAGTTTGAACTGAAGACTGCTTTCCAGCTGGGAGCAGAAGCTCAGAAGACTACACAACTTGAGAGACAGAGAAAGTGAGAACACCACGAGTTGCTTCGAACCCTAGGCTGAATTGGGAAGCAAGAACCACGTTAAGCCAGTAAAGTCACTGCATAGGCTTTGCTATGTATTAATTTTGTTGCTTAATAAATGTTTCCTGAGTTACATCACTAGATTGTCCCCCCTTTGCCCGAATGGTCAAAGTCTTAAAAGAATAAATTAATATTAAGTAGATTTGGAGGTTAAGCATCCCCAAAAACTTACAATACCTAGGGGCTTAGAAACAATTATACATGGCCTGGTTTAGGTTTCATACTCATGCCTTAAAAGAATAATATTTTAAGGAAAATAATCACAATCGTAAATGACTGGATCCTGTTCAGAACTCTTATGTAGCTAAGGACAGGGTGAAGACACTGTCTGACTTGGTCTGCTATAAATTTTTATAACATATATAAATAGGCAATGAAACAATACTACTATATTGTGCTCAGGGTGACTTTAACAGGCACAATATTAAAATACTTTTGCTGTTTCACAATGACATGCTACACTGGTTAGTTATCTGTCTAAACAGAGGTTTCAAACTAATATACTGACAGCACTGGGTGGGAAGAGTTAATATATTTCATATCTGATAAAGGATTACACCCAAAAAGTGAACTTGTCTTTCTCCTTTGCAGATGCTGACTAATTTGCTTGTGTTAAATATTCTTGGTGTCCCACTATAAAGCATTATTGTTAATTAGCTGCAACAAAAACAAATACAAAATCTTGGCCTTCTGTCAAGCCTGTGAGCTGAACTATGGAGACATCTGATATATAAAGCACATCTGATAAGCCAGCAGTCAGCATGTACGTGCAAGCCCCAACAATAAAAATTTCAGTGAAAGAGGAAAAAGAGTACTTGGACAATAATGGTTAACCATCCCATTGAAAAATGCTAAGAATAAGGTGGTGCATTAAAAGTGAAAAAACAAAAACAGAATTACCTGGAAAAACTCAGCAGGTCTGGCAGCATCGGCAGAGAAGAAAAGAGTTGACGTTTCGAGTCCTCATGACCCTTCAACAGAAGTTCTGTTGAAGGGTCATGAGGACTCGAAACGTCAACTCTTTTCTTCTCCGCCGATGCTGCCAGACCTGCTGAGTTTTTCCAGATAATTCTGTTTTTGTTTTGGATTTCCAGCATCCGCAGTTTTTTGTTTTTATCTCTTTCATTAAAAGTGAATACTGGTCAAGATGAAGACTGGGCTAGTTGCAATGTTTCTTCCCATCAGTCAATAAACAAAGAAAATAAGTAAATTACAAAACTGAAAAATTACTTTTAAATAAAATTCTTTTTGTGAGAAATTGTTTATAATAAACAAATGTTATAAAAACAAAAATTGGTTAAACAATAGCAAAGACAAAGGTGGATTTAGATATGGCAGAAACATGGCTTGAAGAGGGCCAGGAATGTCAGCTCAACATTCCTAAATACAGGTTTTCAGGTAAGATAGAGAGGGGGCTGAAAGTGGAGGGGGTGGCAATTTTGATCAAAAAAAATTACAGCTATGCAGAGGGATGATATTTTGGAAGGATCATCAGTTGAGGTCATATGGATTAAGCTAAGGAACAAAAAAGGGACAAACACACTGCTAGGGATGTACTATAGACCCCAAACCGCCAGAAGGAGATAGAAGAGAAAATATGTGGGTGAATCTCTCAGAAATGCAAAATCAATAGCACAGTAGTAGTAGGGGATTTTAACTACCCTAATATTAACTGGAATAGTTTTAGTTTGAAAGGAATAGAGGGAATAGAATTATTGCATTGCATTAAGGAGGACTTTCTTGCAAGTATGTAGCAAGTCCAATGAGAGAGGGCTGGAAAGAGTGGTAGTGGGGGAGTATTTTGGTGGTAGTGATCATAACTCAGTTAGTTTTAACATAATTCTGGAAAAGAACAAAGATAAAACAGGAGTTAAAATTATAAATTAGGATAAGGGCAATTTTATTAAACAGGGTTGTAGTTTAGCAGAAGTGGACTGCAAACAGCTATTTGAAGGTAAATCAGTGTTAGGTGGGAGGTAATCAAAGGGAGATCCAAGGAGTTCAGAGGAAACATTCCCACAAAGAATGAATGAGATGGCCAAATCTAGAGCCTCCTGGAGATCAAGGAGCATATAGGGCAGAAAAGGAAAGATGTGTCAGATACTCGGAACTCAATACTACAGAAAGCAAAGAGGAGTATAGAAAGTGTGGGGTAAAATCTAAAAGAAAATTAAGAAAACAAAGAGCGGGCATGAAAGAGTATTGGCACGTAACATCAAGGAAAACCCAAAGATGTTTTATCAATACGTTATGAGGGACTAAGACCTCGCACTGCATATTTTTATAAAATGCATATAGATATGCTCATTGTCATTTCTAAAATTTTAAAACTGAATGAAGTCCTTTAAAATGGCTAAAACTGTGTTTGTGATTCCTGAGCAATAGAAGCCATGTTGCAGTGTCAGGGAAATTCACATCTTGTTATCTCTGAGGAGCTACTAATGACCACCTGCAGACTGCACAGCCCAACTTCAAAGGGAGCTGCACGAAGGTCATTTGTATTTGACAACCCCGGCTGGCCGGTGGAGATGGAACGTCTACTAGGACAATGACCTCTCAAATATTCCTTTTAACCTATAATGGTTGAGACATTTTCAAACTGGAGCACAAAGCCAACTTCCAAACACTGGATTAACATCATTGTTGAAGACCTTATGGAGAGGTAAAGCCATATGACATGGGCCTATGGCTTGCGGAATAAGTAATATTGCTATGCTGAACAAAAAAGTTCAGTCTGCTGTTTAACATCTGACTAGCAAGTCACAGAGAAGGAGCTCTGGCCCAGGTTTGACACCTGGTCTCATTATCCTGCTTCTGCTGGAAGTCTGTACCATTGCTTACAAGACTGATTCATCGTATGAAGTCAACACCAACAGAAAGTGAATTATCCGGTATCGATTAGCAGCTCACTGACTCAGTAAAGGACAAAACAAAAACAGAAATACCTGGAAAAACTCAGCAGGTCTGGCAGCATCGAAAAAATTTTCACCCCTTTCCTATTTCTACTTAGTTCTGTTGCAGGGTCATGAGGACTTGAAACATCAACTTTGCTCTTCTCCGCCGATGCTGCCAGACCTGCTGAGTTTTTCCAGGTATTTGTTTTTGTTTTGGATTTCCAGCATCCGCAGTTTTTTGTTTTTAACTCCATAAAGGACTTTGATTCTGGCCTCTGGAACACACGTGAAACAATATTTCTTTTCTCAGTGGTCTCTGTACTGTAAATCTTTTCTTTATCCCTTTTTTATTATCTGAATATGAGGGGCCTTTGTGAACCTTCTTCCACGATTTGAGTGTGTGTAAATAAACTAATCTTTTGAGTTCATCCTATCTTGCGTTTTCAGTGGGATTATTAATATAAAATTGGATCACACAAAAATCAAGGGGTTGGGAAATACGCCACCACTAATAAAGAGAGAACAAAATCAAAACACCTTTCTGTTTACGGATGGGTGGTGAGAGGAGAAACTAGTGCTGTTTAAATTAACCACACACCTCCCCTAATCACAGCCCCCCCCACACCCAGCTGTCTGTAGCAACATTAAGAGGATAACTAAGGAAAGCATAGGGCCCATAAAAGGCCTATAAGGTAACCTATGTGTAGAGGTGGAAGATGTTGGTAAGGATCTTAATGAATGCTTTGCCTCTGTCTTCACAAATGAGGGCAATAATGCAGACATTGTCATTAAGGGAGAGGAGTGTGGAATATTGGAGGTGTTAAACATAGGAAGAGAGGAAATATTAAGAGGAATAGCGTCCTTGAAAGTAGATAAGTCACCAAGTCAGGATGAAATGTACCCCAGGCTATTAAAAGAAGCCAGGGAGGAAACAGTGGCTGCTCTGACCATCAGTTTCTAATCCGCATTGGATGCAGGGGTGGTGTTGTAGGGTTTGGAGGACTGCTAACATCATACCTTTGTTTAAAACTGGAGCAAACACAGATAGTCAGAACAATTATAGGCCAGTCAGTCTAACCTCAGTAGTGGGCAAATTATTGGCATCAATTCTGAGAGACAGGAAAACCACGGTTTTTGTGTGATCCAATTTTCTATTAATAATCCCACAGAAAACTCGAGATAGGATGGACTCAAAAGGTTAGTTTATTTGCACACACTCAAAACATGGAAAAGAGTTCACAGCGGTACCCTTATATTCAGATAGTAAAGGGAAAGATAAAGAAAAGAAAGATTTACAGTACAGAGACCACAGAGAAAAGAAATATTGTTTCATGTGTGTTCCAGAGGCCAGAATCAAAGTCCTTTATGGAGTTCAATGAGCTGCAAACTGATGCTGGATAATTCACTTTCCATTGGTGCTTACTTCATACAATGAATCAGTCTTGTAGTCACTTAGAAAGGCACGGATTAATCAAGAACAGTCAGTATGGATTTGTTTAGGAAAGATTGTGTCAAACTTGATTGAATTTTTTGAGGCAATAACGAGGAGAATACTTTTTATTCTTTCACAGGATGTGGGCGTCGCTGACTAGGCATTTTATGGCCTACCTCTAATTTCCCTCGAGAAGGTGGCAATGAGCTGTCTTCTAGAACCGCTGCAGCCCATGTGGTGTAGGTGCACCCACAGTTCTATTAGAGAGGGAATTCCAGGATTTTGACCCAGTGACAGTGAAGGAATGGCGATATATTTCCAAGTCAGGATGACGAGTGGCTTAGAGGGGAGCTTGCAGGTGGTGATGTTCCCACACATCTGCTCTCCTTATCCTTCTACGTGGTACAGTTCACAAGTTTGCTATTGAAGGAGCCTTGGTGAGTTACAGCAGTGCGTCTTGTAGATGGTACACACTGCTGCTACTGTGCGTTGGCGGTGGAAAGAGTGGATGTTGGAGATGGTGAATGGGATGCCAATAAAGTGGGCTGCTTTGTCCTGAATGGTGTCAAACTTCTTGAGTGTTGTTGGAGCTGTATTCATCTAGGCAAATTGACAGTATTCCATCACAGTTCTGACTTGTGCATTGTGGATGGTGAGCAGGCTTTGGGGAGTCAGGAGGTGAGTCACTCCCCACAGGATTCACAGCTTCTGACCTGCTCTTGCAGCTACAATATTTATATCCCTGGTCCAGTTCAGTTTCTGATCAATGGTAAACCCCAGGATGTTGATAGTAGGGGATTCAGTGATGGTAATGCCATTGAATGTCAAGGGGTGCTAGTTGAATTCTTTCTTGTTGGTCATTTGTGTGGCGTAAATGTTACTTGCCACTTAATCAGCCCAAACCTGACGGTTGTTCAGATCTTGCTTCGTATGGGCACAGACTGCTTCAGTATCTGAGTCTTGAATGGTGCTGAACATTGTGCAATCATCAGCAAACATCCCCACTTCTGACATTAGGATGGAGGGAAGGTCATTAGTGAAGCAGCTGAAGATGATTGGGCCTAGGACACTTCTCAGGAACTCCTGCAGTGATGTCCTGGGACTGAGATGAACAATGACCCTTGTACTAGGTATGACTCCAACCAGTGGAGAGTTTTCCACCAGATTCCCATTGATGCCAGTTTCGCTAGGGCTCCTTGATGCTACACTTGGTCAGATGCTGCCTTGATGTCAAGGACAGTCACTCTCACCTCACCGTCTGAATTCAACTCTTTTGTCCATGTATGGACCAAGGCTGTAATGAGTTCAGGAGCTGAATGGCACTTGTGCAGTTGATGTGGTCTACATGGATTTTAACAAGGCTATTGGCAAGGTCCCATATGGCTGACTGGCTAAAAAAATAAAAGCCCATGGGGTCCAGGGGAATGTAGCAAGCTTGATACAAAATTGGCTCAGTGACAGGAAACAAAAGGTAATTGTTGATGGGTGTTTTTGTGTCTGGAAGACTGTTTCCAGTAGAGTTCCATTGGCATTCCACAAGGTTCAATACTAGGTCCCCTGCTTTTCTGGTATATAACAGAATCTTTACAGTGCAAAAAGAAGCCATTCGGCCCATCGAGTCTGCACTGGCTCACTGAACGAGCATTCTACCTAATCCCACTCCCCTGCCTTATCCCTGTAACCTTGCACAATCTTTCTTTTCAGATAGCAATCCATTTCCCTTTTGAATACTTTGATCAAACCTGCCTCCATCACCCTCTCAGGAAGGGAACTCTAACCCAACCTCTCCAATCTATCCATATAGTTATAGTTGTTTATCCCAGGAATAATTCTTGCAAATCTCCTCTGTACTCTCTCCAATGCCTTCATATCCTTCCTCAAGTATGGTGCCCAGAACTGGATGCAGCACTCCAGATGAAGCCTAATTAGTGTCTTATACAAGTTTAACATGATCTCCTTAGTTTTGTACTCAATGCCCCTATTAATAAAACCTAGGATACCATATGCTTTATTAATTGCTCTCTCAACATGCCCTGCCACCTTCAATGAGTTATGTACATATACACCAACGTCCCTTTGTTCCTGTACCTCAGTTAGAGTTTCTTCCTTTATTTTATACTGTCTCACCATATTCTTCCCACCAAAATGAATCACCTCACACTTCTCTGCACTGAACCTCATTTGCCATTTGTTTGCCCAATCCACCAATATGGGCATATGGGCAGAATTTAGCCCTTGTCGTGTGGGCTGGCCAGGGAAGGTCAGGAAGCCGATGTCCACCCATGATCGAGGCCGGAAGGTGATTTCACGCTGGCGAGCCAATTGAGGGCCCACCCAGCGTGATACGTGAGCAGCAGCGCTCAGCGCTGCCCGTGTGGGCTGATGGGGGTGGAGGGGGGGAGGAGTGTGAGTGGGGTGAACGCAAAATTTGTGCATACGTGCAAACATGCACTTGAGAATCTCCTTGATGTACAGAGCTGCCTCTGGCGGATGAAGAGTTTTAAAAAAAAATAATAATGAATAGAAAAATGTTTTAAAACATGTCTCCTCATGAGTAGGGACATGTTATAAGTGAAATCTGAAAAAAAATATTTCTTTTTTATTTGATGTTGGAAACCTCATCCCATCTGTGGATGACGTTTCCAAAAAAATGCAAAGGCCGCTTGGCCTTTTTGCCTGCCCGCCAACTGTAGGGTTGAATGCGCAGCGAGAATTTCCATTTTCATTGATCCTTTAAAGACTTTAATAGGCCTTTTAATTGTTGGCGGGCATGCTGCCGACTCCAGTGCGCGCCTGCCGAAATATTGCACAACTGCGCGTTGACATTGGGACGATCGCCTGACATCAACTTGCGTCATTTTCCGTTTGAGTGGGTCCGCGTCCGCCTGTTGAGGTAAAAATTTTGCCCTATGTCTATGTCCTTTTAAAATTCAAGACTATCCTCATCACAGAATCACAGAATTTTAACAGCACTGGAGGCCATTCAGCCCATCATGTCGGCACCAGTTCTCCAAATGAACATCATGACCTAGAGCCAATGCCCTGTCTTTTCCCTGTACCCCTGCACATTGTTTCTAACTAAATAATCATTTTATGCTCTCTTCAATGCCTCAATTGCACCTGCCTCCACCACACTTCTAGGCAGTGCATTGTAGACCTGAACCATTCGTTGTGTGAAAAAGTTTTTTCTCGTGTCACATTTGCTTCTTTTGCATGTCACTTTAAATCTGTGCCCTCTCGTTCTTGATCCTTTTACGAGTGGGAAAAGCTTCTCCCTATCTACTCTGTCCAACCCCCTCATGATTCTGAACATCTCTATCAAATCTCCTCTTAGCCTCCTTCTCTCCAAGGAGAACAGTCCCAATCTCTCCAACCTTAGTTTTTATTCATCCATGGGATGTGGGCTTTGCTGGCTGGGCCAGCATTTATTGCCCATCCCTACTTGCCCTTGAGAAGGTGGTGGTGAGCTGCCTTCTTGAACCGCTGCAGTTCATGTGGTGTAGGTACGCCCACAGTGCTGTTAGGGAGGGAGTTCCAGGATTTTGACCCAGCGACAGTGAAGGAACGGCGATATATTTCCAAGTCAGGATGGTGAGTGACTTGGGGGGAACTTCAAGGCGGTGGTGTTCCCATCTATCTGCTGCCCTTGTCCTTCTAAATGGTAGTGGTCGTGGGTTTGGAAGGTGCTGTCAAAGGAGCCTTGGTGAATTCCTGCAGTGCATCTTGTAGATGGTACACATTGCTACTACTGTGTATTGGTAGTGGAGGAAATGAATGTTTGTGGATTTGATGCCAATCAAGTGGACGGCTTTGTCCTGAATGGTGTCAAGCTTCTTGAGTGTTGTGAGAGCTGCACTCATCCAGGCAAGTGGGGAGTATTGCATTGCACTCCTGACTTGTGCCTTGTAGATGGTGGACAGGCTTTGGGGAGTCAGGAGATGGGTTACTCGTCATACTATTCCGAGCCTCTGACTTGCTCTTGAATCCACAGTATTTATATGGTTAGTCCAGTTCAGTTTCTGGTCAATGGTAACCCCCAGGATGTTGATAGTGGGGGATTCAGTGATGGTAATGCAATTGAATGTCAAGGGGTGATGGTTGGATTCGCTCTTGTTGGAAATGGTCATTGCCTGACAACTGTGTGGTGTGAATGTTACTTGCCACTTGTCAGCCCAAGGCTGGATATTGTCCAGGTCTTGCTGCATTTAGACATGGATTTGAAAATGGTGCTGAACATTGTGCAATCATCAGCGAACATCCCCACCTTATGTTGGAAGGAAGGTCATTGATGAAGCAGCTGAAGATGGTTGGGCCGAGGACACTACCCTGAGGAACTCCTGCAGTGATGTCCTGGAGCTGAGATGACTGGCCTCCAACAACCACAACCATCTTCCTTTGTGCTAGGTATGACTCTGCCACACTCTGTCAAATGCTGTCTTGATGTCAAGGCAGTTACTCTCACTCCACCTCCGGTGTTCAGCTCTTTTGTCCATGTTTTAACCAAGGCTGTAATGAGGTCAGGAGCTGAGTGGCCCTGGCGGAACCCAAACTGGATGTCAGTGAGCAGGTTATTGCTAAGCAAATGCCACTTAATAGCACTGTTGATGACCCCTTTCATTACTTGGCTGATAATCGAGAGTAGACTGATGGGGTAGTAATTGGCCGGATTGGATTAGTTGTGCTTTGTGTGTACAGGAAGTACCTGGGCAATTTTCCACATTGCTGGGTAGATGCCAGTGTTGTGCTATACTGGAACAGCTTGGCTAGTGGTGTGGCAAGTTCTGGAGCACAAGTCTTCAGTTCTATTGCCAGAATATTGTCAGGGCCCATAGCCTTTGCAGTATCCAGTGCCTTCAGCCATTTCTTGATATCACGTGGAGTGAAGGCTGCCATCTGTGATGCTGGGGACCTCCGGAGGAGGCCGAGATGAATCATCCAGTCAGCACTTGTGGCTGAAGATTATAGCAAATGCTTTTGCACTGATGTGCTGGGCTCCTTCAGGATTGAGGATTGGGATATTTGTGGAGCCTCCTCCTCCAGTGAGCTGTTTAATTGTCCACCGCCATTCACGACTGGATGTGGCAGGACTGTAGAGCTTAGATCTGATCCGTTGGTTGTGGGATCGCTTAGCCTCATCTATCACTTGCTGCTTATGCTGTTTGGCATGCAAGTAATCCTGTGTTATAATTTAACCAGGCTGATTCCTCATTTTCAGGTATCCTTGGTGCTGCTCCTGGTATGCCCTCTTGCACTCTTCATTGAGCCAGGGTTGATTCCCTGACTTGATGCTAATGGTAGAGTGGGCCATAAGGTTACAGATTGTGTTCAAGTACAATTCTGCTGCTGCTGATAGTCTGCAGCGCCTCATGGATGCCCAATTTCTGTTCGAAATCTATCCCAAATCGATGGAGGGTATCCTCAACATGAAGGTGTGACTTTGTCTCCACAATGACTATGCGGTAGTCACTCCTCCTCATGGAGGGATGCATTTGTAGGTTGGTGAGGATGAGGTCAAGTATGTTTTTCCCTCTTGTTGGTTCCCTCACCATCTGCCCAGGCTATCAGCTATGTCCTTTAGGACACGGCCAGCTTGGTCATTGAAGAGAGTACATTCTGTGCCCTTGCCACCTTCAGTGCTTCCTCCAAGTGATGTTCACCTTGGAGGAGCACCGATTCATCAGCTGAGGGAGGGCGGTATGTGGTAATCAGCAGGAGGTTTCCTTGCCCATGTTTGACCTGATGCCATGAAACTTCATGGGGTCCAGAGTCGATGTTGAGGACTCCCAGGTCAACTCCCTCCCAGCTGTGTACTATTGTGTCACCACCTCTGCCGGGTCTGTCCTGCCAATGGGACAGGTGATGATGGTGTCTGGGGCATTATCTGTAAGGTATGATTCCATGGGGATGACTATTGGGCTGTTGTTTCACTAGTATGTGAGACAGCCCTCCCAATTCTAGCCCAGATGTTAGTAAGGAGGACTTTGTTGAGGTTGCCATTCTTTCCAGTCGATGCCAGGTGGTCCATCCAGTTTCATTCCTTTTTTTTGTGACTTTGTAGCGGTTTGTTACAAC
This sequence comes from Carcharodon carcharias, assembly GCF_017639515.1. Taxonomy (NCBI): domain Eukaryota; kingdom Metazoa; phylum Chordata; class Chondrichthyes; order Lamniformes; family Lamnidae; genus Carcharodon; species Carcharodon carcharias. Next base: position 135,776,054 of record NC_054481.1, read on the forward strand.
TGAGTGTCTTGCTAGACCATTTCAGAGTTAACCACATTGCTGTGGGGGTCTGGTGTCATGTGTAGGCCAGAGAAGGATGACAGGTTTCCTTTTTAGGACAATCGACAATGGTTTCAGGGTCATCATTAGACTTTTAATTCAAATCCCACCATCTGGCGTGACAGGATTTGAAGCCGAGTCCCCCACGGATTATTTGGATCTGGGTCACCAGCCCAGCGACAATACCACTACACTATCACCTCACTCCCATCTATCCTCATAGCTGAAGTTTCTCAACCCTGGAACCATTCTTGTAAACCGCTTCTGCACTCTCTCCAATATGTTCACATCCTTCCTATAATGTAGCACCCAGAACTGGACACAATACTCCAGCTGAGTTCTTATATAAATTCAGCATAAACTTCCTGCTCCAGTATTCTATGCCCCTATTAATAAAGCCCAGGATACAATACGCTTTATTAATTACTCTCTCCACCTGTCCTGCCACCTTCAATGATCTATGCACATATACACCCAAATCTTTCTGGTCCTGCAGCCCCTTCAAAATTTTACCCCTTATTTTATATTGTCTGTTAATGTTCTTCCGACCAAAATGCATCACCTCACACTTCTCCGCATTGAACTTCATCTGCCACCTATCTACCCACTCCACGAACTTGTCGATATCCTCTTGAAGTCCTACACTATCCTCCTCACAGTTCACAATACTCCCAAGCTTTGTATCATCTGCAAACTTTGAAATTGTCCCCTGCACACCAAGATCTAGATCATTAATATATATCAGGAAAAGTAAGGGTCCCAATACTGACCCCTGGGGAACTCCACTACAAACCTTCCTTCAGCCCGAAAAATATCCATTGACCATTACTCTCTGCTTCCTATTTTTCAGCCAATTTTGTATCCATGTTGCTACTGTCCCTTTTATTCCATGAGCAATAACTTTTCTCACAAGTCTGTTGTGAGGCACTATGTCAAGTGCCTTTTGAAAGTCCATGTACACCACATCAACAGCATTACCCTATACAACCTTTTCTGTTACCGCTTCAAAAGACTCCAGCAAGTTAGTTAAACATGATTTCCCCTTTATAAATCCAGACTGGCTCTTCCTTATCAACCTGCATTTTTCCATGTCACTACTAATTCTATCCCAAATAATTGTTTCTAGAATCCTCCCTACCACTGAAGTTATACTGACTGGTCAGTATTTGCTGGGCTTATCCTTACAACCTTTTTTGAACAAGGGCATAATGTTTGCAATTCTCCAGTCCTCTGGCACCTTCCCTGAGTTGCGGGAAGACTGAAAGATTATGGCCAGTGCCCCTGCAATTTCTACTCTCACTTCCTTCAACATCCTTGGACACGTCTCATCCGGTCCCAGTGCCTTGTCAATTTTAAATACCAACAGTCTATTCAACACTTCCTCCTCATCAATTTCGAACCCTTCCAGTGACAGGGTTTCGTCGTTTGTCACCATGGCCTGGGTAGTATCTAACTCCTTGGTAAAGATGGAAGCAAAGTATTCATTTAATACCTCAGATATGGCCCCTTTCTTCATTTGTAGATTCCCTTTTAGGTCCCTAATCGGCCCTACTCCTTTTATCACCCTTTTGCTATTTATATGTCTATAGAAGACTTTGGGATTCCCCTTTACGCTGGCTGCCAGTCTTTTGTCATAATCCTTCTTTGCTACTCTAATATGCTTTTTCATGTCCCCTCTGAACCTTCTGTATTCCTCCTGGTTCTCAATTGTATTTTCTACCTGACACCTGTCATAAGCACACTTTTTCTTCTTTATCTTAATTTCAATCTCCTTTTTCATCCACGGAGCTCTGGGTTTGTTTGCCCTACATTTCCCTTTTGATAGAATGTACCTTGGTTGTGCCCAAACTAATTCTTTTTTGAAGGCAGCCCATTGTTCAGCTATAGTTTTTCCTGCCAATGTTTCGTTCTACCCAGCTATGTCCTGCCCCATGAAAGTTGGCTCTTTTCCAGCTAATTATTCTTACTCTGGATGCCTATCGTCCTTTTCTATCATCATCCTAAAACATACAATACTATGATTGCTGCCTTCTAAATGTTCCCCCATTGACACTTCATCAACTCGGCCTACCTCATTTCCAAGAACCAGGTCAATTGGACACATACTCTGTGGAAAATTCTCCTGAACACAATCTAGGAACTTTGGCCTCTCTCCACCCTTAATTAAAGTCCCCCATTATAACTACTCTATAATACTTGCATCTCTCCGTAATTCCCCTGCAGATTGGTTCTTCAACCATTTGGCAACCTATAGACTACACTGAGCAATGTAATCACAGTTGACAGTGTTTCCAATCTTCATATCATCCAGAAATTTTGAAATCATGCCCGGCACACGACAGTCAAGATCATTAATACATATCAAGAAGACCAAGGGTCCCAACACTGACTTCTGGGGAACTCCACTACAGATCTTCCTCCAATCTTTATCATTACTCTCTGTTTCCTGTCACTCAGCCAATTTCTTATCCAAGTGCCTACTTTCCCTTTTATTCCACGAGCTAGAATTTTGCTCACAAGTCTATTGTGTGGCACTGTATCAAATGCCTTTTGAAAATCCATATACAGCATCAGCATTGCCCTGATCAACCTTCTCTGTTACCTCCTCAAAAACCTCCAGCAAGTTAGTTAAATGAATCCATGCTGGCTTTCCTTAATTATCTGGCACCTGTCTAAGTGACTATTGATTTTGTCCAGAACTATAGTTTCCAGGTCAGAATTTTTCCCTCGTCAGGCGGGCTCGGCAGGGGCAAGTTGGAGCGGTCAGGAAGCCAACCACCACCCGTGACCCTGGTTTCGTGCTGGCAGGCCAATTAAGGCCTGCCCAGCTCTGCAGTGCTCAGTGCTGCCTTTGTGGGGGCAGGAGGAGGGCGAGTGGGGAAGTTCACACATATGCGCAGGTGCACACAAAGAAAGCTCCCCGAGGCACAGAGCTGTCTCAAGGAGCTGAAGATTTAAAAAATTAAAAATGAAGAATTTTGAAATGTTAAAAAACATGTCCCCTCATGTGACTCTGTCCCATGAGCAAAGGCATGATATGAATGAAATTTAAACATTTTTATTTGCTGTTGGAAACCTCATCCTGCCCTGTGGATGAGGTTTCCTAAAAAATCCAAAGGCCGCAGAACGAAATATCGTGCGATTGTGTGATGATGTCAATGCGCTCACCTGATGTCATCATGCGTCATTTTACGCACATTCGGGCCTGATGAGTGAAAAATTCTGACCCAGAAGTTTCCCTACTACTGAAGTGAAACCGAGTGGTCTGTAGTTGCTGGCATTATCCTTGCAGCCCTTTTTGAACGTAGGTGTAATATTTGCAATTCTCCAGTCCTCCAGCACCACCCCGTGTCTAAGGAAGACTGGAAGATTATCACCAGTGCCTCTGAAATTTCCACTCTCACCTCCCTCAGTATCCTTGGAAGCATCTCATCCAGTCCTGGTACCTTATCAATTTTAAGCAAAGATAGCCTTTCTAATACCCCCTTCTTCTCAATTGCAAATTCCTTCACTGTACCAGTTACCTTCTCTCTCACCTTGGCCTGGGTAGCATTTTCTTCCTTTGTAAAGACAGATACAAAGTATTAGTTTAATATTTCCACTGCTTCTCTTGGGCTGCAGGAAGATATTAATGGACTGGTCAAGTTGGCAGAAAAGTGGCAAATGGAATTCAGCCTAGAGAAGTGTGAGTTTTGCATTTGGGAAGGTAAAACAAGGCTGTTGAATACACAATAAATGGGAGGATGCAGAAAGGTGTAAAGGAAGTGAGGGACCTTGGGCTACAAGTCCTGAAATAAGCAAAACAATTAAGAAGGCATGTGGAATATTTTCCTTCATTGGCTGAGGCAAGGAGGTTTTGCTGGAATGATACAAAACACTAGTTAGGCCACAACTTGAGTAGTGTGTGCAGTTCTGGTTACCTCATTAAAGGAAGGAGGTAATTGAAGGAGGAGATTTACGAGGATGTTGCTAGGACTGGAAAAATTGCATCATTAAGCTTGGAACATAGGAGTCTGAGGGGAGATTTGATTGAGCTGTACAAGGTTGTGAGGGGCCTGGATAGGGCCCTAGCAGAGTGTTTCCCCTAGCAGAGTGGTCAGTGACTAGAGGGCATTGATTTAAAGTGATTGGTGGAAGTTTTAGAGGGGAGATGATGAAAACTTTTTTCACCGGGAGGGTGGTAGAGGTCTGGAACTCACTGCCTGAAAGGGTAGTAGTGGCAGAAGCCCTCAACTCATTTAAAAGATGTCTGAATGTGCATCCGAAGTCCTGCAATCTCCAGATATAGATCAAGTACTGCAAAATGGGATTAGGTTGGGTGGTTTTTTTTTTTCAGTTGGTGCAGACATGATGAGCAGGGTGGCCTTCTTATCTACTGTAAATTTTTCTACCTTTTCTGAATTTTCTAAATATCTGAAAGGGAGGAATGTGCCATAATCTCACTTGTGATCCAATATGCATTGCAAGTAAAAACAAAAAATCCTGGAAATACTCAGAATACATTAGATAGATCATCAGTCTGAAACAATAATTGTTTCTCTTGCCAAAGATGCTGCATAGCAGCTGAATATTTTCAGCATTTCCTGTTTTTATTTCAGGTTTCCAACATTCACGTATTTTGCTTTTACATTGCAATTATGTTGGAGGATGACAGATTGTCTTTGCTTGTTCTGTAATTTTTCATTACAAAATGGTTGCATGCAATAATTCCATTCCTTCTACAGATCATGTACACCCTACCCCAGCAAGAACTCTATTCCACTTTTTTAACATTGAGTGCAAGTTTTACAATTTTTTTGTCACATGAAGATGAACAAAATTTCTGAATACCCTTTATCTCCGTTATTCAAGCCTGATTGTTTACCATCGATAACAAATATTTGATTGCATTTTCCATGCCTCTCTATATTTAGAACTTAGTCGTGTAACCTGCCAAAAAATTATTTTCTCTAAATACAAAGGAGTTCAACAGTGAGTGTTTATTTTCCAATAGCTTGAACTTGATTGCCTGCAATCATCATTGTTCCTGGAATGAATGACAGTGAGGTCTGAACACAATTCAAAATGTCTCCAAAGTCCTTAAGAATATTTTATAATGTGCTTTATTAATGTTGTCCCAAATATTTATTTCAACTTTACAACATATTACATTTCCTCACTATATTTGGCAAACTGTAGCTTGTGCCATATGAATCAGCCCTATAAAGAATTATGGTGGCATTTTCCTTCTCCAGGCCTCCAAACTGAATTGCACCAAAAAAAGGAAAAGGAAAAGGAATCAACAAAATGCTCTCTTTTCTTCTCCTGATAGCTAATGAGAGAACCTCAAGAAATGTTACCAATCAAGCACTACAGATTTGAAAGAGTATAGCTCATAGTCGCATCTGTTCCGATGATGCCACCTTCAAAAACAGTTCCTCTGACATGTCCTCCTTCTTCCTTAACCGAGGTTTTCCACCCACGGTGGTTAACAGGGCCCTCAACCGTGTCCGGCCCATCTCCCGCGCATCCGCCCTCACGCCTTCTCCTCCCTCCCAGAACCATGATAGGGTCCCCCTTGTCCTCACTTATCACCCCACCAGCCTCCGCATTCAAAGGATCATCCTCCGCCATTTCCGCCAACTCCAGCATGATGCCACCACCAAACACATCTTCCCTTCACCCCCCCTATCGGCATTCCATAGGGATCGCTCCCTCCGAGACACCCTGGTTCATTCCTTCATCATCTCCTCCTCCTCAACTCCCTCCTATGGCACCTCCCCATGTCCACGCGAAAGATGCAACACCTGCTCCTTCACTTCCTCTCTCCTCACCGTCCAAGGGCCCAAACACTCCTTTCAAGTGAAGCAGCATTTCACTTGCATTTCCCTCAACTTAGTCTACTGCATTCGTTGCTCCTAATGTGGTCTCCTCTACATTGGAGACACCAAACGTAAACTGGGCGACCGCTTTGCAGAACACCTGTGGTCTGACCGCAAGAATGACCCAAACCTCCCTGTCGCTTGCCATTTCAACACTCCACCCTGCTCTCTTGCCCACGTCTGTCCTTGGCTTGCTGCATTGTTCCAGTGAAGCCCAACGCAAACTGGAGGAACAACACCTCATCTTCCGACTAGGCACTTTACAGCCTTCCGGACTGAATATTGAATTCAACAACTTTAGGTCGTGAGCTCCCTCCCCCATCCCCAACCCCTTTCTGTTTCCCCCTTCCTTTTTTTTCCAATAAATTATATAGATTTTTCTTTTCCCACCAATTTCCATTATTTTTAAATATCTTAAAATCTTTTATGCTCTCCCCACCCCCACTACAGCTATACCTTGAGTGCCCTACCATCCATTCTTAATTAGCACATTCGTTTAGATAATATCACCAACTTTAACACCTATGTGTTCTTTTGTTCTATTGTTGTTGACATCTTTTGATGATCTGCTTCTATTACTGCTTGTTTGTCCCTACAACCACACCCCCCCTCCACTTCTCTCTCTCTCTCCGCCCCCCCACCCCCCACACACCTTAAACCAGCTTATATTTCAACTCTTTCTTGGACTCGAACTCAAGTTCTGTCGAAGGGTCATGAGGACTCGAAACGTCAACTCTTTTCTTCTCTGCCGATGCTGCCAGACCTGCTGAGTTTTTCCATATAATTCTGTTTTTGTTTTGGATTTCCAGCATCTGCAGTTTTTTTGTTTTTAGCTCATAGAATATTGTTTCAGCAATGACTGACATTGAATGAAAAACATATGAATCCATTTACCTTGGTTGATCAGCACATATTTATTAAAAATAGCCCCCGGCTGAAATGTTATGTCTTTACTACTAGTTTCAGAGACACCATTCATCACACTTCTGCTTGATTGGTTCTTTCTGTACAAATATTTACTCATTTCATACTGTTTACAAATCCAAGTTGCATATTGATACAAACCTGAGCTATTTATTCATTCTGCTCCATTGTTCTAAATGGCAAACACAACAGCCTGAATCCTGGAAACGCTTATTAAACATTCTTTTGTGTCACCAGTGATTGAGTGCCTCTTGTTTAATGCTGTAAATGTATTGCAGCATGCATTATTTAATTTTAAAATCTTAGTTTTACTACTTGATGACCTTTCTGCTGCTTGCCTTCCGTCCCACCTCAAGTTGATAAAAAAGAGGTGGATAGGAGTTGTAGATTTAGCGATAGTCCTCATTTGCACCACTTTTCAGTGGCCAATAAAAGATGTTTTCATACAGGCCCATCAAGGTCCAGATAGAGTCTGTTGGAGCAGCAGTGGGTGTGGAGCGGAGTGAACCTTGGGGCGAACAGCGCCAGCAGAGCTTCTTGATAAAAGCCTGAGGATCGAGGTCCAGATAGAGTCAGTCAGAGCATCAGCGGAGGTGGAGCAGTGAGAACCTGGGGGTGAACGGCGCCGGCAGAGCTTCTTGATAAAAGCCTGAGGATTGAAGTCCAGATGGAGCTAATCGGGGCAGTAGCTAACTCCAACAGGAACCTCACCAGAATTCGAAAAAGCTGATGAAAGTGTCATCAGCGCAAAGCAGAGAGTTGATTGCTAGGTAGCGGCTAAGTTGTTTTTCTCCACTTTAAAGCTACATTAAGGAAAGGTAAGAGTTCTAGCTTTTTTTTAAAAACTTGGCTTAAATTTAGGGTAAGAACATTTTAACGAAAGGTATGGCAGGGGAACTCAGTCCCATGTGTTGCACAGCCTGAAGTATGTGGGGAGTCTTAGATGCTCTTGGCAGTCTGGATGACTACATCTGCAGGAAGTGCCACCAGTTTGACCAGCTGCAGTGTCAGCTGCAGGCACAGCAGTGTATCTGCGAGGCTGAGAGTTACAAGGATAGCACGTTCTTAGACATGGTCACCCCACAGCTTAAGGGGGTACAGTCAGAGAGGGAATGGGTGACCACCAGTCAGATGAAGGGTGGCAGGCAGGCAGTCAGGAGAGCCCCACAGTGCATCTCACTCAAGAACAATTTTTCTGTGTTGGAAAATGGTGAGATTGATGGTTCCTCTGGGGAGTGCAGTCAGGACCCAGCTGCACAAGGCTGGAGGAGAAAGAGAGGAAGTGCAATAGTGATAGGAGACTCAACAGTGAGAGGTACAGACAGGTGTTTCTGAGGCTGTAGATGTGACTCCAGGGTGGTGTGTTGTCTCTCTGGGGCCAAGGTCAAGGATGTCACTGAATGGCTGCAGGACATTCTGAAGGGGGAAGGCAAACAGTCAGAGATCGTGATTCACATTGGTACCAACAACATCGGCAGAAAGAGGGACGAGGTCCTGCAAGAAGAATTTAGGGAGCTAGGTAGCAGATTGAAAATCAGGACCTCAAAGGATGTAATCTCTGGGGCTGAATCTTTGGCTTGGTGAGTGGGGGGTGGGACCCGCTTGCCGAGGCGTAAAATGATGGGGGATGACGTTGGGCATGTGTCCTGACGTCACCCCGCGTCATTTAGATTTTCAGTTTGGCATGTGTGCAGCTGAATCGGCTGTGCGCCGCCAAACTGTCAAAGGCCTGTTAAGGCCATTAATGAACTAACTAAGCTGAGTGAGAAAGCTGCCCATCTAACCTTATGGATGGTAGCAGCTGAAGAGCCTGGTGGCCTTCACATTTTTCATGGAGCCTCATCCACGGGTGGGATGAGGTTTCATGAAGTGTTTATAAATGAAATAATTTTTTTCATTAAAGTTCATTGACATGTCCCAGCTTATATGACACTTTCACATGAGGGGACATGTCTTAAATTTTTTTTTTTCTTTATTAACAGTTTTGGAACTTAAACTAATTAGCTGCCTCAGGGAAATTTCTGCGCTTTTTCATGAGCATGTGTGAAAGAGCACAGGCCCTGATTCAGGGAACCCCACCACCCCACCCCGCCCACACAGGGAGCACACAGTATTTCTGAGTGCACGTCATGCTGGGCAGGCTTTAATTGGCCCACCCATGTAAAATGGCAGCGTGGACCTGATCAGGGGTGCCAATTGGGTCCACGCCCACCCCCACACAACCCCCCCAACAGGGGAAAATTCTATCCATGGATTGCCACGTGTTAGTGAGTATAGGAATTGATGGGTGGAGCAGATGAATGTGTGGCTGAAGAGTTGGTGAGGGGGGAGGGCTTTAGATTTCTGGATTACTGGGTCCATTTCTGGGGAAATGGATTGCACCTGAACTGGAAGTGGACCAACATCCTTACGGGAGGGGGTTTGAACGAATATGGCAGGGTGATGGGGTGATGAGGTATAGCGGGTGTGATGTGCAGACAAGGATAGAAGAAAAACCACGTCAGTCTGGAAAGCGGACTATATATAGTGTTATGACACAACAGTTTGTAAAGGTGGAGTTATTTAAAATCACAGGGGGAAACTTTAAACAATTGTCATAACCTAGATTTTCAACTGGTATGTTCTGAGTTGCAGCTCTAAATTCAGGAATAAGACCACCAGTTCTCAAGAGGTTTTTATATAAGACTAAGTGAAACATTTATTAAATTATAACAAATTAAACACATACACATGGCTACAAATGACTATCATAACTTTTTAACAAATTCCCAAATTAATCTCCATTAAGACAACAATAACCAATAGACTTAACCAGACACCAGGCAAAGCATTTTCACCTTACAAATTCAAAATGAGTTTCTTTTTAATTTGGTTCCTTTGCAGGCAGTTATAGGTGTCTGGGCTTTGATCTTACATGCCTCTGTTGCACACACACAAACTCCCTTCTGTTATACCCAGCACTCCCCTTTGAATGTAAATTTTTATTATATCACCAGGCCCTTTAGTACCAATTTCATTAGTAATATAAACATTGCTTGGAGTCTCCTAGCTAGGTGCAAGATTTCACCCCCAGTCTTGAATTCTTTATTCAACAAAATGCAAATGTCCCCTCTACCTACTGTTTATATCTCAAAACTACTATACCTCAAAGCACCCAGGCTAGCTGGCTTTAATCCAATTAACACACACAGAGACTAAACCTCTATTTAAAAAAGTCAATAACATTATATATATTAATATCTCTTCCTGACAATAGTCAAGTTAAGGCACAAGGGAGCATGGTAAGGCTGGATGGCATTTATTTTAATGCAAGGGCTCTTGTGAGCAAGGCAAGATGAGTTGAGGGTGTTGATTAACACATGAGGATATGATATCATTGCTATCATGAAGACATGGTTGTGGGAGGGGCAGGACTGGCAGCTTAATATTCTGGGGTATAGAATGTGCAGGGGGAGTTGGGAGTGTGTAAAAGAGGAGGTGGTGTTGCAATATTGATCAAGGAATCAATTACTGCAATAAGGAGGGTGGTATCTTTGAAAGATCCTCAAATGAGGCCATATGGATAGAACTTAAAAACAAAAAGGGGGCAATCACATTGCTGGGAGTGTACTAAAGGTCCCCAAACAGTCAGGGAGAGATAGGGGGCAGATATGTAGGCAAATCTCAGAGAAGTGTAAAAGTAATAGGGTAATAATTGTAGGGGATTTCAACTTCCCCAATATTAACTGGGATAGACAAAGTGTGAAAGACTTAGAGGGAGGCTGGGATTCTTAAAGTGTTTCCAGGAGAGCTTTTTAAGCAAGCACGTAGAAAGTCCTACAAGAGAAGGAGCAGTGCTGGACCTAGTTTTAGGAAACAAAGCTGGGCAAGTGATAGAAGTGTCAGTGGGGGAGCATTTCAGTGATAGTGACCATAACTCAGTAAGATTTTAGGTAATTATGGAAAAGGACAAAGATGGACTAGAAATGAAGGTTCTGAATTGAGGGAAGGTGGATTTTAATATGATAATACATGATCTGGCCAAAGTGGACTGGGAGCAGCTACACGTAGGAAAATCTACATCAGAGCTGTGGGAGTCATTCAAAAAGGAAATAGCAAGAGTGCAGAGCCAACATATTCCCGTAAAGGTGAAGGGTGGGGCCAACAAGTTCAGAGAACCCTGGATGTCAAGGAATGTACAGGATTGGATAAGGAAAAAAAGGGAAGCTTATGGTAGATACTGAGGGCTCAAAACAGCAGAAGCCCGACAGGAGTACAGAAAGTGCAGGGGGTTACTTGAAAAAGAAATTAGGAGAGCAAAGAGGGGGCATAAAAAACACTGGCAGGTAAAATAAGGGTAAATCCAAAGGCCTTTTCTAAGTGTATTAGGGGCAAGAGGATAACCAGGGTAAGTGTAGGGCCCGTTAGAGACCAGAGTGGCAATCTGTGTGAGGAGCCAGAAGACGTAGGTAAGGTTTTAAAAGACTACTTTGCATCTGTATTCACGATAGAGAAGGATGATGTAGCTATAGAAATCAGGGTTGGGGACTGTGATATACTTGAACAAATTAGCATTGAGAGGGAGGAGCTATTAGCAATTTTTAGCAGGCTTAAAAGTGGAGAAATCCCCAGGCCCAGATGTGATGTATCCCAGGCAAACGAGGAGATTGCAGGGGCCCTGGCATTAATTTTCAAATCCTCTCTGGCCACAGGAGAGGTGCAAGAGGACTGGAGGACAGCTAATGTGGTACCATTATTCAAGAAGGGTGGTAGGGATAAACAAGGGCACCATAGGCCAGTAGGTCTAACATCAGTGGTAGGGAAACTTTTGGAAAAAATTCTGAGGGACAGGATTAACCTCCATTTGGAGAGGCAAGGATTGATCAAGGATAGACAGCATGGCTTTGTCAGGGGGAGATCATGTTTAACAAAATTTGATTAAATTTTTCGAAGAGGTGACTAGGCATGTAGATGAGGGTAGTGTAGTTGATGTAGTCTACATGGACTTCTGCAAGGCTTTTGACAAGGTCTCACATGGGAGACTGGTCAAGAAGGTAAGAGTCCATGGGATCCAGGGCAATTTGGCAAACTGGATCCAAAATTGGCTTAGTGGCAGGAAGCAGAGGGTGATGGTCGAAGGTTGTTTTTGTGACTGGAAGCCTCTGTCCAGTTGTGTATTGCAAGATTTGGTGCTGCATCCCTTGCTGTTTGTAGTGCACGTTAATGATCTAGACTTAAATGTAGGAGGTATGATCAGTAAGTTCACAGATGACACAAAAATTGGTGGTGTGGTAAAAAGCGAGTGTTATGACCGAGCAGTTGGTAAAGCTGAGTTATTTTAAAATTCCAGAGAGAATCTTTAAACAACTGTCATAACCTAGTTTTTAAGTGTTATGTTTGAGATGCAGCTCTAAATTCAAGAATCAGACTACCAGTTCTCGGGAGGATTTATATGAAACTAAATGAAACATTTTATTAAGTTACAACACATTAACCACATATATATGGCTACAAACTACTACTACTATAACTTTTAACAAATTCCCAACATAATCTCCATAAAGGCAACAGCAACCCATAGACTTAACCAAACACCAGGCAAAGCATTTTCACCTTACAAATTCAAAATGAGGTTCTTTTTACTTTGGTTCCTGTACAGACAGTGGTAGGTTCACAGCTGCTTTGATCTTACATTGCCTCTGCTCTGCACACACAAAATTGCTGAAGTTATACCTAGCACCACTCACTGAATGCAAATTCTCATTGATTCACCAGCATCTTTGAATGCCACCTTTTAATAATAAAACCCCGCTCATAGTACCAATTTTATCAGTAATATAAACATATTACTTGGTATCTGCTAGGTAGGTGTCAGTTTTCATCCTACTTCTTGAATGTTCCAAACAAAAAATGCAAATACACTCTCTCTCTCTTACATATCAAAACTAGTACACATCAAAGCACCCAGACTAGATAGCTTTAATCCAAGTAAGACACACCCACAGGCTAAACCTCTATTTTAAAAGAAAAAATATTTTCCCATAATATTATATACATTCATAGCTGTACGGAGGAAAGCCTTAGACTACAGGATCAAAAACAAAAATAGCTGGAAAAACTCAGCAGGTTTGACAGCATCTGCGAAGAGGAACACAGTGAACATTTCGAGTCTGTACGACTCTTCATCAGAACTAAGAAATATAGAAATGAGGTGAAATATAAGCTGGTTGAGGGGGGTGGGACAGGTAGAGCTGGATAGAGGGTGAGTGATAGGTGGAGGCAAAGAAGAGATTGCCAAAGTTGTCATAGACAAAAGGACAAAGAGGTGTTGACGGTGGTGATATTAGCTGAGGAATGTGCCAATATCACCACCGTTAACACCCCTTTGTCCTTTTGTCTATGACAACTTTGGCAATCTCTTCTTTGCCTCCACCTATCACTCACCCTCTATCCAGCTCTACCTGTCCCACCCACCTCAAACAGCTTATATTTCAAGAGCAAAAAACTGCGGATGCTGGAAATCCAAAACAAAAATAAAAATACCTGGAAAAACTCAGCAGGTCTGAAAACAGAACTGTTGAAGAGTCATACAGATTCGAAATGTTCACTGTGTTCCTCTCCGCAGATGCTGTCAGACCTGCTGAGTTTTTCCAGGTATTTTTATTTTTGTTTCAGCTTATATTTCACCTAATTTCTATATTAGTTCTGATGAAGAGTCATACGGACTCGAAACATTAACTGTATTCCTCTCCGCAGATGCTGTCAGACCTGCTGAGTTTTTCCAGCTATTTTTGTTTTTGTTTCAGATCTCCAGCATCCACAGTATTTTGCTTTTATCTTAGACTTCAGGATTATATAGACAGGCTGGTCAGACAGGCAGAACAGTGGTAAATGGAATTAATCCTGAAAAGTGTGAGGTGATGCACTTTGAGAGGATGAACAAGGCAAGGGAGTACACGGTGAATGGTAGGACCCAAGGAAGTACAGACGATCAGAGGGACCTTGGTGTGCATGTCCATAGATCCTTGAAGGCAGCGGGATAGGTAGATAAGGTTAAGAAGGCATATGGGATATTTGCCTTTATTAGTTGAGGCACAGAATATAAGAGCAGGGAGGTTATGTTGGAGCTGTATAAAGCACTACTTAGGCCAAATCTGGAGTACTATGTGCATTTCTGGTTACCACACTATAAGAATAATGTGATTGCAATAGAGAGGGTGCAGAGGAGATTCACCAGGATGTTGACTGGACTGGAGCGTTTCAGCTATGAAGAGAGACTAGATAGGCTGGGGTTGTTTTCCTTAGAGCAGAAAAGACTGAGGGGGGACCTGATTGAGGTGTTCAAAATTATGAGGGGTGTAGATAGGAAAAACCTTTTCCCCTTAGTGGAGGGGTCAATAACTAGGAGGCATAGATTTAAGGTAGGGGGCAGGAGGTTTAGAGGGGGTTTGAGGAAAACCTTTTTCACCCTGAGGGTGGAAATCACTGCCTGAAAGGGTGGTAGAGGCAGGAACCCTCACAAAATTTCAGAATTATTTAGATGGACATTTGAAACGTCATAGCATACAAGGCCACGGGCTAAGTGCAGAAGAATGGGATTAGAGTAGATAGGGGCTTGATGACCAGCCCAGACACGATGGGCTGAAGGGCCTCTTTCCATGCTGTAAAACTTTATGACTACAGGAACATACGACTTAGGAGCAAGGGTAGGCCATTCATCCCTTCAAGCCTGCTCTACCATTCATTAAGATCATGGCTGATCTGGTTGTGGTCTCAAGTCCAATTTCCTGTCTGCTTCCCATAACCCTTGACTCCCTTGTCTATCCAAATTTTATCTAATTCTGCTTCGAATAAATTCAATTACCCAGCCTCCACTGCTTTCTACGGAAGAGAATTCGACAAAATAATGATCCTGAGAGATAAACAAAATTCTGTTCATCTCAAGGGAGACCTCTTATTCTTAACCTTTGTGTCCTCGCTCTAGTTTCCCTCACAAGTGGAAACGTCCTCCCGGTATCTATGTCATCATGTCGCCTCAGGATCAGCTCTCATTCTTCTAAGCTCCAGTGGGTATAGGCCCAAACTGTTCAACCAGTCTTCATTAGGTAAGCCCCTCTTCCCAGGAATTACTGGAGCAAACCATTGCTGAGCTGCTTCTAATGCAATTATATCTTTATTCACGTAAGGAGACCAAAACTGTACACATTATTCCAGATGTGGTCTCACCAAGGTAAAACTTCCCTACTTTTATATTTTGTTCCTCTTCAACATTCCATTTACTTTCCTAATCACTTGCTGTACCTGCATAGTAACTTTTTGTGATTCATGTACCAGTACACCTAGATCCCTCTGTACCACTGAATTCTGCAAGCTTTCTCCATTTAAGCAGTATATTGCTTTCTATTCTTCTTGCCAAAGGGACAAGTTCACATTTCCCACATTATACTCCATCTGCCGATTTTTGCCCACTCATTTAACATTTCTATATCCCTTTGCAGACTCTCTACTTCCTCTTGACAACTTCGTTTCCAATCTAAGTGTCATCAACAAATTTAGCTACCATATCTTCGGACACTTCATCCATTCATTCATGTAAATAGCTGAGGCCTCAGAACTGATCTCTGTGGCATTCCACTAGTTACAGCTTGCCAACCTGAAAAAGACCCATTTATCCCTAATCTCAGCTTCCTGTTAGCTAACCACTCTTTTAGTAATAAAAACAAAAAAACTGCGGATGCTGGAAATCCAAAACAAAAACAGAATTACCTGGAAAAACTCAGCAGGTCTGGCAGCATCGGCGGAGAAGAAAAGAGTTGACGTTTCGAGTCCTCATGACCCTTCGACAGAACTTGCGTTCGAGTCCAAGAAAGAGTTGAAATATAAGCTGGTTTAAGGTGTGTGTGTGGGGGGCGGAGAGATAGAGAGACAAAGAGGTGGAGGGGGGGGTGGGGGTGTGTGGTTGTAGGGACAAACAAGCAGTGATAGAAGCAGATCATCAAAAGATGTCAACGACAATAGTACAATAGAACACATAGGTGTTAAAATTAAAGTTGGTGATATTATCTAAACGAATGTGCTAATTAAGAATGGATGGTAGGGCACTCAAGGTATAGCTCTAGTGGGTTTTTTTTTATATATAATGGAAATAGGTGGGAAAAGGAAAATCTTTATAATTTATTGGAAAAAAAAAGGGAAGGGGGAAACAGAAAGGGGGTGGGGATGGGGGAGGGAGCTTACGACCTAAAGTTGTTGAATTCAATATTCAGTCCAGAAGGCTGTAAAGTCCCTAGTCGGAAGATGAGGTGTTGTTCCTCCAGTTTGCGTTGGGCTTCACTGGAACAATGCAGCAAGCCAAGGACAGACATGTGGGCAAGAGAGCAGGGTGGAGTGTTGAAATGGCAAGCGACAGGGAGGTTTGGGTCATTCTTGCGGACAGACCGCAGGTGTTCTGCAAAGCGGTCACCCAGTTTACGTTTGGTCTCTCCAATGTAGAGGAGACCACATTGGGAGCAACGGATGCAGTAGACTAAGTTGGGGGAAATGCAAGTGAAATGCTGCTTCACTTGAAAGGAGTGTTTGGGTCCTTGGACGGTGAGGAGAGAGGAAGTGAAGGGGCAGGTATTGCATTTTTTGCGTGGGCATGGGGTGGTGCCATAGGAGGGGGTTGAGGAGTAGGGGGTGATGGAGGAGTGGACCAGGGTGTCCCGGAGGGAGCGATCCCTACGGAATGCCGATAAGGGGGGTGAAGGGAAGATGTGTTTGGTGGTGGCATCATGCTGGAGTTGGCGGAAATGGCGGAGGATGATCCTTTGAATGCGGAGGCTGGTGGGGTGATAAGTGAGGACAAGGGGGACCCTACCATGTTTCTGGGAGGGAGGAGAAGGCGTGAGGGCGGATGCGCGGGAGATGGGCCGGACACGGTTGAGGGCCCTGTCAACGACCGTGGGTGGAAAACCTCGGTTAAGGAAGAAGGAGGACATGTCAGAGGAACTGTTTTTGAATGTAGCATCATCGGAACAGATGCGACGGAGGCGAAGGAATTGAGAGAATGGGATGGAGTCCTTACAGGAAGCAGGGTGTGAGGAGCTGTAGTCGAGATAGCTGTGGGAGTCGGTGGGTTTGTAATGGATATTGGTGGACAGTCTATCATCAGAGATTGAGACAGAGAGGTCAAGGAAGGGAAGGGAAGTGTCAGAGATGGACCACGTGAAAATGATGGAGGGGTGGAGATTGGAAGCAAAATTAATAAATTTTTCCAAGTCCTGACGAGAGCATGAAGCGGCACCGAAATAATCATCGATGTACCGGAGAAAGAGTTGTTTCTCCGGTACATCGATGATTACTTCGGTGCCGCTTCATGCTCTCGTCAGGACTTGGAAAAATTTATTAATTTTGCTTCCAATCTCCACCCCTCCATCATTTTCACGTGGTCCATCTCTGACACTTCCCTTCCCTTCCTTGACCTCTCTGTCTCAATCTCTGATGATAGACTGTCCACCAATATCCATTACAAACCCACCGACTCCCACAGCTATCTCGACTACAGCTCCTCACACCCTGCTTCCTGTAAGGACTCCATCCCATTCTCTCAATTCCTTCGCCTCCGTCGCATCTGTTCCGATGATGCTACATTCAAAAACAGTTCCTCTGACATGTCCTCCTTCTTCCTTAACCGAGGTTTTCCACCCACGGTCGTTGACAGGGCCCTCAACCGTGTCCGGCCCATCTCCCGCGCATCCGCCCTCACGCCTTCTCCTCCCTCCCAGAAACATGATAGGGTCCCCCTTGCCCTCACTTATCACCCCACCAGCCTCCGCATTCAAAGGATCATCCTCCGCCATTTCCGCCAACTCCAGCATGATGCCACCACCAAACACATCTTCCCTTCACCCCCCTTATCGGCATTCCGTAGGGATCGCTCCCTCCGGGACACCCTGGTCCACTCCTCCATCACCCCCTACTCCTCAACCCCCTCCTATGGCACCACCCCATGCCCACGCAAAAAATGCAATACCTGCCCCTTCACTTCCTCTCTCCTCACCGTCCAAGGACCCAAACACTCCTTTCAACTGAAGCAGCATTTCACTTGCATTTCCCCCAACTTAGTCTACTGCATCCGTTGCTCCCAATGTGGTCTCCTCTACATTGGAGAGACCAAACGTAAACTGGGTGACCGCTTTGCAGAACACCTGCGGTCTGTCCGCAAGAATGACCCAAACCTCCCTGTTGCTTGCCATTTCAACACTCCACCCTGCTCTCTTGCCCACATGTCTGTCCTTGGCTTGCTGCATTGTTCCAGTGAAGCCCAACGCAAACTGGAGGAACAGCACCTCATCTTCCGACTAGGCACTTTACAGCCTTCCGGACTGAATATTGAATTCAACAACTTTAGGTCGTAAGCTCCCTCCCCCATCCCCACCCCCTTTCTGTTTCCCCCTTCCCTTTTTTTTTCCAATAAATTATAAAGATTTTCCTTTTCCCACCTATTTCCATTATATATAAAAAAAACCCACTAGAGCTATACCTTGAGTGCCCTACCATCCATTCTTAATTAGCACATTCGTTTAGATAATATCACCAACTTTAATTTTAACACCTATGTGTTCTATTGTACTATTGTCGTTGACATCTTTTGATGATCTGCTTCTATCACTGCTTGTTTGTCCCTACAACCACACACCCCCACCCCCCCCTCCACCTCTTTGTCTCTCTATCTCTCCGCCCCCCACACACACACCTTAAACCAGCTTATATTTCAACTCTTTCTTGGACTCGAACGCAAGTTCTGTCGAAGGGTCATGAGGACTCGAAACGTCAACTCTTTTCTTCTCCGCCGATGCTGCCACTCTTTTAGTAATGCTGATATGTTATGCATGACACCATGTTGTCTGAAACAAAAACGAAAATACCTGGAGAAACTCAGCAGGTCTGGCAGCATCTGCGGAGAGGAACACAGTTAACGTTTCAAGTCCGAATGACCCTTCAACAGAACCCTTCGGACTCGAAACGTTAACTGTGTTCCTCTCCGCAGATGCTGCCAGACCTGCTGAGTTTTTCCAGGTATTTTCGTTTTTGTTTTGGATTTCCAGTATCCGCAGTTTTTTGCTTTTATCACCATGTTGTCTGATCTTGTGTAATAATCTTCAATGTGGCGCCTTATCAAATGCCTTTTGGAAATCCAAATACACCACATCTGCAGGCTCCCACCTTGTTTGTTACTTCCTCAAAGATCTCCAATAAGTTTGTCAAACACAATTTCCCTTTCACACATTGACTCTGCCTGATCATATTATGGTTTTCTAAATATCCTGCTATAACCACCTTAATAATAGATTCCAGCATTTTTCCTATGACAGATGATAAGCTAACTGGCCTGCAGTTTCCTGCTTTCTGTCTCCCCCCTTTCTTGAATAAAGTTTTTACATTTGCTATTTTCCAATCCACTGGGACACTTCCAGAACCTAAGGAGTTTTAGAAGATTATAGCTAATGTATTTACCGTCTGATCCTAGGATGCAGGTCATGTGGTCCTCGGGAATTATCAGGCTTTAGGGCTAATAGTTTTCCCAGCACCTATGCTCTAGTGATGGTGATTGTTTTAAGTTCATTCCACCCCTTCACATCTTGATTTTCAAGTATCTTTGGAAAGTTTCCTAAGTCTTCTACAGTGAAGACAGCCAACTGTTCAACGCCTCTTCTATTTCCTTGTTTTTCATTATCAGTTCCCCAGACTCACCTTCGAAAGGGCCAATGCTTTAGTTACTATTTCTTCCTGTGTACTCCATCCTACAATGTAACTACTGTTAAGGGCCAATAAACTACTACCACAAGTGACATCTCTACTCCAATTGATTTTACCTCTTGTGTGAGAATGGATTTTGAAAAAAATATTTTTGGGGAATAATGTGTTATTCTGTAAAGAAGGCTGAGTGTCTGTGTATGTGACTTAATTAAGCTAAGCAAGAAATTTATAGGACTCAGGGTGTCTGGGTGGTTTAAAACATAAAGAGGATAGAAGTGTTAAGGTTTTAGGTATAAATAAGTAAGTTACATCTAACATTTACATTTTTAGATAAGTTGAAAGTTTGTTGAATATCAAAGGGAGTCAGAGGTAACAAGAAACATGCTTGCATCTTGCAGGAGTTCCATAGGTAAACAAGTAGTGGGGATATTATAGTTTATTGACCTGAAAGCAAAGACAAGATAAAGACATAAAAGATTTTATATTTGGAAGGATTTGAATTTCAAGGAGGTGTGAGAACAATGGAACAGGAGATGAAAGGAAAAATGTATTTTAAAGTTGCTGGGGAGAGCTCAGCGAGAGATAGTTAGCGTTCTTTGAGCTGTTGAGCTATTGTTGGAGCTCTGGGATGGGCGAGAATGCGATTTGAACCAGTCATCCAGTCAAGCCAGAAAAGTCTTGGGCTGCAACAAGCAGTTTTATTCTGAAATAGATTCCACCACAGAGTGGAAGAGGATAGAAATCACGTGGTATGCCTTTATTGCAGCTACAGCAGTTTGCCTTGTGCAATATTACTTAATTTTAGTTATAGCTAACATCTATAAGGGCGTATTGCCTGGAGATGTTACTTGTGGGTCTGAGCAAGTAGAGTGTCTTTTTGGGGAATGTTTTGTAAGACTAACCTTAATTGTGCAACTGTAATCTTGTGTGCTTAAGTCTTCTTTTATTCTGGTTAATAAAACTTTTACTTTTAATTTTTAAAATCCCAAGTGCTACTGGACCTCTTACTTCTGAGATCGGTACATCGTCTTCTCGTTTCCAAAATACAAAAGAAAGGGTACAGCCTGTAAGCCAAGTTACCCTCTGGGATTTGGTTTGCACAGAAATTAACACTGGTTATGGTCATAACATGTGCTTTCTCGAGGTAAGGTCATCTCTCACTACTGTACTAATGGCATCCTTACAACAGAGCTACCCTACCTCCTTTCCAAGCTTCCCACCTTTTGAAAATGTTAAATACCCTTCAATATTCAGGTCCCAGCCTTGGTCACCATACACCCATGTTTCTGTGGTGGCTATCAGGTCATACATATTTGTTTCTACCTGTGTTAACAATTTATCCATTTCATTACGAATGTTGCGTACATTCAGATACAAAGCATTTAACTCTGTCTTTTTACAATTTTTGGCCTTATCTGCTGGTGTAATCTTAAGTTTGCATTTTCTGTCCCTTCCTGAAACACTCTGGTTATCATTACCTAAATTGCTACCCAGCTCTACTACCTTGTTGTTTCCCTTTGGTTTACTACATCTCCTCTTGCATGATCCCTTCTCCCCACTCTCTTCCACCCTCTCTTAGAGACATAAAAGATTTTATATTTGGAAGGATCTGAATTTCAAAGAGGTGTGAGAACAATGGAACAGGAGATAAAAGGAAAAATGTATTTTAAAGTTGCTGGGGAGAGCTCAGCGAGAGATAGTTAGCGTTCTTTGAGCTGTTGAGCTATTGTTGGAGCTCTGGGATGGGCGAGAATGCGATTTGAACCAGTCTCTTCCACCCTAGTTACACAACTGGATAGAACACTGGTTCCAGCACGGTTCGGGTGAAGCCCATTCCAAAGGTACAGCTCCTACTTTCCCCAGTACTGCTACCAATGCCCCATGAATCAAAACCCATTTCTCCCACAGCAGTCTTTGAGCCATGTATTCATCTCTCTATTTTATTTACCTATGCCAATTTGCTCATGGCTCAGGGAATAATCCAGAGGTTATGACCTATGAGGTTCTGCTTTTTAATTTAGCCCTTAGCTGCTCATAATCCACAAGCAGAGCCACTTTCCTGGTCCTGCAATAATTGGATCCGCTCCCTCCCACTGCAAGTTCTTCCCCAACCCTGAGCATATGTCCCAAACCCTGGCACCGGGCAGGCAATACAGCTGGCTGGACTCATGCTCTCAGCTGCTTTGTCTATTTCGCTGACTATATTGTCTGCTACTACCACTACATTCCTTTTTTACTCTCCCTGTTTGAATGGTGTCCTGTACCATGGTGCCATGGTCAATTTTCTCATCCAACTTGCAGCCCCTGCTTTCATCCACACAAGCTGCAAGAACCTTGCTGGATAAATGCAAAGGCTGAGGCTCCTCCATTTCTACATTCTTGATCCCCTTACCTGCCTCACTTGCAGTCACACCCGCCTGTCTCTGACCCATGGATGAAGTCAGATGACACTAGCATAAGAGGTGTGGCCGCCTCTCAATAAAGTGTCCTAACAACTTCCCCACTACCCCCCACCCCCCCACCGCCCCCAATACATTGTAGTGTCCACAGCTCAGCTACCTGCTCAATGAATCTGAGCCACAGCTCCTTACTGCAGACGTGTTTGTCCTGGATCATACTGGCATCCAGAGCACCCACATTCTGCAGTCGCAACACATCAAATGCCCTGCCATCTTTGTTATGTATTAATTAATTTATTATTCTTAATTTGCAATGAATAAACCCAGCAACTAATAGCTTTACTGCAAATAGGAGCCCTCTACCACTAATAAAGCTTTACAATTAGTTCAGGAAGCAGCAGCAGCAGCAGGGCTTTAGGAGCAGGAAGTGAGAGTTTACCACGGGATCAGCGAGAGCTGCAGGGCTTCAAAAGGAGGAGCAGAGAGCGAGAGTTCACCTTGAGAAACAGTGAGAGCAGCAGGGCTATTGCAACTAGTTTTTAGTCAGAACCAGCATTTAAAAAGAAAAATTGAGGTGTGATACCAGAAGGAGGCAGGTGGGTGATTGATTGGTAAGTATACATTGGGTTTATTCATTTATCTTTCAAAACTGGTAAGTTATTAGTCATTGAAAGATTTTATTAGTGGTAGTAAGGATAACAAATAGTAGTAAAGGTTATTGAGAACAGTGGAGCTCATTAATAATAAATTGATTAAGGTAAATAATAGCAATAACAAGGTTATTAATCAATAAATATCAGAATACCAGGGTTGCTTCAGCCTCAAGTGTGCACATACTGTGCAAAGTGGGAACTCCAAGTCATTTCCCATGTCCTGGATAACCATTTGTACAGCAAGTGTCATCAGTTGCAACAGCTGGAGCTCCAGGTTTCAGAGCTTGAGCAGCAGCTATTGGCACTCCGTGAGGTTGCGAGCTTTGTGGATAGCACATTTATAGATGTGGTCACCTCGCAGTTTAAGAGTACACAGGGTGACAGGGAAGGGTCACCACGTGATAGTCAAAAAAGAACAGGTAGGAGAGTACAGGTGTCCTGAGTGCATCCCACTCTCTGCCCAGTATTCAGTTATAAATACTGATAAGAGTGATGGTTTCTCTTGGCAAGTGCAGCCAGGGGCCAAGTCCATGGCACCAAAGGTGGCTCAACTGTACAGGGAGGGGTATAAGGATGTCTGGAAGAGTAATAATGTGATTTGATGGTTAGGGGAATAGATTGGCTTTTCTGTGGCCATTGACGTGAATCTAGAATGGTGGGTTGCCTCCCTGATGCCAAGGTCAAGGATGTCACTGAGCAGCTGCAAAGCACCCTGAGAGGGGAATGTGAACAGCCAGCAGTCTTGGCCCATATTGGTACGAATGACATAAGTAGAACGAGGGATGTGGTCCTACAGTCAGAATTTAGGAAGCTAGGTTTGGAATTAGCAAGCAGGGCCTCAAAGCTAGTCATTTCTGGATTACTCCCAGTGCCATGCACTAGTGAGCATAGAAATAGCAGGTTGGAGCAGATGAATATGTGGCTGGAGAGATGGTGCAGGAAGGAGGGTTCCTGGGGTATTGGAACCAGTTCTGGGGGAGGTGTGGTCTGTACAAGCCAGATGGTTTGCACCTCAAAAGGAATAGGAGGCATGTTCTTGCTAGGGGGTTTGTTAGTGCTGTTGGGCAGGGCTTAAGCTAGTTTGGCTGGGGGGTGGGGTGGGGGGGGTAGTGGTAGGATGAGGGTGAATTCAGATGAGACAAAATCAGAAGTGGAAATGGAAGGCAGAAGGTAAGTGAATGAGTCTGGAAGGCAGAGGGAACAAAGGTTAGAAAACTTAAAAGAAAGCTTGGCAACGCTCAAGGATATATGCTTCAATGCAACGAGTATAGCAAATAAAACAGATGAGCTGAGAGCACAGATGGAAATGTGGCAGTATGGTATCATGGCTTAAAGAGTTATGGAGAGGAGAGTTACAGTGATTCACTAGAACAGATCAGATCTAAGTTCAGCAGTCCTGCCACATACAGCTATGAATGGTGGTGGACAATTAAACAACTCACTGAAGGAGGTGGCTCCACAAATATTCCATTCCTAAATGATGGAGGAGCCCAGCATATTAGTGCAAAAGATAAGGCTGAAGCATTCACAACAATCTTCAGCCAGAAGTGCTGAGTGGATGATCCATCTCGGCCTCCTCCGGAGGTCCTCAGTATCACAGATGCCAGTCTTCAGCCAGTTCAACTCACTTCACATGATATCAAGAAAAGGCTGAGGGCCCTGACAATATTCTGACAATAGTGCTGAAGACGTGCTCCAGAGCTTGCTGTGCCTCTAGCCAAGCTGTTCCAGTACAGCTACAACACTGGCATCTACCGGCTATGTGGAAAATTGCCCAGGTATGTCCTGTACACAAAAAGCAGGACAAGTTCAACATGGCCAGTTATTGTCCCATTGATCTACTCTTAATCATCAGTAAAATGATAGAAAGGGTCATCAACAGTGCTATCAAGCGGCACTTGTTTAGCAATAACCTGCTCACTGATGCACAGTTTGGGTTTCATCTGGGTCACTCAGCTCCTGACCGCATTACAGCCTTGGTTCAAAAATGGACAAAAGAGCTGAACTCCAGAGGCGAGATGAGAATTACTGCCCTTGACATCAAGGCAGCATTTGACCGAGTGTGGCATCAAGGAGCCCTAGCAAAACTGGAGTCAATGGGAGTCAGGTGGAAAACTCTCCACTGGTTAGAGTCATATCTAGCACAAAGGAAGACAGTTGTGGTTGGAGGTCAATCATCTCAGCTCCAGGACATTACTGCTGGTGTTCCTCAGGGTAATGTGCGTGGCCCAACCATATTCAGCTGTTTCATTATGACCTTCCTTCCATCATAAGGTCAGAAGTGGAGATATTCGCCGCTGATTGCAGTGCTCAGCCACATTCATGACTCCTCAGATACTGCAGCAGTCCATATCCAAATGCAGCAAGACATGGACCATATCCAGGTTTGGGCTGACAAACGGCAAGTAACACTCATGCCACACAAGTGTCAGGCAATGACCATCTCCAAGAAGAGAGAAACCAACCATTGCCCCTTGATGTTCAATGGCATTACCATCACTGAATACCCCACTATCAACATCCTGAGGGTTACCATTGACCAGAAACTGAACTGGACTAGCCATATAAGTACTGTGGCTACAAAAGCAGGTCAGAGGCTAGGGATCCTGCGGCAAGTAACTCATCTCCTGACCCCCCAAAGCCTGTCCGCCATCTACAAGTCACAAGTCAGGAGTGTGATGGAATATGAGGGTTTCTCATACAAACCTATAAAATTCTAACAGGACTAGACAAGGTAGATGCAGGAAGGATGTTCCCGATGGTGGGGGAGTTCAGAACCAGGGGTCACAGTCTGAGGATATGGGGTAGACTATTTAGGATTGAGATGAAGAGAAATTTCTTCACCCAGTGGTGAGCCTGTGGAATTCGTTACTACAGAAAATAGTTGAGACCAAAACATTGTATGTTTTCAAGAAGGAGTTAGATATAGCTCTTGGCGTGAAAGAGATCAAAGGATGTGGGGAGAAAGCGGGAGCAGGCTACTGAGTTGGATGATCAGCCATGATCATAATGAATGGAGGAGTAGGCTCGAAGGCCTACACCTGCTCCTAGTTTCTATGTTTCTAATGTACTCCACCTGCCTGGATGAGTGCAGCTCCAACAACACCCAAGAAGCTTGACACCATCCAGGACAAAGCAGCTGCTTGATTGGCATCCCTTGCACAAGCATTCACTCCCTGCACCACTGACTCACAGTAGCTGCAGTGTGTACTATCTACAAGGTGCACTGCAGGAACTCACCAAGGTTCTATGTCAGCATCTTCCAAACCCAAGACCGCCTGCACCTAGAAGGACAAGGCAGTAGATACATAGGGACACCATCACCTGAAAGTTGTCCTTTAAGGCACTCACCACCCTGACTTGGAAATATATCACCGTTCCTTCACTGTCGCTGGGTCAAAATCCTGGAACTCCCTCCCTAACAGCACTGTGGGTGTACCTACACCACATGGACTGCAGCGGTTCAAGAAGGCAGCTCACCACCACCTTCTCAAGGGCAACTAGGGATGGGCAATAAATGCTGGCCCAGCCAGCAAAACCACATCACATAAAATAATTTAAAAAACATCCGCAAACGCACATTTTCTGCTTTATCTTACTCTCTTTGTTTCAACTTCCAGTCAACTCCAGCTGTGATGTATCGTGTCAATATTTTTTTCATACTCGCTCTTTGCTTTCCTAATTTCCTTTTTAATTCCACCTCTGCGCTTTAAATACTCCTGTTGGCTCTCTGCACTATTGAGTTCTCTGACATTAGCTTGCCTTCTTTGACTTACTCTACTCTATATGCTTTTTGAGATCCTGATTTGGGTGTTCCATACTTGGGAGCATATTTGTTCTGAACTCTTCCTATTCTTTCTTTGAATTTCTCCCATTGCTCTGACATTGGCTATGGAAATAGTGATGTAATGGTTGTCATCTTCCAAAATTCTGTAGATTTTGGAACAGTCCCGACAGATTGGAGGGTGGCAAATGTAACCCCACTATTTAAAAAAGGAGGGAGGGAGGAAACAGCGAATGACAGACTGGTTAGCCTAACATCAGTAGTAGGAAAAATGCTAGAGCCTATTATAAAGGATGTGATAACAGGACACTGAGAAAATATCACTGGGATTAGACAAAGTCAACATGGATATATGAAAGGGAAACCATGTTTGACAAACCTAATAGAGTTTTTTTGAGGACGTAACTAGCAGAATAGATAAGAGAGAACCAGTGGATGAGGTGTATTTCGATTTTCAGAAAGTTTTTGATAAAGTCCACATTAGAGCTTAGTGTGTAAAATTAAAGCACATGGGATTGGGGGTAATATATTGGCATGGATTGAGAATTGGTTAGCAGACAGGAAACAGAGAGTAGGAATAAATAGGTCTATTTCAGAGTGGCAGGGACTAGTGAGGTACATCAGAGATCAGTACTTGGGTCCCAGTTATTTACAATATATATCAATGATTTGGATGAAGGAACCAAATGTAATATTTCCAAGTTTTCTGGTGACAGCAAACTTGAAGGAAATGTGAACGATGGGGAGGACATTAAGCGGCTGAAGGCGACTTAGACAAGTTGAGCGAGTGGGCAAATACATGGCAGATGCAGAATAATGTGGATAAGTGTGAAGTTATCCACTTTGGTAGAAAAAACAGAACGGCAGTGTATTATTTAAATGGTGATAGATTGGGAAATGTTGATGTACAAAGGGACCTGCGTGTCCTTGTACAGCAATCACTAAAAGCAAGTATGCAGATGCAACAAGCAGTTAAGGTGGCAAATGTTGGCCTTAATTGCAAGAGGACTTGATTACAGGAGCAAGGACGTCTTACTGCAGCTGTACAGGGCCTTGGTGACACCATACCTGGAGTATGGTGTGCAGTTTAGGTCTCCTTACCTCAAAAAGGATATACTTGCCATAGAGGGAGTGCAGCGAAGGTTCACCAGACTGTGTCATTGGATGGCAAGTTTGTCGTAAAAGGAGAGATTGGGTTGACGAGGCCTGTATTCATTGTAGTTTAGAAAAATGAAAGGGGATCTCATTGAAACATATAAAATTCTGACAGGGCTGGATTGGCTGGATGCAGGAGTGATGTTTCGTCTGGCTGGGGGATCTAGAACAAGGGATCACAGTCTGAAGATACAGGGTAGGCCATTTAGGAGAGATGAGGACAAACCTTTTTACTCAGAGGTGGTGAATCTGTGGAATTCTCTACCAGAAGGCTGTGGAGGCCAAGTCACTGAATATATTAAAGAAGGAAATAGATAGATTTCTAAACTCTAAAGGGTTACGGAGAGAGAGAGGGAGTATGACGTTGAGATAGCGGATCAGCCATGATCACATTGAATGGTGGTGCAGGATCGAAGGGCCGAATGGCCTACTCCTGCTCAAATTTTTTATGTTTCTATCTTTTGTTGGGATTGGTACGTAGCAGCTAAAAAACATTCTCGCCAATGCATTCTAAGAATTTTGCAGACTTTATACCTTTTCCACTGATTTTATTCCAGCTAATATTAGGTCGTTGAAATCCCCTACTATTGCATTCCTTTTGTTTCCCCATTTCTGTCTCCCTTTCACTGTTTGGGTGTCTTTTGTACACTCTCAGCAATGACTGCCCCCTCTTTATTCCTTAGTTCGACACATTTGGTTGGTTCAAATGAAATATTAACTCTGCTTCTTCTTCCAGAGATACTGCCACACCTGCTGAGTATTTCCAGCATTTTCTACTTGTATTTCAACCCTTATAGCCGCACTTGATAATCCTTCTAGTAAATTGTTCACCCTCAACTGTGACTGTTACACTGCACAAAGAGCTGCACTTCGACCCATGAGACTGCGATGGACATCCATAACATAGCTGCCCCAGCTGCTGGATTTAGTAGAAAGATCATCACCTTGTCTGCTGAGGGAGGGGGAGAGGGGGCTGACCCTCACTCTGTCCACTCAGGGGATGGGGCTGACACTCACTCTGTCTACTCAAAGGATCAGGGCTGACCCTCACGCTGTCCATTCAGAAGAAGGGGGTTAACCCTCAATCAGTCCACTCAAAGGATGGGGGCTGATCCTCACTCTGTCCACTCAGGGGATGGGGGCTGACCCACACTCTATCAACTCAGGGGATGGGGGCTGACCCTCACTCTGTCCACTCAGCGGATGGGGGCTGACTCTCACTTTGTCCACTCAGCGGATGGGTGTTGATCCTGACTCTGTCCACTCAGGGGATGGGGGCTGACCCTCACTGTGTCCACTCAGGGAATGGGGACTGACCCTCACTGTGTCCAAGCAGGGGATGGGGGCTGACCCTCACTGTGTCCACTCAGGGAATGGGGGCTGACCCTCACTGTGTCCACTCAGAGGATGGGCTCTGACACTCACTCTGTCCATGCAGGGGATGAGGCTGATCCTCAGTCTGTCCACTCAGGGGATGAGGCTGACCCTCACCATGTCCACTCACAGGATGGGGGCTGACCATCACTCTGTCCACTCAGGGGATGGGGGCTGACCCTCACTCTGTCCAATCAGGGGATGGGGGCTGACCCTCACTCTGTCCACTAAGAGAATGGGGTATGACTCTCACTCTGTCCACTCAGGAGATGGGGACTGACCATCACTCTGTCCACTTAAGGGATGGGGGCTGACCCTTACTGTGTCCACTCAGGGGATGGGGTTTGAACCTCACTCTGTCCACTCAGGGGAAGAGGTCAGACCCTCACTCTGTCCACTCAGGGGATGGGGGATGACCCTTACTCAGTCCACCCAAAGGTTGGGGGCTGACTCTCACTCTGTCCACTCAGGGGATGGGGGCTGACATTTACTGTGTCCACTCAGGGGATGGGAGCTGACCCTCATGCTGTCCACTCAGGGGATGAGTGCTGACTCACACTCTGTCCACTGTGGGGAAGGGTGCTGACCCTCACTCTGTCCACTCAGGGGAAGGGGCTGACCCTCACTCTGTCCACTCAGGGGAAGGGGGCTGACCCTCACTCTGTCCACTCAAAGGATGGGGGTGACTCTCACTCTGTCCACTCAGGGGATGGGGGCTGACATTTACTGTGTCCACTCAGGGGATGGGTGCTGACCCTCACTCTGTCCACTCAGAGGATGGGGCTGACCCTCACTCTGTCCACTCAGGGGATGGGGCTGACCCTCACTCTGTCCACTCAGGGGATGGGGCTGACCCTCACTCTGTCCACTATGGGGAAGGGGCTGACCCTCACTATGTCCACTAAGGGGATGGGGGCTGACCCTCACTCTGTCCACTCAGGCGATGGGGGCTGACTCTAACTCTGTCCACTCAGGGGTGGGGGCTGACCATCACTGTGTCCACTCAGGGGTTGGGGGCTGACCCCCACTGTGTCCACTCAGGGGATGGGGCTGACCCGTACTCTGTCCACTCAAGGGATGGGGGTGACGCTCGCTCTGTCCAGTCAAGGGATGGTGGTGATCCTCACTCTGTCCACCCAGGGGATGGGGTGACCCTCACTCTGTCTACCCAGGGGATGGGGGTGACCCTCACTCTGTTTACCCAGGGGATTGGGGTGACCCTTACTCTTCCCACTCAGGGGATGGGGGCTGACCCTCACTCTTTCCACTCAGGGGATGGGGGCTGACCCCCACTCAGTCCACTCAGGGGATGGGGGCTGACTCTCAATTTGTCCACTCAGGGGATGGGGGCTGACCCTCACTCTGTCTACTCAGGGGATGGGGGCTGACCCTCACTCTGTCCACTCAGGGTATGGGGCTGACCCTCACTCTGTCAACTCAGGGGATGGGTGCTGACCCTCACTCTGTCAACTCAGGGGATGGGTGCTGACCCTCACTCTGTCCACTCAGGGGATGGGGGCTGACCCTCAATCTGTGCACTCAGGGGATGGTGGCTGACCCTCACTCTGTCTACTCAGGGGATGGGGGCTGACCCTCACTCTATCCACCCAGGGGATGGGGCTGACCCTCACTCTGTCCACCCAGGGGATGGGGGCTGACCCTCACTCTGTCCACTCAGGGGATGGTGACTGACCCTCACTCTGTCCACTCAGGGGATGGTGACTGACCCTCACTCTGTCCACTCAGTGGATGGAATTGACTCTCATTCTGTCCAATCAGGGGATGAGGGCTGACCCTCATTCTGTCCATGCATGGATCGGGGCTGGCCCTCACTCTGTCCACGCAGGGGGATGAGGGCTGGCGCTCACTCTGTCCACTCAATGGATGGGGGCTGACCCTCATTCTGTCCACGCAGGGAATGGGGTGATCCTCACTCTGCCCACGCAGGGTTCGGGGTCTGACTCTCACCCTGTCCACTCAGGGGATGTGGGCTGACTCACACTCTGTCCACTCAGGGGATGGGAGGTGACCCTCACTCTGTCCACTCAGTGGATGAGGGCTGACCCTGACTCTGTCCATTCAGGGGATGGTGACTGACCATCATTCTGTCCACTCAGGGGATGGGGGCTGACCCTCAATCTGTCCACCCAGGAGATGGGACAGACTTCAATCTGTCCATCCAGGGGATGGGGGCTGACCCTCACTCTGTCCATGCAGGGGATGGTGACTGACCCTCACTCGGTCCACTCAGGGGATGGGGGCTGATCCTCACTCTGGTAACTCAGGGGATGGGGGTTGACCCTCACTCTGCCCACTCAGGGGATGGGGGCTGACCCTCACTCTGGTAACTCAGGGGATGGGGGTTGACCCACACTCTGTCCACCCAGGGGATGGGGGCTGACCCTCACTCTGCCAACTCAGGGGATGGTGACTGACCCTCACATTGTCCACTCAGGGGATGGGGGCTGACTCTCACTCTGTCCACCCAAGGGATGGTCACTGACCATCACTCTGTCAACCCAGGGGATGGAGCTGACCCTCACTCTGTGCCCCCAGGGGATGGAGCTGACCCTCACTCTGTGCCCCCAGGGGATGGGGGTTGACCCTCACTCTGTCCACCCAGCGGATGGGGGTTGACCCTAACTCTGTCCACCCAGGGGATGGGGGTTGACCCGCACTCTGTCCACCCAGGGGATGGGGGTTGACCCGCACTCTGTCCACCCAGGGGATGGGAGTTGACACTCACTCTGTCCACCCAGGGGATGGGGGTTGACACTCACTCAGTTCACCCAGGGGATGGGGGTTGACACTCACTCTGTCCACCCAGGGGATGGGGGTGACCCTCACTCTGTCCACCCAGGGGATGGGGGTGAGCCTCATTCTGTCCACCCCGGGGATAGGGGTGATCCTCACTCTGTCCACCCAGGGGATGGGGGTGACCCTCACTCTGTCTACCCAGGGGATGGGGGTGACCCTCACTCTGTCCACCCAGGGGATGGGGCTGACCCTCACCCTGTCCACTCAGGGGATGGGGGCTGACCCGCACTCTGTCCAATCAGGGGATGTGGGCTGACCCGCACTCTGTCCACTCAGGGGATGGGGGCTGACCCTCACTCTGTCAACTAAGGGGATGGGGGCTGACCCTCACTCTGTCAACTAAGGGGATGGGTCTGACCTTCACTCTGTCCACTCAGGGGATGGGTGCTGACCCTCACTCTGTCCACTCAGGGGATGGAGGCTGACCCTCACTCTGTCCACTCAGGGGATGGGGCTGACCCTCAATCTGTCCACTCAGGGGATGGGGGCTGACCCACACTCTGTCCACTCAGGGGATTGGGGCAGAACCTCACTCTGTCCACTCAGGGGATGGGGGCTGACCCACACTCTGTCCACTCAAGGGATGGTGACTGACACTCACTCTGCCCAGTCAAGGGATGGTGGTGACCCTCACTCTGTCCACTCAGGGATCGGGATCTGACCCTCACACTGTCCACTCAGGGGATGGTGACTGACCCTCACACTGTCCACTCAGGGGATGGTGACTGACCCTCACACTGTCCACTCAGGGGATGGGGGCTGACCCTCACTCTGTCCACTAAGGGGATGGGGCTGACCCTCACTCTGTCCACTCAGGGGATGGGGGCTGACCCTCACTCTGTCCACTCAGGGGATGGGGCTGAAACTCACTCTGTCCACTAAGGGGATGGGGTCTGACCCTCTATCCACTCAGGGGATGGGGGCTGACCCTCACTCTGTCATCTCAGGGGATGGGGTCTGACCCTCACTCTGTCATCTCAGGGGATGGGGGCTGACCCTCACTCTGTCATCTCAGGGGATGGGGTCTGACCCTCACTCTGTCATCTCAGGGGATGGGGTCTGACCCTCACTCTATCCACTCAGGGGATGGGGGCTGACCATCACTCTGTCCACTCAGGGGATGGGGGCTGACCCTCACTATGTCCACTCAAGGGATGGGGTTGACCCTCACTCTGTCCAGTCAAGAGATGTGGCTGACCCTCACTCTGTCCACTCAGGGTTCGGGATCTGACCCTCACACTGTCCACTCATGGGATGGGACTGACCCTCACTCTGTCCACTCAGGGGATGGGGGCTGACCCTCATGCTGTCCACTATGGGAATGGGGGCTGACCCTCACTCTGTACACCCAGGGGATGGGGCTGACCGTCACTCTGTACACCCAGGAGATCGGGCTGACCCTCACTTTGTCCACCCAGGGGATGGGGCTGATCCTCATTCTGTCCACCCAGGGGATGGGGCTGACCCTCACTCTATCCACCCAGGGGATGGGGCTGACCGTCACTCTGTCCACCCAGGGGATGGGGGCTGACCCTCACTCTGTCCACTCAGGGGATGGTGACTGACCCTCACTCTGTCCACTCAGGGGATGGTGACTGACCCTCACTCTGTCCACTCAGTGGATGGAATTGACTCTCATTCTGTCCAATCAGGGGATGAGGGCTGACCCTCATTCTGTCCATGCATGGATCGGGGCTGGCCCTCACTCTGTCCACGCAGGGGGATGAGGGCTGGCGCTCACTCTGTCCACTCAATGGATGGGGGCTGACCCTCATTCTGTCCACTCAGGGAATGGGGTGATCCTCACTCTGCCCACGCAGGGTTCGGGGTCTGACTCTCACCCTGTCCACTCAGGGGATGTGGGCTGACTCACACTCTGTCCACTCAGGGGATGGGAGGTGACCCTCACTCTGTCCACTCAGTGGATGAGGGCTGACCCTGACTCTGTCCATTCAGGGGATGGTGACTGACCATCATTCGGTCCACTCAGGGGATGGGGGCTGACCCTCAATCTGTCCACCCAGGAGATGGGACAGACTTCAATCTGTCCATCCAGGGGATGGGGGCTGACCCTCACTCTGTCCATGCAGGGGATGGTGACTGACCCTCACTCGGTCCACTCAGGGGATGGGGGCTGATCCTCACTCTGGTAACTCAGGGGATGGGGGTTGACCCTCACTCTGCCCACTCAGGGGATGGGGGCTGACCCTCACTCTGGTAACTCAGGGGATGGGGGCTGACCCTCACTCTGCCAACTCAGGGGATGGTGACTGACCCTCACATTGTCCACTCAGGGGATGGGGGCTGACTCTCACTCTGTCCACCCAAGGGATGGTCACTGACCATCACTCTGTCAACCCAGGGGATGGAGCTGACCCTCACTCTGTGCCCCCAGGGGATGGAGCTGACCCTCACTCTGTGCCCCCAGGGGATGGGGGTTGACCCTCACTCTGTCCACCCAGCGGATGGGGGTTGACCCTAACTCTGTCCACCCAGGGGATGGGGGTTGACCCGCACTCTGTCCACCCAGGGGATGGGGGTTGACCCGCACTCTGTCCACCCAGGGGATGGGAGTTGACACTCACTCTGTCCACCCAGGGGATGGGGGTTGACACTCACTCAGTTCACCCAGGGGATGGGGGTTGACACTCACTCTGTCCACCCAGGGGATGGGGGTGACCCTCACTCTGTCCACTCAGGGGATGGGGGTGAGCCTCATTCTGTCCACCCCGGGGATAGGGGTGATCCTCACTCTGTCCACCCAGGGGATGGGGGTGACCCTCACTCTGTCTACCCAGGGGATGGGGGTGACCCTCACTCTGTCCACCCAGGGGATGGGGCTGACCATCACCCTGTCCACTCAGGGGATGGGGGCTGACCCGCACTCTGTCCAATCAGGGGATGTGGGCTGACCCGCACTCTGTCCACTCAGGGGATGGGGGCTGACCCTCACTCTGTCAACTAAGGGGATGGGGGCTGACCCTCACTCTGTCAACTAAGGGGATGGGTCTGACCTTCACTCTGTCCACTCAGGGGATGGGTGCTGACCCTCACTCTGTCCACTCAGGGGATGGAGGCTGACCCTCACTCTGTCCACTCAGGGGATGGGGGCTGACCCTCAATCTGTCCACTCAGGGGATGGGGGCTGACCCACACTCTGTCCACTCAGGGGATTGGGGCAGAACCTCACTCTGTCCACTCAGGGGATGGGGGCTGACCCACACTCTGTCCACTCAAGGGATGGTGACTGACACTCACTCTGCCCAGTCAAGGGATGGTGGTGACCCTCACTCTGTCCACTCAGGGATCGGGATCTGACCCTCACACTGTCCACTCAGGGGATGGTGACTGACCCTCACACTGTCGACTCAGGGGATGGTGACTGACCCTCACACTGTCCACTCAGGGGATGGGGGCTGACTCTCACTCTGTCCACCCTGGGGATGTGGGCTGACTCACACTCTGTCCACTCAGAGGACAGGTCTGACCCTCACTGTGTCCACTCAGGGGACGATGGCTGACCCTTACTCTGTCCACTCAGGGTTCGGGATCTGATCCTTACACTGTCCACTCAGGGGATGGTGACTGACCCTCACCCTGTCCACTCAGGGGATGGGGGCTGACCCTCACTCTGTCCACTCAGGGGATGGGGGCTGACCCTCACTCTGTCCACCCTGGGGATGTGGGCTGACTCACACTCTGTCCACTCAGAGGACAGGTCTGACCCTCACTGTGTCCACTCAGGGGATGAGGGCTGACCCTTTGTCCACTCAGGGTTCGGGATCTGATCCTTACACTGTCCACTCAGGGGATGGTGACTGACCCTCACCCTGTCCACTCAGGGGATGGGGTTGACCCTCACTATGTCCACCCAGGGGATGGGGGTGACCCTCACTCTGTCCACCCAGGGAATGGGGGTGACCCTCATTCTGTCCACCCAGGGGATGGGGGTGATCCTCACTCTGTCCACCCAGGGGATGGGGTGACCCTCACTCTGTCTACCCAGGGGATGGGGGTGACCCTCACTCTGTTTACCCAGGGGATTGGGGTGACCCTTACTCTTCCCACTCAGGGGATGGGGGCTGACCCTCACTCTGTCCACTCAGGGGATGGGGGCTGACCCCCACTCAGTCCACTCAGGGGATGGGGGCTGACTCTCAATTTGTCCACTCAGGGGATGGGGGCTGACCCTCACTCTGTCTACTCAGGGGATGGGGGCTGACCCTCACTCTGTCCACTCAGGGTATGGGGCTGACCCTCACTCTGTCAACTCAGGGGATGGGTGCTGACCCTCACTCTGTCCACTCAGGGGATGGGGGCTGACCCTCACTCTGTGCACTCAGGGGATGGGGGCTGACCCTCACTCTGTCTACTCAGGGGATGGGGGCTGACCCTCACTCTGTCCACTCAGGGTATGGGGCTGACCCTCACTCTGTCAACTCAGGGGATGGGTGCTGACCCTCACTCTGTCCACTCAGGGGATGGGGGCTGACCCTCAATCTGTGCACTCAGGGGATGGGGGCTGACCCTCACTCTGTCCACTCAGGGGATGGGGGCTGACCCTCACTCTGTCCACTCAGGGGACGGGGGCTGACCCACACTCTCTCCACTAAGGGGATGGGGGCTGACCCTCACTCTCTCCACTCAGGGGATGGCGGCTCACCCACACTCTGTCCACTCAAGGGATGGGGTGAACCTCACTCTGTCCAGTCAAGGGATGGTGGTGACCCTCACTCTGTCCACTCAGGGGATGGGGGCTGACCCACACTCTGTCCACTCAAGGGATGGTGACTGACACTCACTCTGCTCAGTCAAGGGATGGTGGTGACCCTCACACTGTCCACTCAGGGATCGGGATCTGACCCTCACACTGTCCACTCAGGGGATGGTGACTGACCCTCACACTGTCGACTCAGAGGATGGTGACTGACCCTCACACTGTCCACTCAGGGGATGGGGGCTGACTCTCACTCTGTCCACCCTGGGGATGTGGGCTGACTCACACTCTGTCCACTCAGAGGACAGGTCTGACCCTCACTGTGTCCACTCAGGGGACGAGGGCTGACCCTTACTCTGTCCACTCAGGGTTCGGGATCTGATCCTTACACTGTCCACTCAGGGGATGGTGTCTGACCCTCACCCTGTCCACTCAGGGGATGGGGGCTGACCCTCACTCTGTCCACTCAGGGGATGGGGGCTGACCCTCACTCTGTCCACCCTGGGGATGTGGGCTGACTCACACTCTGTCCACTCAGAGGACAGGTCTGACCCTCACTGTGTCCACTCAGGGGATGAGGGCTGACCCTTTGTCCACTCAGGGTTCGGGATCTGATCCTTACACTGTCCACTCAGGGGATGGTGACTGACCCTCACCCTGTCCACTCAGGGGATGGGGTTGACCCTCACTATGTCCACCCAGGGGATGGGGGTGACCCTCACTCTGTCCACCCAGGGAATGGGGGTGACCCTCATTCTGTCCACCCAGGGGATGGGGGTGATCCTCACTCTGTCCACCCAGGGGATGGGGTGACCCTCACTCTGTCTACCCAGGGGATGGGGGTGACCCTCACTCTGTTTACCCAGGGGATTGGGGTGACCCTTACTCTTCCCACTCAGGGGATGGGGGCTGACCCTCACTCTTTCCACTCAGGGGATGGGGGCTGACCCCCACTCAGTCCACTCAGGGGATGGGGGCTGACTCTCAATGTGTCCACTCAGGGGATGGGGGCTGACCCTCACTCTGTCTACTCAGGGGATGGGGGCTGACCCTCACTCTGTCCACTCAGGGTATGGGGCTGACCCTCACTCTGTCAACTCAGGGGATGGGTGCTGACCCTCACTCTGTCCACTCAGGGGATGGGGGCTGACCCTCAATCTGTGCACTCAGGGGATGGGGGCTGACCCTCACTCTGTCTACTCAGGGGATGGGGGCTGACCCTCACTCTGTCCACTCAGGGTATGGGGCTGACCCTCACTCTGTCAACTCAGGGGATGGGTGCTGACCCTCACTCTGTCCACTCAGGGGATGGGGGCTGACCCTCAATCTGTGCACTCAGGGGATGGGGGCTGACCCTCACTCTGTCCACTCAGGGGATGGGGGCTGACCCTCACTCTGTCCACTCAGGGGACGGGGGCTGACCCACACTCTCTCCACTAAGGGGATGGGGGCTGACCCTCACTCTCTCCACTCAGGGGATGGCGGCTCACCCACACTCTGTCCACTCAAGGGATGGGGTGAACCTCACTCTGTCCAATCAAGGGATGGTGATGACCCTCACTCTGTCCACTCAGGGGATGGGGGCTGACCCGCACTCTGTCCACTCAGGGGATGTGGGCTGAATCTCACTCTGTCCACTCAGGGGATGGGGGCTGACACTCACTGTCCACTCAGGGGATGTGGGCTGACTCACACTCTGTCCACTCAGGAGAAGGGGGCTGACCCTCACTCTGTCCACCCAGGGGATGGTGGCTGACCCTCACTCTGTCCACCCAGGGGATGGGTCTGACCTTACTCTGTCCACTCAGCGGACGGTGACTGACCCTCACTCTGTCCACCCAGGGGATGGGGGCTGACCCTCACTCTGTCCACCCAGGGGATGGGGGTGAACCTTCACTCTGTCCTCCCAGGGGATGGGGGTGACCCTCACTCTGTCCACTCAGGGTTCGGGGTCTGACTCTCACTCTGTCCACTCAGAGGATGTGGGCTGACTCACACTCTGTCCACTCAGAGGATGGGGGCTGACTCTCACTCTGTCCCCACAGGGGATGGGGGCTGATCCTCACTCTGTCCAATCAGGGGATGGGGGCTGACCCTCACTCTGCCACTCAGGGGATGGGGGCTGACCGTCACTCTGTCCACTCAAGGGATGGGGGTGACTCTCACTCTGTCCAGTCAGGGGATGGTGGCTGACCCTCACTCTGTCTACTCAGGGGATGGGGGCTGACCCTCACTCTATCCACCCAGGGGATGGGGCTGACCCTCACTCTGTCCACCCAGGGGATGGGGGCTGACCCTCACTCTGTCCACTCAGGGGATGGTGACTGACCCTCACTCTGTCCACTCAGGGGATGGTGACTGACCCTCACTCTGTCCACTCAGTGGATGGAATTGACTCTCATTCTGTCCAATCAGGGGATGAGGGCTGACCCTCATTCTGTCCATGCATGGATCGGGGCTGGCCCTCACTCTGTCCACGCAGGGGGATGAGGGCTGGCGCTCACTCTGTCCACTCAATGGATGGGGGCTGACCCTCATTCTGTCCACTCAGGGAATGGGGTGATCCTCACTCTGCCCACGCAGGGTTCGGGGTCTGACTCTCACCCTGTCCACTCAGGGGATGTGGGCTGACTCACACTCTGTCCACTCAGGGGATGGGAGGTGACCCTCACTCTGTCCACTCAGTGGATGAGGGCTGACCCTGACTCTGTCCATTCAGGGGATGGTGACTGACCATCATTCTGTCCACTCAGGGGATGGGGGCTGACCCTCAATCTGTCCACCCAGGAGATGGGACAGACTTCAATCTGTCCATCCAGGGGATGGGGGCTGACCCTCACTCTGTCCATGCAGGGGATGGTGGCTGACCCTCACTCTGTCTACTCAGGGGATGGGGGCTGACCCTCACTCTATCCACCCAGGGGATGGGGCTGACCCTCACTCTGTCCACCCAGGGGATGGGGGCTGACCCTCACTCTGTCCACTCAGGGGATGGTGACTGACCCTCACTCTGTCCACTCAGGGGATGGTGACTGACCCTCACTCTGTCCACTCAGGGGATGGTGACTGACCATCATTCTGTCCACTCAGGGGATGGGGGCTGACCCTCAATCTGTCCACCCAGGAGATGGGACAGACTTCAATCTGTCCATCCAGGGGATGGGGGCTGACCCTCACTCTGTCCATGCAGGGGATGGTGACTGACCCTCACTCGGTCCACTCAGGGGATGGGGGCTGATCCTCACTCTGGTAACTCAGGGGATGGGGGTTGACCCTCACTCTGCCCACTCAGGGGATGGGGGCTGACCCTCACTCTGGTAACTCAGGGGATGGGGGTTGACCCACACTCTGTCCACCCAGGGGATGGGGGCTGACCCTCACTCTGCCAACTCAGGGGATGGTGACTGACCCTCACATTGTCCACTCAGGGGATGGGGGCTGACTCTCACTCTGTCCACCCAAGGGATGGTCACTGACCATCACTCTGTCAACCCAGGGGATGGAGCTGACCCTCACTCTGTGCCCCCAGGGGATGGAGCTGACCCTCACTCTGTGCCCCCAGGGGATGGGGGTTGACCCTCACTCTGTCCACCCAGCGGATGGGGGTTGACCCTAACTCTGTCCACCCAGGGGATGGGGGTTGACCCGCACTCTGTCCACCCAGGGGATGGGGGTTGACCCGCACTCTGTCCACCCAGGGGATGGGGGTTGACCCGCACTCTGTCCACCCAGGGGATGGGAGTTGACACTCACTCTGTCCACCCAGGGGATGGGGGTTGACACTCACTCAGTTCACCCAGGGGATGGGGGTTGACACTCACTCTGTCCACCCAGGGGATGGGGGTGACCCTCACTCTGTCCACCCAGGGGATGGGGGTGAGCCTCATTCTGTCCACCCCGGGGATAGGGGTGATCCTCACTCTGTCCACCCAGGGGATGGGGGTGACCCTCACTCTGTCTACCCAGGGGATGGGGGTGACCCTCACTCTGTCCACCCAGGGGATGGGGCTGACCCTCACCCTGTCCACTCAGGGGATGGGGGCTGACCCGCACTCTGTCCAATCAGGGGATGTGGGCTGACCCGCACTCTGTCCACTCAGGGGATGGGGGCTGACCCTCACTCTGTCAACTAAGGGGATGGGGGCTGACCCTCACTCTGTCAACTAAGGGGATGGGTCTGACCTTCACTCTGTCCACTCAGGGGATGGGTGCTGACCCTCACTCTGTCCACTCAGGGGATGGAGGCTGACCCTCACTCTGTCCACTCAGGGGATGGGGCTGACCCTCAATCTGTCCACTCAGGGGATGGGGGCTGACCCACACTCTGTCCACTCAGGGGATTGGGGCAGAACCTCACTCTGTCCACTCAGGGGATGGGGGTTGACCCTAACTCTGTCCACCCAGGGGATGGGGGTTGACCCGCACTCTGTCATCTCAGGGGATGGGGTCTGACCCTCACTCTATCCACTCAGGGGATGGGGGCTGACCATCACTCTGTCCACTCAGGGGATGGGGGCTGAC
Organism: Carcharodon carcharias; assembly: GCF_017639515.1. Classification (NCBI taxonomy): domain Eukaryota; kingdom Metazoa; phylum Chordata; class Chondrichthyes; order Lamniformes; family Lamnidae; genus Carcharodon; species Carcharodon carcharias. Next base: position 135,817,018 of record NC_054481.1, read on the forward strand.
CCTCACTATGTCCACTCAAGGGATGGGGTTGACCCTCACTCTGTCCAGTCAAGAGATGTGGCTGACCCTCACTCTGTCCACTCAGGGTTCGGGATCTGACCCTCACACTGTCCACTCATGGGATGGGACTGACCCTCACTCTGTCCACTCAGGGGATGGGGGCTGACCCTCATGCTGTCCACTATGGGAATGGGGGCTGACCCTCACTCTGTACACCCAGGGGATGGGGCTGACCGTCACTCTGTACACCCAGGAGATCGGGCTGACCCTCACTTTGTCCACCCAGGGGATGGGGCTGATCCTCATTCTGTCCACCCAGGGGATGGGGCTGACCCTCACTCTATCCACCCAGGGGATGGGGCTGACCGTCACTCTGTCCACCCAGGGGATGGGGGCTGACCCTCACTCTGTCCACTCAGGGGATGGTGACTGACCCTCACTCTGTCCACTCAGGGGATGGTGACTGACCCTCACTCTGTCCACTCAGTGGATGGAATTGACTCTCATTCTGTCCAATCAGGGGATGAGGGCTGACCCTCATTCTGTCCATGCATGGATCGGGGCTGGCCCTCACTCTGTCCACGCAGGGGGATGAGGGCTGGCGCTCACTCTGTCCACTCAATGGATGGGGGCTGACCCTCATTCTGTCCACTCAGGGAATGGGGTGATCCTCACTCTGCCCACGCAGGGTTCGGGGTCTGACTCTCACCCTGTCCACTCAGGGGATGTGGGCTGACTCACACTCTGTCCACTCAGGGGATGGGAGGTGACCCTCACTCTGTCCACTCAGTGGATGAGGGCTGACCCTGACTCTGTCCATTCAGGGGATGGTGACTGACCATCATTCGGTCCACTCAGGGGATGGGGGCTGACCCTCAATCTGTCCACCCAGGAGATGGGACAGACTTCAATCTGTCCATCCAGGGGATGGGGGCTGACCCTCACTCTGTCCATGCAGGGGATGGTGACTGACCCTCACTCGGTCCACTCAGGGGATGGGGGCTGATCCTCACTCTGGTAACTCAGGGGATGGGGGTTGACCCTCACTCTGCCCACTCAGGGGATGGGGGCTGACCCTCACTCTGGTAACTCAGGGGATGGGGGCTGACCCTCACTCTGCCAACTCAGGGGATGGTGACTGACCCTCACATTGTCCACTCAGGGGATGGGGGCTGACTCTCACTCTGTCCACCCAAGGGATGGTCACTGACCATCACTCTGTCAACCCAGGGGATGGAGCTGACCCTCACTCTGTGCCCCCAGGGGATGGAGCTGACCCTCACTCTGTGCCCCCAGGGGATGGGGGTTGACCCTCACTCTGTCCACCCAGCGGATGGGGGTTGACCCTAACTCTGTCCACCCAGGGGATGGGGGTTGACCCGCACTCTGTCCACCCAGGGGATGGGGGTTGACCCGCACTCTGTCCACCCAGGGGATGGGAGTTGACACTCACTCTGTCCACCCAGGGGATGGGGGTTGACACTCACTCAGTTCACCCAGGGGATGGGGGTTGACACTCACTCTGTCCACCCAGGGGATGGGGGTGACCCTCACTCTGTCCACTCAGGGGATGGGGGTGAGCCTCATTCTGTCCACCCCGGGGATAGGGGTGATCCTCACTCTGTCCACCCAGGGGATGGGGGTGACCCTCACTCTGTCTACCCAGGGGATGGGGGTGACCCTCACTCTGTCCACCCAGGGGATGGGGCTGACCATCACCCTGTCCACTCAGGGGATGGGGGCTGACCCGCACTCTGTCCAATCAGGGGATGTGGGCTGACCCGCACTCTGTCCACTCAGGGGATGGGGGCTGACCCTCACTCTGTCAACTAAGGGGATGGGGGCTGACCCTCACTCTGTCAACTAAGGGGATGGGTCTGACCTTCACTCTGTCCACTCAGGGGATGGGTGCTGACCCTCACTCTGTCCACTCAGGGGATGGAGGCTGACCCTCACTCTGTCCACTCAGGGGATGGGGGCTGACCCTCAATCTGTCCACTCAGGGGATGGGGGCTGACCCACACTCTGTCCACTCAGGGGATTGGGGCAGAACCTCACTCTGTCCACTCAGGGGATGGGGGCTGACCCACACTCTGTCCACTCAAGGGATGGTGACTGACACTCACTCTGCCCAGTCAAGGGATGGTGGTGACCCTCACTCTGTCCACTCAGGGATCGGGATCTGACCCTCACACTGTCCACTCAGGGGATGGTGACTGACCCTCACACTGTCGACTCAGGGGATGGTGACTGACCCTCACACTGTCCACTCAGGGGATGGGGGCTGACTCTCACTCTGTCCACCCTGGGGATGTGGGCTGACTCACACTCTGTCCACTCAGAGGACAGGTCTGACCCTCACTGTGTCCACTCAGGGGACGATGGCTGACCCTTACTCTGTCCACTCAGGGTTCGGGATCTGATCCTTACACTGTCCACTCAGGGGATGGTGACTGACCCTCACCCTGTCCACTCAGGGGATGGGGGCTGACCCTCACTCTGTCCACTCAGGGGATGGGGGCTGACCCTCACTCTGTCCACCCTGGGGATGTGGGCTGACTCACACTCTGTCCACTCAGAGGACAGGTCTGACCCTCACTGTGTCCACTCAGGGGATGAGGGCTGACCCTTTGTCCACTCAGGGTTCGGGATCTGATCCTTACACTGTCCACTCAGGGGATGGTGACTGACCCTCACCCTGTCCACTCAGGGGATGGGGTTGACCCTCACTATGTCCACCCAGGGGATGGGGGTGACCCTCACTCTGTCCACCCAGGGAATGGGGGTGACCCTCATTCTGTCCACCCAGGGGATGGGGGTGATCCTCACTCTGTCCACCCAGGGGATGGGGTGACCCTCACTCTGTCTACCCAGGGGATGGGGGTGACCCTCACTCTGTTTACCCAGGGGATTGGGGTGACCCTTACTCTTCCCACTCAGGGGATGGGGGCTGACCCTCACTCTTTCCACTCAGGGGATGGGGGCTGACCCCCACTCAGTCCACTCAGGGGATGGGGGCTGACTCTCAATTTGTCCACTCAGGGGATGGGGGCTGACCCTCACTCTGTCTACTCAGGGGATGGGGGCTGACCCTCACTCTGTCCACTCAGGGTATGGGGCTGACCCTCACTCTGTCAACTCAGGGGATGGGTGCTGACCCTCACTCTGTCCACTCAGGGGATGGGGGCTGACCCTCAATCTGTGCACTCAGGGGATGGGGGCTGACCCTCACTCTGTCTACTCAGGGGATGGGGGCTGACCCTCACTCTGTCCACTCAGGGTATGGGGCTGACCCTCACTCTGTCAACTCAGGGGATGGGTGCTGACCCTCACTCTGTCCACTCAGGGGATGGGGGCTGACCCTCAATCTGTGCACTCAGGGGATGGGGGCTGACCCTCACTCTGTCCACTCAGGGGATGGGGGCTGACCCTCACTCTGTCCACTCAGGGGACGGGGGCTGACCCACACTCTCTCCACTAAGGGGATGGGGGCTGACCCTCACTCTCTCCACTCAGGGGATGGCGGCTCACCCACACTCTGTCCACTCAAGGGATGGGGTGAACCTCACTCTGTCCAGTCAAGGGATGGTGGTGACCCTCACTCTGTCCACTCAGGGGATGGGGGCTGACCCACACTCTGTCCACTCAAGGGATGGTGACTGACACTCACTCTGCCCAGTCAAGGGATGGTGGTGACCCTCACTCTGTCCACTCAGGGATCGGGATCTGACCCTCACACTGTCCACTCAGGGGATGGTGACTGACCCTCACACTGTCGACTCAGAGGATGGTGACTGACCCTCACACTGTCCACTCAGGGGATGGGGGCTGACTCTCACTCTGTCCACCCTGGGGATGTGGGCTGACTCACACTCTGTCCACTCAGAGGACAGGTCTGACCCTCACTGTGTCCACTCAGGGGACGAGGGCTGACCCTTACTCTGTCCACTCAGGGTTCGGGATCTGATCCTTACACTGTCCACTCAGGGGATGGTGACTGACCCTCACCCTGTCCACTCAGGGGATGGGGGCTGACCCTCACTCTGTCCACTCAGGGGATGGGGGCTGACCCTCACTCTGTCCACCCTGGGGATGTGGGCTGACTCACACTCTGTCCACTCAGAGGACAGGTCTGACCCTCACTGTGTCCACTCAGGGGATGAGGGCTGACCCTTTGTCCACTCAGGGTTCGGGATCTGATCCTTACACTGTCCACTCAGGGGATGGTGACTGACCCTCACCCTGTCCACTCAGGGGATGGGGTTGACCCTCACTATGTCCACCCAGGGGATGGGGGTGACCCTCACTCTGTCCACCCAGGGAATGGGGGTGACCCTCATTCTGTCCACCCAGGGGATGGGGGTGATCCTCACTCTGTCCACCCAGGGGATGGGGTGACCCTCACTCTGTCTACCCAGGGGATGGGGGTGACCCTCACTCTGTTTACCCAGGGGATTGGGGTGACCCTTACTCTTCCCACTCAGGGGATGGGGGCTGACCCTCACTCTTTCCACTCAGGGGATGGGGGCTGACCCCCACTCAGTCCACTCAGGGGATGGGGGCTGACTCTCAATTTGTCCACTCAGGGGATGGGGGCTGACCCTCACTCTGTCTACTCAGGGGATGGGGGCTGACCCTCACTCTGTCCACTCAGGGTATGGGGCTGACCCTCACTCTGTCAACTCAGGGGATGGGTGCTGACCCTCACTCTGTCCACTCAGGGGATGGGGGCTGACCCTCAATCTGTGCACTCAGGGGATGGGGGCTGACCCTCACTCTGTCTACTCAGGGGATGGGGGCTGACCCTCACTCTGTCCACTCAGGGTATGGGGCTGACCCTCACTCTGTCAACTCAGGGGATGGGTGCTGACCCTCACTCTGTCCACTCAGGGGATGGGGGCTGACCCTCAATCTGTGCACTCAGGGGATGGGGGCTGACCCTCACTCTGTCCACTCAGGGGATGGGGGCTGACCCTCACTCTGTCCACTCAGGGGACGGGGGCTGACCCACACTCTCTCCACTAAGGGGATGGGGGCTGACCCTCACTCTCTCCACTCAGGGGATGGCGGCTCACCCACACTCTGTCCACTCAAGGGATGGGGTGAACCTCACTCTGTCCAATCAAGGGATGGTGATGACCCCCACTCAGTCCACTCAGGGGATGGGGGCTGACTCTCAATTTGTCCACTCAGGGGATGGGGGCTGACCCTCACTCTGTCTACTCAGGGGATGGGGGCTGACCCTCACTCTCTCCACTCAGGGTATGGGGCTGACCCTCACTCTGTCAACTCAGGGGATGGGTGCTGACCCTCACTCTGTCCACTCAGGGGATGGGGGCTGACCCTCAATCTGTGCACTCAGGGGATGGGGGCTGACCCTCACTCTGTCTACTCAGGGGATGGGGGCTGACCCTCACTCTGTCCACTCAGGGTATGGGGGCTGACCCTCACTCTGTCAACTCAGGGGATGGGTGCTGACCCTCACTCTGTCCACTCAGGGGATGGGGGGCTGACCCTCAATCTGTGCACTCAGGGGATGGGGGCTGACCCTCACTCTGTCCACTCAGGGATGGGGGCTGACCCTCACTCTGTCCACTCAGGGGACGGGGGCTGACCCACACTCTCTCCACTAAGGGGATGGGGGCTGACCCTCACTCTCTCCACTCAGGGGATGGCGGGCTCACCCTCACTCTGTCCACTCAAGGGATGGGTGAACCTCACTCTGTCCAATCAAGGGATGGTGATGACCCTCACTCTGTCCACTCAGGGGATGGGGGCTGACCCGCACTCTGTCCACTCAGGGGATGGGGCTGACCCTCACCCTGTCCACTCAGGGGATGGGGTTGACCCTCACTATGTCCACTCATGGGATGGTGATTGACTCTCACTCTGTCCACTCAGGGGATGGGGCTGACCCTCACTCTGTCCACCCAGGGGATGGGGCTGACCCTCACTCTGTCCACCCAGGGGATGGGGGCTGACCCTCACTCTGTCCACTCAGAGGACGGGTCTGACCCTCACTCTGTCCACCTCAGGGGATGGGGGCTGACCCTCACTCTGTCCCCTATGGGGATGGGGGCTGACCCTCACTCTGTCCACTCAGGGGAAGGGGGCTGACCCTCACTCTGTCCACTCAGGGGATGGGGGCTGACCCTCACTCTGTCCACTCAGGGGATGGGGGCTGACCCTCACTCTGTCCACTCAGAGGATGGGGGCTGACCCTCACTCTGTCCACTCAGGGGATGGGGCTGACCCTCACTCTGTCCACTCAGGGGATGGGGCTGACCCTCACTCTGTCCACTCAGGGGATGGGTCTGACCCTCACTCTGTCCACTCAGGGGATAGGGCTGAGCCTCACTCTGTCCAATAAGGGGATGGGGGTGACCCTCACTCTGTCCACTAAGGGGATGGGGGCTGACCCACACTCTGTCCACTCAGGGGATGGGGGTTGACCCTCACTCTGTCCACCCAGGTGATGGGGGATGACCCTCACTCTGTCCACTCAGGGGTGGGGGTTGACCCTCACTCTGTCCCAGGAGATGGGGGTTGACACACACTCTGTCCACCCAGGGGATGGGGGCTGACCCTCACTCTGTCGACCCAGGCGATGGGGGTGAACCTCACTCTGTCGACCCAGGGGATGGGGGTGACCCTCACTATGTCCACCCAGGGGATGGGGGTGACCCTCACTATGTCCACCCAGGGGATGGGGGTGACCCTCACTCTGTCCACCCAGGGAATGGGGGTGACCCTCATTCTGTCCACCCAGGGGATGGGGTGACCCTCACTCTGTCCACCCAGGTGATGGGGGTGACCCTCACTCTGTCCACTCAGGGTTCGGTGTCTGACTCTCACTCTGTCCACTCAGGGGATGGGGGCTGACCCTCACTCTTTCCACTCAGGGGATGGGGGCTGACCCTCAATTTGTCCACTCAGGGGATGGGGGCTGACCCTCACTCTGTCCACCCAGGGGATGGGGGTGACCCTCACTCTGTCCACTCAGGGTTCGGGGTCTGACTCTCACTCTGTCCACTCAGGGGATGGGGGCTGACCCTCACTCTTTCCACTCAGGGGATGGGGGCTGACCCCCACTCAGTCCACTCAGGGGATGGGGGCTGACTCTCAATTTGTCCACTCAGGGGATGGGGGCTGACCCTCACTCTGTGCACTCAGGGTATGGGGCTGACCCTCACTCTGTCGACTCAGGGGATGGGTGCTGACCCTCACTCTGTCCACTCAGGGGATGGGGGCTGACCCTCAATCTGTGCACTCAGGGGATGGGGGCTGACCCTCACTCTGTCCACTCAGGGGATGGGGGCTGACACTCACTCTGTCCACCCAGGGGATGGGGGCTGACCCTCACTCTGTCCACTCAGGGGATGGGGGCTGACCCACACTCTCTCCACTCAGGGGATGGGGGTGACCCTCACTCTGTCCACCCAGGGGATGGGGGTGAGCCTCATTCTGTACACCCCGGGGATAGGGGTGATCCTCACTCTGTCCACCCAGGGGATGGGGGTGACCCTCACTCTGTCTACCCAGGGGATGGGGGTGACCCTCACTCTGTCCACCCAGGGGATGGGGGTGACCCTCACTCTGTCCCACTCAGGGGATGGGGGGCTGACCCGCACTCTGTCCAATCAGGGGATGTGGGCTGACCCGCACTCTGTCCACTCAGGGGATGGGGGCTGACCCTCACTCTGTCCACTCAGGGGATGGGGTCTGACCCTCACTCTGTCAACTAAGGGGATGGGTCTGACCTTCACTCTGTCCACTCAGGGGATGGTGCTGACCCTCACTTTGGCCACTCAGGGGATGGGGCTGACCCTCACTCTGTCAACTAAGGTGATGGGGGCTGACCCGCAGTCTGTCCACTCAGGGGATGGGGCTGACCCGCACTCTGTCCACTCAGGGGATGGGGGCTGACCCTCACTCTGTCCACTCAGGGGATGGGGTCTGACCCTCACTCTGTCAACTAAGGGGATGAGGGCTGTCCCTCACTCTGTCAACTAAGGGGATGGGTCTGACCTTCACTCTGTCCACTCGGGATGGGTGCTGACCCTCACTCTGTCCACTCAGGGATGGAGGCTGACCCTCACTCTGTCCACTCAGGGGATGGGGCTGACCCTCAATCTGTCCACTCAGGGGATGGGGGCTGACCCTCACTCTGTCCACTCAGGGGATGGGGGCTGACCTCACTCTGTCCACTCAGGGGATGGGGCTGACCCTCACTCTGTCCACTCAGGGATGGGGGCTGACCCTCACTCTGTCCACTCAAGGGGATGGGGCTGAACCTCACTCTGTCCACTCAGGGGATGGGGGCTGACCCTCACTCTGTCCACTCAGGGGATGGGGGCTGACCCTCACTCTGTCCACTCAGGGGATGGGGGCTGACCCTCACTCTGTCCACTCAGGGGATGGGGGCTGACCCTCACTCTGTCCACTCAGGGGATGGGGCTGACCCTCACTCTGTCCACTCAGGGGATGGGGGCTGACCCTCACTCTGTCCACTCAGGGGATGGGGGCTGACCCTCACTCTGTCCACTCAGGGGATGGGGCTGACCCTCACTCTGTCCACTCAGGGGATGGGGCTGACCCTCACTCTGTCCACTCAGGGGATGGGTCTGACCCTCACTCTGTCTACTCAGGGGATGGGGTCTGACCCTCACTCTGTCCACTCAGGGATGGGGGCTGACCCTCACTCTGTCCACTCAGGGGATGGGGGCTGACCCTCACTCTGTCCACTCAGGGGATGGGGCTGACCCTCACTCTGTCCACTCAGGGGATGGGGCTGACCCTCACTCTGTCCACTCAGGGGATGGGGCTGACCCTCACTCTGTCCACTCAGGGGATGGGGCTGACCCTCACTCTGTCCACTCAGGGGATGGGGCTGACCCTCACTCTGTCCACTCAGGGGATGGGGCTGACCCTCACTCTGTCCACTCAGGGGATGGGGGCTGACCCTCACTCTGTCCACTCAGGGGATGGGGGCTGACCCTCACTCTGTCCACTCAGGGGATGGGGGCTGACCCTCACTCTGTCCACTCAGGGGATGGGGCTGACCCTCACTCTGTCCACTCAGGGGATGGGGCTGACCCTCACTCTGTCCACTCAGGGGATGGGGCTGACCCTCACTCTGTCCACTCAGGGGATGGGGCTGACCCTCACTCTGTCCACTCAGGGGATGGGGCTGACCCTCACTCTGTCCACTCAGGGGATGGGGGCTGACCCTCACTCTGTCCACTCAGGGGATGGGGGCTGACCCTCACTCTGTCCACTCAGGGATGGGGGCTGACCCTCACTCTGTCCACTCAGGGGATGGGGGCTGACCCTCACTCTGTCCACTCAGGGATGGGGCTGACCCTCACTCTGTCCACTCAGGGATGAGGGCTGACACTCACTCTGGTCCACGTCAGGGGATGGAGGGCTGACCCTTACGCTGTCACTCAGGGGATGGGGTCTGACCCTCACTCTGTCCACTCAGGGGATGGGTTGACCCTCACTATGTCCACTCATGGGATGGGGGTGACCCTCACTTATGTCCACTCAGGGGATGGGGGCTGACCCTCACTCTGTCCACTCAGGGATGGGGCTGACCCTCACTCTGTCCACCCAGGGGATGGGGCTGACCCTCACTCTGTCCACTCAGGGGTGGGGGCTGACCCTCACTCTGTCCACTCAGGGACGGGTCTGACTCTCACTCTGTCCCCCAGGGGGATGGGGCTGACCCTCACTCTGTCCACTCAGGGGATGGGGGCTGACCCTCACTCTGTCCACTCAGGGATGGGGCTGACCCTCACTCTGTCCACTCAGGGGATGGGGGCTGACCCTCACTCTGTCCACTCAGGGGATGGGGGCTGACCCTCACTCTGTCCACTCAGGGGATGGGGGCTGACCCTCACTCTGTCCACTCAGGGAATGTGGGCTGACTCACACTCTGTCCACTCAGAGGACGGGTCTGACCCTCACTCTGTCCACCCAGGGGATGGGGGCTGACCCTCACTCTGTCCACTCAGGGGATGGGGGCTGACCCTCACTCTGTCCACTCAGGGGATGGGGGCTGACCCTCACTCTGTCCACTCAGGGGATGGGGGCTGACCCTCACTCTGTCCACTCAGGGGATGGGGGCTGACCCTCACTCTGTCCACTCAGGGGATGGGGGCTGACCCTCACTCTGTCCACTCAGGGATGGGGGCTGACCCTCACTCTGTCCACTCAGGGGATGGGGGTGACCCTCACTCTGTCCACCCAGGGGATGGGGGTGATCCTCACTCTGTCCACCCAGGGGATGGGGGTGACCCTCACTCTGTCCACCCAGGGGATGGGGGTGACCCTCACTCTGTCCACCCAGGGGATGGGGGTGACCCTCACTCTGTCCACCCAGGGGATGGGGGTGACCCTCACTCTGTCCACCCAGGGGATGGGGTGACCCTCACTCTGTCCACCCAGGGGATGGGGGTGACCCTCACTCTGTCACCTCAGGGGATGGGGGTGACCCTCACTCTGTCCACTCAGGGGATGGGGGCTGACCCTCACTCTGTCCACTCAGGGGATGGGGGCTGACCCTCACTCTGTCCACTCAGGGGATGGGGGCTGACCCTCACTCTGTCCACTCAGGGGATGGGGGCTGACCCTCACTCTGTCCACTCAGGGGATGGGGGCTGACCCTCACTCTGTCAACTCAGGGGATGGGGGCTGACCCTCACTCTGTCCACTCAGGGGATGGGGGCTGACCCTCACTCTGTCCACTCAGGGGATGGGGGCTGACCCTCACTCTGTCCACTCAGGGGATGGGGGCTGACCCTCACTCTGTCCACTCAGGGGGATGGGGGCTGACCCTCACTCTGTCCACTCAGGGGACGGTGGCTGACCCTCACTCAGTCCACTCAGGGGACGGTGGCTGACTCCTCACTCTGTCCACTCAGGGGATGGGGGGCTGACCCTCACTCTGTCCTACTCAGGGGATGGGGGCTGACCCTCACTCTGTCCACTCAGGGGATGGGGCTGACCCTCACTCTGTCCACTCAGGGATGGGGGCTGACCCTCACTCTGTCCACTCAGGGGATGGGGGCTGACCCTCACTCTCTGTCACTCAGGGGATGGGGGGCTGACCCTCACTCTGTCCACTCAGGGGATGGGGGCTGACCTCACTCTGTCCACTCAGGGATGGGGGCTGACCCTCACTCTGTCCACTCAGGGGATGGGGGCTGACCCTCACTCTGTCCACTCAGGGGATGGGGGCTGACCCTCACTCTGTCCACTCAGGGGATGGGGCTGACCCTCACTCTGTCCACTCAGGGGATCGGGGGCTGACCCACACTCTGTCCACTCAGGGATGGGGACGACCTCACTCTGTCCACTCAGGGGATGGGGCTGACCCTCACTCTGTACACTCAGAGGATGGGGCTGACCCTCACTCTGTCCAACCCAGGGATGTGGCTGACCCTCACTCTGTCCACCAGGGATTGGGGCTGACCTACTGTCCACTCAGGGGATGGGGCTGACCCTCACACTGTCCACTCAGGGGTTGGTGCTGACCCTCACTCTGTCCAACCAGGGGATGGGGCTGACCTCACTCTGTCCACTCAGTGGATGGGGCTGACCTCACTCTGTCACTCAGGGGATGGGGGCTGACCCTCACTCTGTCCACTCAGGGGATGGGGGCTGACCCTCACTCTGTCCACCAGGGGATGGCGGCTGACCCTCACACTGTCCACTCAGGGGATGGGGTTGACCCTCACTCTGTCCACCTAGGGGATGGGGGCTGACCCTCACTCTGTCTACTCAGGGATGGGGGCTGACCCTCACTCTGTCCACTCAGGGGATGGGGGCTGACCCTCACTCTGTCCACTCAGGGGATGGGGGCTGACCCTCACTCTGTCCACTCAGGGGATGGGGGCTGACCCTCACTCTGTCCACTCAGGGGATGGGGGCTGACCCTCACTCTGTCCACTCAGGGGATGGGGGCTGACCCTCACTCTGTCCACTCAGGGGATGGGGCTGACCCTCACTCTGTCCACTCAGGGATGGGGGCTGACCCTCACTCTGTCCACTCAGGGGATGGGGCTGACCCTCACTCTGTCCACTCAGGGGATGGGGGCTGACCCTCACTCTGTCCACTCAGGGGATGGGGCTGACCCTCACTCTGTCCACTCAGGGGATGGGGGCTGACCCTCACTCTGTCCACTCAGGGGATGGGGGCTGACCCTCACTCTGTCCACTCAGGGGATGGGGGCTGACCCTCACTCTGTCCACTCAGGGGATGGGGGCTGACCCTCACTCTGTCCACTCAGGGGACTGGGGGCTGACCCTCACTCTGTCCACTCAGGGGATGGGGCTGACCCTCACTCTGTCCACTCAGGGGATGGGGCTGACCCTCACTCTGTCCACTCAGGGATGGGGCTGACCCTCACTCTGTCCACTCAGGGGATGGGGGCTGACCCTCACTCTGTCCACTCAGGGGATGGGGGCTGACCCTCACTCTGTCCACTCAGGGGATGGGGGCTGACCCTCACTCTGTCCACTCAGGGATGGGGGCTGACCCTCACTCTGTCCACTCAGGGGATGGGGGCTGACCCTCACTCTGTCCACTCAGGGATGGGGGCTGACCCTCACTCTGTCCACTCAGGGGATGGGGGTGACCCTCACTCTGTCCACTCAGGGGATGGGGGCTGACCCTCACTCTGTCCACTCAGGGGATGGGGGCTGACCCTCACTCTGTCCACTCAGGGGATGGGGGCTGAACCTCACTCTGTCCACTCAGGGGATGGGGGCTGACCCTCACTCTGTCCACTCAGAGGATGGGGGCTGACCCTCACTCTGTCCACTCAGGGGATGAGGGCTGACCCTCACTTTGTCCACTCAGGGGATGAGGGCTGACCCTCACTCTGTCCACTCAGGGGATGGGTCTGACCCTCACTCTGTCCACTCAGGGGATAGGGCTGAGCCTCACTCTGTCCAATAAGGGGATGGGGGTGACCCTCACTCTGTCCACTAAGGGGATGGGGGCTGACCCACACTCTGTCCACTCAGGGGATGGGGGTTGACCCTCACTCTGTCCACCCAGGTGATGGGGGATGACCCTCACTCTGTCCACTCAGGGGTGGGGGTTGACCCTCACTCTGTCCCAGGAGATGGGGGTTGACACACACTCTGTCCACCCAGGGGATGGGGGCTGACCCTCACTCTGTCGACCCAGGCGATGGGGGTGAACCTCACTCTGTCGACCCAGGGGATGGGGGTGACCCACACTATGTCCACCCAGGGGATGGGGGTGACCCTCACTATGTCCACCCAGGGATGGGGGCTGACCCTCACTCTGTCCACCCAGGGGATGGGGGTGACCCTCACTCTGTCCACCCAGGGATGGGGGTGACCCTCACTCTGTCCACTCAGGGGATGGGGGTGACCCTCACTCTGTCCACTCAGGGGATGGGGGTGACCCTCACTCTGTCCACTCAGGGGATGGGGGCTGACCCTCACTCTGTCCACTCAGGGGATGGGGGCTGACCCTCACTCTGTCCACTCAGGGGATGGGGGCTGACCCTCACTCTGTCCACTCAGGGGATGGGGGCTGACCCTCACTATGTCCACTCAGGAGATGGGGGCTGACCCTCACACTGTCCACTCAGGGGATGGGGGCTGACCTCACTCTGTCCACTCAGGGGATGGGGGCTGAACCGCACTCTGTCCACTCAGGGGATGGGGGCGGGCCCTCACTCTGTCCACTCAGGGGATGGGGGCTGACCCTCACTCTGTCCACTCAGGGGATGGGGGCTGACCCTCACTCTGTGCACTCAGGGTATGGGGCTGACCCTCACTCTGTCGACTCAGGGGATGGGTGCTGACCCTCACTCTGTCCACTCAGGGGATGGGGGCTGACCCTCACTCTGTGCACTCAGGGGATGGGGGCTGACCCTCACTCTGTCCACTCAGGGGATGGGGGCTGACCCTCACTCTGTCCACTCAGGGGATGGGGGCTGACCCACACTCTCTCCACTCAGGGGATGGGGGCTGACCCTCACTCTCTCCACTCAGGGGATGGCGGCTCACCCACACTCTGTTCACTCAAGGGATGGGGTGAACCTCACTCTGTCCAGTCAAGGGATGGTGGTGACCCTCACTCTGTCCACTCAGGGGATGGGGGCTGACCCGCACTCTGTCCACTCAGAGGATGTGGGCTGAACCTCACTCTGTCCACTCAGGGGATGGGGGCTGACACTCACTGTCCACTCAGGGGATGTGGGCTGACTCACACTCTGTCCACTCAGGAGAAGGGGGCTGACCCTCACTCTGTCCACCCAGGGGATGGTGGCTGACCCTCACTCTGTCCACCCAGGGGATGGGTCTGACCTTACTCTGTCCACTCAGCGGATGGTGACTGACCATCACTCTGTCCACCCAGGGGATGGGGGTGAACCTTCACTCTGTCCTCCCAGGGGATGGGGGTGACCCTCACTCTGTCCACTCAGGGTTCGGGGTCTGACTCTCACTCTGTCCACTCAGAGGATGTGGGCTGACTCACACTCTGTCCACTCAGAGGATGGGGGCTGACTCTCATTCCGTCCTGTCAGGGGATGGGGGCTGACCCTCACTCTGTCCAATCAGGGGATGGGGGCTGACCCTCACTCTGTCCACTCAGGGGATGGGGGCTGACCCTCACTCTGTCCACTCAAGGGACGGGGGTGACCCTCACTCTGTCCAGTCAGGGGATGGGGGCTGACCCTCACTCTGTCCACTCAGGGTTCGGGATCTGACCCTCACACTGTCCACTCAGGGGATGGGGCTGATCCGCTCTCTGTCCACTCAGGGGATGGGGCTGACCCTCACTCTGTCCACTCAGGGGATTTGGGCAGACCCTCACTCTGTCCACCCTGGGGTGGGTGTTGACCCTCACTCTGTCCACCCAGGGGATGGGGGTTGACACTCACTCTGTCCACCCTGGGAATGGGGGTTGACACTCACTCTGTCCACCCAGGGGATGGGGGTTGACACTCACTCTGTCCACCCAGGGGATGGGGCTGACCCTCACTCTGTCCACCCAGGGGATGGTGGTGACCCTCACTCTGTCCACTCAGGGGATGGGGGTGGACCCTCACTCTGTCCACTCAGGGGATGGGGGCTGACCCTCTCTCTGTCCACTCAGGGGATGGGGGCTGACCCCCACTCTGTCCACTCAGGGGATGGGGGCTGACCCTCAATTTGTCAACTCAGGGGAGGGGGGCTGGCCCTCACTCTGTCCACTCAGGGGATGGGGGCTGACACTCACTGTCCACTCAGGGGATGTGGGCTGACTCACACTCTGTCCACTCAGAGGACAGGACTGACCCTCACTCTGTCCACTCAGGGGAAGGGGGCTGACCCTCACTCTGTCCACCCAGGGGATGGGGGCTGACCCTCACTCTGTCCACCCAGGGGATGGGGCTGACCTTACTCTGTCCACTCAGGGGATGGTGACTGACACTCACTCTGTCCACCCAGGGGATGGGGGTGAACCTTCACTCTGTCCTCCCAGGGGATGGGGGCTGACCCTCACACTGTCCACTCAGGGGATGGGGCTGATCCGCTCTCTGTCCACTCAGGGGATGTGGCTGACCCTCACTCTGTCCACTCAGGGGATGGGGGCAGACCCTCACTCTGTCCACTCAGGGGATGGGGGCTGACCTTCACACTGTCCACTCAGGGGATGGTTGGCTGACCCTCACTCTGTCCACTCAGGGTTCGGGGTCTGACTCTCACTGTCCACTCAGGGGTTGCGGGCTGACACTCACTCTGTCCACTCAGAGGATGGGTCTGACCCTCACTCTGTCCACTCCGGGGAAGGGGGCTGATCCTCACTCTGTCCACTCAGGGGATAGGGGGCTGACCCTCACTCTGTCCACTCAGGGGATGTTGACTGACACTCACCCTGTCCACTCAGGGGATGTGGTTGACCCTCATACTGTCCACTCAGGGGATGGTGACTGACCATCACTCTGTCCACTCAGGGGATGGGGGCTGACCCTCACTCGGTCCACTCGGGATGGTGAATGACTCTCACGCTGTCCACGCATGGGATGGGGGCTGACCCTCACTTTGTCCATCCAAGGGATGGGGCTCACCCTCACTCTGTCCACCCAGGGGATGGGGCTGACCCTCAATCTGTCCACCCGGGGATGGGGGCTGACCCTCTCTCTGTCCACTCAGGGGATGTGGGCTGACCCTCACTCTGTCCACTCAGGGGATGGGGGATGACCCTCACTCTGTCCACTCAGGGGATGGGGGCTGACCCTCACTCTGTCCACTCAGGGGATGGGTGCTGAACCTCACTCTGTACACTCCAGGGATGGAGGCTGACCCTCACTCTGTCCACTCAGGGGATCGGGGCTGACCCTCACTCTGTCCACTCAGAGGGATGGGGGCTGACCCTCACTTGTCCACTCAAGGGATGGGGGCTGACCCTCACTCTGTCCACTCAGGGGATGGTGGCTGACCCTCACTCTGTCCACTCAGGGGATGGGGGCTGACCCTCACTCTGTCCACTCAGGGGATGGGGGCTGACCCTCACTCTGTCCACTCAGGGGATGGGGGCTGACCCTCACCCTGTCCACTCAGGGGATGGGGTTGACCCTCACTATGTCCACTCATGGGATGGTGATTGACTCTCATGCTGTCCACTCAGGGGATGGTGGCTGACCCTCACTCTGTCCACCCAGGGGATGGGGCTGACCATCACTCTGTCCACCCAGGGGATGGGGGCTGACCCTCACTCTGTCCACTCAGAGGACGGGTCTGACCCTCACTCTGTCCCCTCAGGGGAAGGGGTCGGCCCCTCACTCTGTCCACTCAGGGGATGGGGCTGACCCTCAATCTGTCCACCCAGGGATGGGGCTGACCTCACTCTGTCCACCTCAGGGGAGGTGGCTGACCCTCACTCTGTCACCCAGAGGGACGGGGCCTGACCATCACTCTGTCCCCCAGGGAAGGGGGGCTGACCCTCACTCCTGTCCCCTATGGGGACGGGGTCTGACTCTCACTCTGTCCACTCAGGGAATGGGGCTGACCCTCACTCTGTCCACTCTGGGGATGGGGGTGACCCCACTCTGTCCACTCAGGGGCTGGGGGCTGACCCTCACTCTGTCCACTCAGAGGGAGGGGCTGACCCGCACTCTGTCCACTCAGGGGGATTGAGGGGTGACACTCACTTTGTCCACTCAGGGATGAGGGCTGACACTCACTCTGTCCACTCAGGGGATGGGGGCTGACCCTCACTCCTGTCCCTCTCGGGGATGGGCTGACCCTCACTCAGTCCAGTCAGGGTTCGGGATCTGACCCTCACTCTGTCCACTCAGGGGATGAGTGCTGACTCTCACTCTGTCCATCCAGGGGATGGGTCTGACTCTCACTCTGTCCATCCAGGGGATGGGTCTGACCCTCACTCTGTCCACTCAAGGGATGGGGGTGATCCTCACTCTGTCGACTCAGGGTTCGGGATCTGACCCTCACACTGTCCACTCAGGGGATGGGGCTGAACGGCTCTCTGTCCACTCAGGGGATGGGGCTGACCCTCACTCTGTCCACTCAGGGGATGGGGGCAGACCCTCACTCTGTCCACTCAGAGGACGGGTCTGACCCTCACTGTCCAATCAGGGGAAGGGGGCTGACCCTCACTCTGTCCACTCAGGGGATGGTGACTGACCATCACTCTGTCCACTCAGGGGATGGGGGCTGACTCTCACGCTGTCCACGCAGGGGATGGGGGCTGACCCTCACTCTGTCCACCCAGGGGATGGGGGCTGACCCTCACTCTGTCCACCCAGGGGATGGGGGCTGACCCTCACTCTGTCCACCCAGGGGATGGTGGCTGACCCTCACTCTGTCCACTCAGGGGATGGTGGCTGAACCTCACTCTGTCCACTCAGGGGATGGGGGCTGACCCTCACTCTATCCACTCAGGGGATGGGGGCTGACCCTCACTCTGTCCACTCAGGGGATGGGGCTGACCCTCACTCTGTCCACTCAGGGGATGGGGCTGAACCTCACTCTGTCCACTCAGGGGATGGTGGCTGAACCTCACTCTGTCCACTCAGGGGATGGGGGCTGACCCTCACTCTGTCCACTCAGGGGATGGGGGATGACCCTCACTCTGTCCACTCAGGGGATGGGGGCTGACCCTCACTCTGTCCACTCAGGGGATGGGGGCTGACCCTCACTCTGTCCACTCAGGGGATGGGGGCTGACCCACACTCTGTCCACTCAAGGGATGGGGGTGACCCTCACTCTGTCCACTCAAGGGATGGGGGTGACCCTCACTCTGTCCACTCAAGGGATGGGTGACCCTCACACTGTCCACTTCAGGGATGGGGCTGACCCTTACTCTGCCAGTCAGGGGATGGGGGCTGACCCTCACTCTGTCCACTCAGGGGATGGGGCTGACCCTCACTCTGACCACTCAGGGGATGGGGGCTGACCCTCACTCTGTCCACTCAGGGGATGGGGGCTGACCCTCACTCTGTCCACTCAGGGGATGGGGGCTGACCCTCACTCTGTCCACTCAGGGGATGGGGCTGACCCTCACTCTGTCCACACAGGGGATGGGGCTGACGCTCACTCTGTCCACACAGGGGATGGGGGCTGACCCTCACTCTGTCCACCCAGGGGATGGGGGCTGAACCTCACTCTGTCCACTCAGGGGATGTGGGCTGAACCTCACTCTGTCCACTCAGGGGATGGGGGCTGACCCTCACTCTGTCCACTCAGGGGATGGGGGATGACCCTCACTCTGTCCACTCAGGGGATGGGGGCTGACCCTCACTCTGTCCACTCAGGGGATGGGGGCTGAACCTCACTCTGTACACTCCAGGGATGGGGGCTGACCCACACTCAGTCCATTCAAGGGATGGGGGTGTACCTCACACTGTCCAGTCAATGGATGGGGGTGACCCTCACTCTGTCCATTCAGGGTTCGGGATCTGACCCTCACACTGTCCACTCAGGCTTCAGGATCTGACCCTCACTCTGTCCACCCAGGGGATGGGGCTGACCTTACTCTGTCCACTCAGGGGATGGTGACTGACACTCACTCTGTCCACCCAGGGGATGGGGGTGAACCTTCACTCTGTCCTCCCAGGGGATGGGGGCTGACCCTCACACTGTCCACTCAGGGGATGGGGCTGATCCGCTCTCTGTCCACTCAGGGGATGTGGCTGACCCTCACTCTGTCCACTCAGGGGATGGGGGCAGACCCTCACTCTGTCCACTCAGGGGATGGGGGCTGACCTTCACACTGTCCACTCAGGGGATGGTTGGCTGACCCTCACTCTGTCCACTCAGGGTTCGGGGTCTGACTCTCACTGTCCACTCAGGGGTTGTGGGCTGACTCACACTCTGTCCAATCAGAAGACGGGTCTGACCCTCACTATGTCCACTCCGGGGAAGGGGGCTGATCCTCACTCTGTCCACTCAGGGGATAGGGGCTGACACTCACTCTGTCCACTCAGGGGATGTTGACTGACACTCACCCTGTCCACTCAGGGGATGTGGTTGACCCTCATACTGTCCACTCAGGGGATGGTGACTGACCATCACTCTGTCCACTCAGGGGATGGGGGCTGACCCTCACTCGGTCCACTCGGGATGGTGACTGACTCTCACGCTGTCCACGCAGGGGATGGGGGCTGACCCTCACTCTGTCCATCCAAGGGATGGGGCTCACCCTCACTCTGTCCACCCAGGGGATGGGGCTGACCCTCAATCTGTCCACCCGGGGATGGGGGCTGACCCTCTCTCTGTCCACTCAGGGGATGTGGGCTGACCCTCACTCTGTCCACTCAGGGGATGGGGGATGACCCTCACTATGTCCACTCAGGGGATGGGGGATGACCCTCACTCTGTCCACTCAGGGGATGGGGGCTGACCCTCACTCTGTCCACACAGGGGATGGGGGCTGAACCTCACTCTGTACACTCCAGGGATGGAGGCTGAGCCACACTCTGTCCACTCAAGGGATGGGGGTGTCCCTCACTCTGTCCAGTCAATGGATGGGGGTGACCCTCACTCTGTCCACTCAGGGTTCGGGATCTGACCCTCACACTGTCCACTCAGGGTTCAGGATCTGACACTCACACTGTCCACTCAGGGGATGGGGCTGACCCTTACTCAGTCCACTCAGGGGATGGGGGCTGACCCTCACTCTGTCCACTCAGGGCATGGGGCTGACCCTCATTCTGTACACCGAGAGAATGGGGCTGACCCTCTGTCCACCCAGGGGATCGGGCTGACCCACACTCTGTCCACCCAGGGGATGGGGCTGACCCTCACTCTGTCCACCCAGGGAATGGGGCTGACCCTCACTCTGTCCACCCAGGGAATGGGGCTGACCCTCACTCTGTCCACCCAGGGGATGGGGCTGACCCTCACTCTGTCCACTCAGGGGATGGGGCTGACCCTCACTCTGTCCACCCAGGGGATGGGGCTGACCCTCACTCTGTCCACCCAGGGGATGGGGGCTGACCCTCACTCTGTCCACCCAGGGGATGGGCGTTGACCCTCACCCGGTCCACTCAGGGGATGGTGCTGACACTCACTCTTTCCACCCAGGGGATGGGGGTTCACACTCACTCTGTCCACCCAGGGGATGGGGTTTGACCCTCACTCTGTCCACCAAGGGGATGGGTGGTGACCCTCAATCTGTCTACTCAGGGGATGGGGGCTGACCCTCACTCTGTCCACTCAGGGGATGGGTGCTGACCCTCACTCTGTCCACTCAGGGGACAGGGGCTGACCCTCACACTGTCCACTGAGAGGATGGGGGCTGACCCTCACTCAGTCCAGTCAGGGTTCGGGATCTGACCCTCACTCTGTCCACTCAGGGGATGAGTGCTGACTCTCACTCTGTCCATCCAGGGGATGGGTCTGACTCTCACTCTGTCCATCCAGGGGATGGGGGAGACCCTCACTCTGTCCACCCAGGGGATGGGGGCTTACACTCACTCTGTCCACCCAGGGGATGGGGCTGACTCACACTCTGTCCACTCAGGGGATGGGGGCTGACCCTCACTCTGTACACTCAGGGGATGGGGGCTGACCCTCACACTGTCCACTCAGGGAATGGGGGCCGACCCTCACTCTGTCCACTCAGGGGATGGGGGCTGACCCTCACTCTGTCCACTCAGGGGATGGGGGCTGACCCTCACTCTGTCCACTCAAGGGATGGGGGTGATCCTCACTCTGTCGACTCAGGGTTCGGGATCTGACCCTCACACTGTCCACTCAGGGGATGGGGCTGACCCTCACTCTGTCCACTCAGGGGATGGGGGCAGACCCTCACTCTGTCCACTCAGAGGACGGGTCTGACCCTCACTCTGTCCAATCAGGGGAAGGGGGCTGACCCTCACTCTGTCCACTCAGGGGATGGTGACTGACCATCACTCTGTCCACTCAGGGGATGGGGGCTGACCCTCACTCTGTCCACTCAGGGGATGGCGACTGACTCTCACGCTGTCCACGCAGGGGATGGGGGCTGACCCTCACTCTGTCCACCCAGGGGATGGGGGCTGACCCTCACTCTGTCCACCCAGGGGATGGTGGCTGAACCTCACTCTGTCCACTCAGGGGATGGTGGCTGAACCTCACTCTGTCCACCCAGGGGATGGGGGCTGACCCTCACTCTGTCCACTCAGGGGATGGGGGCTGACCCTCACTCTGTCCACTCAGGGGATGGGGGCTGACCCTCACTCTGTCCACTCAGGGGATGTGGGCTGAACCTCACTCTGTCCACTCAGGGGATGGTGGCTGAACCTCACTCTGTCCACTCAGAGGATGGGGGCTGACCCTCACTCTGTCCACTCAGGGGATGGGGGATGACCCTCACTCTGTCCACTCAGGGAATGGGGGCTGACCCTCACTCTGTCCACTCAGGGGATGGGGGCTGAACCTCACTCTGTACACTCCAGGGATGGGGGCTGACCCACACTCAGTCCACTCAAGGGATAGGGGTGTACCTCACTCTGTCCAGTCAATGGATGAGGGTGACCCTCACTCTGTCCACTCAGGGTTCGGGATCTGACGCTCACACTGCCCACTCAGGGTTCAGGATCTGACCCTCAAACTGTCCACTTAGGGGATGGGGCTGACCCTTACTCTGCCAGTCAGGGGATGGGGGCTGACCCTCACTCTGTCCACTCAGGGGATGGGGGCTGACCCTCACTCTGACCACTCAGGGGATGGGGGCTGACCCTCACTCTGTCCACTCAGGGGATGGGGGCTGACCCCCACTCTGTCCACTCAGGGGATGGGGGCTGACTCTCACGCTGTCCACGCAGGGGATGGGGGCTGACCCTCACTCTGTCCATCCAAGGGATGGGGCTGACCCTCACTCTGTCCACCCATGGAATGGGGCTGATCCTCACTCTGTCCACACAGGGGATGGGGGCTGACCCTCACTCTGTCCACCCAGGGGATGGGTGCTGAACCTCACTCTGTCCACTCAGGGGATGTGGGCTGAACCTCACTCTGTCCACTCAGGGGATGGGGGCTGACCCTCACTCTGTCAACTCAGGGGATGGGGGATGACCCTCACTCTGTCCACTCAGGGGATGGGGGCTGAACCTCACTCTGTACACTCCAGGGATGGGGGCTGACCCACACTCAGTCCATTCAAGGGATGGGGGTGTACCTCACTCTGTCCAGTCAATGGATGGGGGTGACCCTCACTCTGTCCATTCAGGGTTCGGGATCTGACCCTCACACTGTCCACTCAGGGTTCAGGATCTGACCCTCACACTGTCCACTCAGGGGATGGGGCTGACCCTCACAGTGTCCACTCAGGGGATGGGAACTGAATCCCACCCTGTCCACTCAGGGGATGGGGGCTGACCCTCACTCTGTCCACTCAGGGGATGGGGGCTGACCCTCACTCTGTCCACTCAGGGGATGGGGGCTGACACACTCTGTCCACTCAGGGGATGGCGGCTGACCCACACTCTGTCCACTCAGGGGATGGCGGCTGACCCACACTCTGTCCACGCAGGGGATGGCGGCTGACCCACACTCTGTCCACGCAGGGGATGGCGGCTGACCCTCACTCTGTCCACTCAGGGGATGGGGGCTGACCCTCACTCTGTCCACACAGGAGGATGGGGGCTGACCCTCACTCTGTCCACAGAGGGATGGGGGCTGACCCTCACTCTGTCCACTCAGGGGATGGGGGTTGACCCTCACTCTGTCCACTCAGGGGATGGGGGCTGACCCTCACTCTGTCCACTCAGGGGATGGGGGCTGACCCTCACTCTGTCCACTCAGGGGATGTGGGCTGACCCCTCACTCTGTCCACTCAGGGGATGGGGGACTGACTCTCACTCTGTCCACTCAGGGGATGGCGACTGACTCTCACGCTGTCCACTCAGTGGATGGGGGCTGACCCTCACTCTGTACACTCAGGGGATGAGGCTGACCCTCACTTTGTCCACCCAGGGGATGTGGCTGACCCTCATTCTGTCCACCGAGGGAATGGGGCTGAACCTCTGTCCACCCAGGGGATGGGGCTGACCCTCACTCTGTCCACCCAGGGGATGGGGCTGAACATCACTCTGTCCACCCAGGGGATGGGGCTGAACCTCACTCTGTCCACCCAGGGGATGGGGCTGAACCTCACTCTGTCCACCCAGGGGATGGGGGTTGACCATCACTCTGTCCACCCAGGGGATGGGGGTCGAACCTCACTCTGTCCACCAAGGGGATGGCGGTTGACACTCACTCTGTCCACCCAGGGGATGGGGTTTGACCCTCACTCTGTCCACTCAGGGGATGGTGGTTGACCCTCAATCTGTCTACTCAGGGGATGGGGGCTGACTCTCACCCTGTCCACTCAGGGGATGGGTGCTGACCCTCTCCCTATCCACTCAGCGGACAGGGGCTGACCCTCACACTGTCCACTCAGAGGATGTGGGCTGACTCTTACTCTGTCCACCCAGGCGATGGGGCTGACCCTCACTGTGTCCACTGAGAGGATGGGGGCTGACCCTTACTCAGTCCTCCAAAAGGATGGGGGCTGACTCTCACTCTGTCCACTCCGGGATGGGGGGCTGACCCTCACAGTGTCCACTCAGGGGATGGGAACTGAATCCACCCTGTCCACTCAGGGGATGGGGGCTGACCCTCACTCTGTCCACTCAGGGGATGGGGGCTGACACACACTCTGTCCACTCAGGGGATGGCGGCTGACCCCACACTCTGTCCACTCAGGGGATGGCGGCTGACCCACACTCTGTCCACTCAGGGGTTGGCGGCTGACCCACACTCTGTCCACGCAGGGGATGGCGGCTGACCCACACTCTGTCCAGTCAAGGGATGGAGGTGACCCTCACTCTGTCCACTCAGGCGGTGGGGGCTGACCCTAACTCAGTCCACACAGAGGATGGGGGCTGACCCTCACTCTGTCCACACAGGGGATGGGGGTTGACCCTCACTCTGTCCACTCAGGGGATGGTGGTTGACCCTCACTCTGTCCACTCAGGGGATGGGGTTTGACCCTCACTCTGTCCACCCAGGGGATGGGGTTTGACCCTCACTCTGTCCACTCAGGGGATGGGGGCTGACGCACACTCTGTCCACTCAGGGGATGGGGGCTGACCCTCACTCTGTACACTCAGGGGATGGGGGCTGACCCTCACTCTGTCCACTCAGGGGATGGGGGCCGACCCTCAATCTGTCCACTCAGGGGATGGGGGCTGACCCTCACTCTGTCCACTCAGGGGATGGGGGCTGACCCTCATTCAGTCCACGCAGGGGGATGAGGGCTGGCGCTCACTCTGTCCACTCAAGGGATGGGAGCTGACCCTCATTCTGTCCACTCAGGGAATGGGGGTGACCCTCACTCTGTCCACTCAGGGTTCGGGGTCTGAATCTCACTCCGTCCACTTAAGGGATGTGGGCTGACTCACACTTTGTCCACTCAGAGGAAGGGCCTGAATCTCACTCTGTCCACTCAGGGGATGGTGACTGACCCTCAGTCTGTCCACTCAGGGGATGGGAGCTGAACCTCACTCTGTCCACTCGGGGATGGGGGCAGACCCTCATTCTGTCTACTCAGGGGATGGGGGCAGACCCTCACTCTGTCCATTCAGGGGATGGGGGCTGACCCTCACTCTGTCCACTCAGGGAATGGGGGCTGACCCTCACTCTGTCCACTAAGGTGATGGTGGCTGACCCTCACTCTGTCCACTCAGGGGATGGGGGCTGACCCGCACTCTGTCCACTCAGGGGATGGGGGCTGACCCTCACACTGTCCACTCAGGGGATGGGGGCTGACCCTCACTCTGTCCACTCAGAGGATGGGGGATGACCAACACTCTGTCCACTCAGGGGATGGGGGCTGACCAACACTCTGTCCACTCAGGAGATGGGGGCTGACACACACTCTGTCCACTCAAGGGATGGGGTGACCCTCACTCTGTCCAGTCAAGGGATGGGGAACAGACACTCACATTGTCCACTCAGGGGATGGTGACTGACCCTCAATCTGTCCACTCATGGGATGGGGGCTGACCCGCACTCTGTCCACCCAGGGGATAGGGCTGACCATCACTCTGTCCACTCATGGGATGGTGACTGAACCTCACTCTGTCCACTCAGGGGATGGGGGCTGACCCTCACTCTGTCCACTCAGGGGATGGGGGCTGACCCTCACTCTGTCCACTCAGGGGATGGGGGCTGACCCTCACTCTGTCCACCCAGGGGATGGGGGCTGACCACACTCTGTCCACTCAGGGGATGGGGGCTGACCAACACTCAGTCCACTCAGGGGATGGGGGCTGACCCTCACTCTGTCCAGTCAAGGGATGGGGGCGACCCTCACTCTGTCCATTCAGGGGATGGGGGCTGACCCTCACTCTGTCCACTCAGGGGATGGGGGCTGACCCTCACTCTGTCCACTCAGGGGATGGGGGCTGATCCTCACTCTGTCCACTCAGGGGATCGGGAGCTGACCCTCACTCTGTCCACTCAGGGGATGGGGGCTGACCCTCACTCTGTCCACTCAGGGGATGGGGGCAGACCCTCACTCTGTCCACTCAGAGGGACTGGGGTCTGACCCTCACTCTGTCCACTCAGGGGATGGGGGCTGACCCTCATTCTGTCCACTCAGGGGATGGGGACTGACCCTCTCCCTGTCCACTCGGGGGATGGGGTTGACCCTCACTCTGTCCACTCAGAGGATGGTCACTGACCCTCACTCTGTCCACTCAGGGGATGGGGGCTGACCCTCACTCAGTCCACTCAGGGGATGGGGGCTGACCCACACTCTGTCCACTCATGGGATGGTGGCTGACCCTCACTCTGTCCACTCAGGGGATGGTGGCTGACCCTCACTCTGTCCACCCAGGGGATGGGGCTGACCATCCTCTGTCCACTCAGGGGATGGGGCTGACCCTCACTCTGTCCACTCAGGGATGTGGGCTGAACCTCACTCTGTCCACTCAGGGGATGGTGGCTGAACCTCACTCTGTCCACTCAGGGATGGGGGCTGACCCTCACTCTGTCCACTCAGGGGATGGGGGATGACCCTCACTCTGTCCACTCAGGGAATGGGGGCTGACCCTCACTCTGTCCACTCAGGGGATGGGGGCTGAACCTCACTCTGTACACTCCAGGGATGGGGGCTGACCCACACTCAGTCCACTCAAGGGATGGGGGTGTACCTCACTCTGTCACGTCAATGGATGAGGGTGACCCTCACTCTGTCCACTCATGGTTCAGGATCTGACGCTCACACTGCCCACTCAGGGTTCAGGATCTGACCCTCAAACTGTCCACTTAGGGGATGGGGCTGACCCTTACTCTGCCAGTCAGGGATGGGGGCTGACCCTCACTTTGTCCACCCAGGGGATGGGGCTGACCCTCACTCTGTCCACTCAGGGGATGGGGGCTGACCCTCACTCTGTCCACTCAGGGGATGGGGGCTGACGCACACTCTGTCCACTCAGGGGATGGGGGCTGACCCTCTGTCCACTCAGGGGATGGGGGCTGACCCTCACTCTGTCCACTCAGGGGATGGGGGCTGACCCTCACTCTGTTCATCCAAGGGATGGGGCTGACCCTCACTCTGTCCACCCAGGGGATGGGGCTGACCCTCACTCTGCCTACCCAGGGGATGGGGGCTGACCCTCACTCTGTCCACTCAGGGGATGGGGGCTGACCCACACTCTGTCCACTCAGGGGATGGGGGCTGACCCTCACTCTGTCCACTCAGGGGATGGGGGCTGACCCTCACTCTGTCCACTCAGGGGATGGGGGCTGACCCTCACTCTGTCCACTCAGGGGATGGGGGCTGACCCTCACTCTGTCCACTCAGGGATGGGGGCTGACCCTCACTCTGTCCACTCAGGGGATGGTGGCTGACCCTCACTCTGTCCACTCAGGGGATGGGGTTTGACCCTCACTCTGTCCACCCAGGGGATGGGGGTTGACCCTCACTCTGTCC
The DNA here is from genome assembly GCF_017639515.1 of Carcharodon carcharias. Lineage (NCBI taxonomy): Eukaryota > Metazoa > Chordata > Chondrichthyes > Lamniformes > Lamnidae > Carcharodon > Carcharodon carcharias. Next base: position 135,844,475 of record NC_054481.1, read on the forward strand.
ACTCAGGGATGGGGGCTGACGCACACTCTGTCCACTCAGGGGATGGGGGCTGACCCTCACTCTGTACACTCAGGGGATGGGGGCTGACCCTCACTCTGTCCACTCAGGGGATGGGGGCCGACCCTCAATCTGTCCACTCAGGGGATGGGGGCTGACCCTCACTCTGTCCACTCAGGGGATGGGGGCTGACCCTCATTCAGTCCACGCAGGGGATGAGGGCTGGCGCTCACTCTGTCCACTCAAGGGATGGGAGCTGACCCTCATTCTGTCCACTCAGGGAATGGGGGTGACCCTCACTCTGTCCACTCAGGGTTCGGGGTCTGAATCTCACTCCGTCCACTTAAGGGATGTGGGCTGACTCACACTTTGTCCACTCAGAGGAAGGGCCTGAATCTCACTCTGTCCACTCAGGGGATGGTGACTGACCCTCAGTCTGTCCACTCAGGGGATGGGGTTTGACCCTCACTCTGTCCACTCGGGGATGGGGGCAGACCCTCATTCTGTCTACTCAGGGGATGGGGGCTGACGCACACTCTGTCCACTCAGGGGATGGGGGCTGACCCTCACTCTGTACACTCAGGGGATGGGGGCTGACCCTCACTCTGTCCACTCAGGGGATTGGGGCCGACCCTCAATCTGTCCACTCAGGGGATGGGGGCTGACCCTCACTCTGTCCACTCAGGGGATGGGGGCTGACCCTCATTCAGTCCACGCAGGGGGATGAGGGCTGGCGCTCACTCTGTCCACTCAAGGGATGGGAGCTGACCCTCACTCTGTCCACTCAGGGTTCGGGGTCTGAATCTCACTCCGTCCACTTAAGGGATGTGGGCTGACTCACACTTTGTCCACTCAGAGGAAGGGCCTGAATCTCACTCTGTCCACTCAGGGGATGGTGACTGACCCTCAGTCTGTCCACTCAGGGGATGGGGCTGACCTCACTCTGTCCACTCAGGGATGGGGCTGACCCTCACTCTGTCCACTCAGGGGATGGGGGCTGACCCTCACTCTGTCCACTCAGGGGATGGGGGCTGACCCTCACTCTGTCCACTCAGGGATGGGGGCTGACCCTCACTCTGTCCACTCAGGGGATGGGGGCTGACCCTCACTCTGTCCACTCAGGGGATGGGGGCTGACCCTCACTCTGTCCACTCAGGGGATGTGGCTGACCCTCACTCTGTCCACTCAGGGGATGGGGGCTGACCCTCACTCTGTCCACTCAGGGGATGGGGGCTGACCCTCACTCTGTCCACTCAGGGATGGGGGCTGACCCTCACTCTGTCCACTCAGGGGATGGGGGTGACCCTCACTCTGTCCACTCAGGGGATGGGGCTGACCCTCACTCTGTCCACTCAGGGGATGGCGACTGACCCTCTCCCTGTCCACTCAGGGGATGGGGCTGACCCTCACTCTGTCCACTCAGGGGATGGGGGCTGACCCTCACTCTGTCCACTCAGGAGATGGGGCTGACCCTCACTCTGTCCACTCAGGGGATGGGGCTGACCTCACTCTGTCCACTCAGGGGATGGGGCTGACCCTCACTCTGTCTACCCAGGGGATGGGGGCTGACCCTCACTCTGTCCACTCAGGGGATGGGGGCTGACCCTCACTCTGTCTACCCAGGGGATGGGGGCTGACCCTCACTCTGTCCACTCAGGGATGGGGGCTGACCCTCACTCTGTCCACTCAGGGGATGGGGGCTGACCCTCACTCTGTCCACTCAGGGGATGGGGGCTGACCCTCACTCTGTCTACCCAGGGGATGGGGGCTGACGCACACTCTGTCCACTCAGGGGATGGGGGCTGACCCTCTGTCCACTCAGGGGATGTGGGCTGACTCACACTCTGTCCACTCAGGGGATGGGGGCTGACCCTCACTCTGTCCACTCAGGGGATGGGGCTGACCCTCACTTTGTCCAACCAGGGGATGGGGCTGACCCTCACTCTGTCCACCCAGGGGATGGGGCTGACCCTCACTCTGTCCACTCAGGGGATGGGGGCTGACCCTCACTCTGTCCACTCAGGGGATGGGGCTGACCCTCACTCTGTCCACCCAGGGGATGGGGGCTGACCCTCACTCTGTCCACTCAGGGGATGGGGGCTGACCCTCACTCTGTCCACTCAGGGGATGGGGGCTGACCCTCACTCTGTCCACTCAGGGGATGGGGCTGACCCTCACTCTGTCCACTCAGGGGATGGGGGCTGACCCTCACTCTGTCCACTCAGGGGATGGGGGCTGACCCTCACTCTGTCCACTCAGGGGATGGGGGCTGACCCTCACTCTGTCCACTCAGGGGATGGGGGCTGACCCTCACTCTGTCCACTCAGGGGATGGGGGCTGACCCTCACTCTGTCCACTCAGGGATGGGGGCTGACCCTCACTCTGTCCACTCAGGGGATGGGGGCTGACCCTCACTCTGTCCACTCAGGGGATGGGGGCTGACCCTCACTCTGTCCACTCAGGGGATGGGGACTGACCCTCACTCTGTCCACTCAAGGGATGGGGTGACCCTCACTCTGTCCACTCAAGGGATGGGGACTGACCATCACTCTGTCCACTCAGGGGATGGCGGCTGACCCTCACTCTGTCCACTCAGGGGATGGGGGCTGACCCTCACTCTGTCCACTCAGGGGATGGGGGCTGACCCTCACTCTGTCCACTCAGGGGATGGGGGCTGACCCTCACTCTGTCCACTCAGGGGATGGGGGCTGACCCTCACACTATCCACTCAGGGGATGGGGGCTGACCCTCACTCTGTCCACTCAGGGGATGGGGGCTGACCCTCACACTGTCCACTCAGGGATGGGGGCTGATCCTCACTCTGTCCACTCAGGGGATGGGGGTGACCCTCACTCTGTCCACTCAGGGGATTGGGGCTGACCCTCACTCTGTCCACTCAGGGGATGGTGACTGACCATCACTCTGTCCACTCAGGGGATGGGGCTGACCCTCACTCTGTCCACTCAGGGGATGGTGACTGACTCTCACGCTGTCCACGCAGGGGATGGGGGCTGACCCTCACTCTGTCCACCCAGGGGATGGGGGCTGACCCTCACTCTGTCCACCCAGGGGATGGTGGCTGAACCTCACTCTGTCCACTCAGGGGATGGTGGCTGAACCTCACTCAGTCCACTCAGGGGATGGGGGCTGACCCTCACTCTGTCCACTCAGGGGATGGGGGCTGACCGTCACTCTGTCCACTCAGGGGATGGGGGCTGACCCTCACTCTGTCCACTCAGGGGATGTGGGCTGAACCTCACTCTGTCCACTCAGGGGATGGTGGCTGAACCTCACTCTGTCCACTCAGGGGATGGGGGCTGACCCTCACTCTGTCCACTCAGTGGATGGGGGATGACCCTCACTCTTTCCACTCATGGGATGGTGACTCACTCTCACGCTGTCCACCCAGGGGATAATGGTTGACCCTCACTCTGTCCATACAAGGGATGTGGCTAACCCTCAGTCTGTCCATCCAAGGGATGGGGCTGAGCCTCACTGTGTCCACACAGGGGATGGGGGCTGACCCACACCCTGTCCACCAAGGGGATGGGGCTGACCCTCACTCTGTCAACTCAGGGGATGGGGGCTGACCCGCACTCTGTCCACTCAGGGGATGTGACTGACTCTCACGCTGTCCACTCAGGGGATGGGGCTGACTCACACTCTGTCCACTCAGTGGACGGATCTGACCCTCAATCTGTCCACTCAGGGGAAGGGGGCTGACCCTCACTCTGTCCACTCAGGGGATGGGGGCTGACCCTCACTCTGTCCACTCAGGGGATGGGGGCTGACACTCATTCTGTCCACCCAGGGGATGAGGCTGACTCACACTCTGTCCACTCAGGGGATGGGGGCTGACCCTCACTCTGTCCACTCAGGGGATGGGGGCTGACCCTCACACTGTCCACTCAGGGGATGGGGGCTGACCCTCACTCTGTCCACTCAGGGGATGGGGGCTGACCCTCACTCTGTCTACTCAGGGGATGGGGGTGATCCTCACTCTGTCGACTCAGGGTTCGGGATCTGACCCTCACACTGTCCACTCAGGGGATGGGGGCTGACCCTCACTCTGTCCACTCAGGGGATGGTGACTGACACTGACCCTGTCCACTCAGGGGATGGGGTTGACCCTCATACTGTCCACTCAGGGGATGGTGACTGACCATCACTCTGTCCACTGAGGGGATGGCGGCTGACCCTCAATCTGTCCACTCAGGGGATGGGGGCTGACCCTCACTCTGTCCACTCAGGGGAAGGGGGCTGACCCTCACTCTGTCCACTCAGGGGATGGGGGCTGACCCTCACTCTGTCCACTCAGGGGATGGGGGCTGACCCTCACTCTATCCACTCAGGGGATGGGGGCTGATCCTCACTCTGTCCACTCAGGGGATGGGGGCTGACCCTCACTCTGTCCACTCAAGGGATGGGGGTGATCCTCACTCTGTCGACTCAGGGTTCGGGATCTGACCCTCACTCTGTCCACTCAGGGGATGGGGTTGACCCTCATACTGTCCACTCAGGGGATGGTGACTGACCATCATTCTGTCCACTCAGGGGATGGGGGCTGACCCTCACTCTGTCCACTCAGGGGATGGTGACTGACTCTCACGCTGTCCACGCAGGGGATGGGGGCTGACCCTCACTCTGTCCACCCAGGGGATGGGGGCTGACCCTCACTCTGTCCACCCAGGGGATGGTGGCTGAACCTCACTCTGTCCACTCAGGGGATGGTGGCTGAACCTCACTCAGTCCACTCAGGGGATGGGGGCTGACCCTCACTCTGTCCACTCAGGGGATGGGGGCTGACCTTCACTCTGTCCACTTAGGGGATGGGGGCTGACCCTCACTCTGTCCACTCAGGGGATGTGGGCTGAACCTCACTCTGTCCACTCAGGGGATGGTGGCTGAACCTCACTCTGTCCACTCAGGGGATGGGGGCTGACACACACTCTGTCCACTCAGGGGATGGCGGCTGACCCACACTCTGTCCACTCAGGGGATGGCGGCTGACCCACACTCTGTCCACTCAGGGGATGGCGGCTGACCCACACTCTGTCCACGCAGGGGATGGCGGCTGACCCACACTCTGTCCAGTCAAGGGATGGAGGTGACCCTCACTCTGTCCACTCAGGCAGTGGGGGCTGACCCTAACTCAGTCCACACAGAGGATGGGGGCTGACCCTCACTCTGTCCACACAGGGGATGGGGGTTGACCCTCACTCTGTCCACTCAGGGGATGGGGTTTGACCCTCACTCTGTCCACCCAGGGGATGGGGTTTGACCCTCACTCTGTCCACTCAGGGGATGGGGGCTGACGCACACTCTGTCCACTCAGGGGATGGGGGCTGACCCTCACTCTGTACACTCAGGGGATGGGGGCTGACCCTCACTCTGTCCACTCAGGGGATGGGGGCCGACCCTCAATCTGTCCACTCAGGGGATGGGGGCTGACCCTCACTCTGTCCACTCAGGGGATGGGGGCTGACCCTCATTCAGTCCACGCAGGGGGATGAGGGCTGGCGCTCACTCTGTCCACTCAAGGGATGGGAGCTGACCCTCATTCTGTCCACTCAGGGAATGGGGGTGACCCTCACTCTGTCCACTCAGGGTTCGGGGTCTGAATCTCACTCCGTCCACTTAAGGGATGTGGGCTGACTCACACTTTGTCCACTCAGAGGAAGGGCCTGAATCTCACTCTGTCCACTCAGGGGATGGTGACTGACCCTCAGTCTGTCCACTCAGGGGATGGGAGCTGAACCTCACTCTGTCCACTCGGGGATGGGGGCAGACCCTCATTCTGTCTACTCAGGGGATGGGGGCAGACCCTCACTCTGTCCATTCAGGGGATGGGGGCTGACCCTCAATCTGTCCACTCAGGGAATGGGGGCTGACCCTCACTCTGTCCACTAAGGTGATGGTGGCTGACCCTCACTCTGTCCACTCAGGGGATGGGGGCTGACCCGCACTCTGTCCACTCAGGGGATGGGGGCTGACCCTCACACTGTCCACTCAGGGGATGGGGGATGACCAACACTCTGTCCACTCAGGGGATGGGGGCTGACCAACACTCTGTCCACTCAGGGGATGGGGGCTGACCAACACTCTGTCCACTCAGGAGATGGGGGCTGACACACACTCTGTCCACTCAAGGGATGGGGTGACCCTCACTCTGTCCAGTCAAGGGATGGGGAACAGACACTCACATTGTCCACTCAGGGGATGGTGACTGACCCTCAATCTGTCCACTCATGGGATGGGGGCTGACCCGCACTCTGTCCACCCAGGGGATAGGGCTGACCATCACTCTGTCCACTCATGGGATGGTGACTGAACCTCACTCTGTCCACTCAGGGGATGGGGGCTGACCCTCACTCTGTCCACTCAGGGGATGGGGGCTGACCCTCACTCTGTCCACTCAGGGGATGGGGGCTGACCCTCACTCTGTCCACTCAGGGGATGGGGGCTGACCAACACTCTGTCCACTCAGGGGATGGGGGCTGACCAACACTCAGTCCACTCAAGGGATGGGGGTGTACCTCACTCTGTCCAGTCAATGGATGGGGGTGACCCTCACTCTGTCCATTCAGGGTTCGGGATCTGACCCTCACACTGTCCACTCAGGGTTCAGGATCTGACCCTCACACTGTCCACTTAGGGGATGGGGCTGACCCTTACTCTGCCAGTCAGGGGATGGGGGCTGACCCTCAATCTGTCCACTCAGGGGATGGGGGCTGACCCTAACTCAGTCCACACAGAGGATGGGGGCTGACCCTCACTCTGTCCACAGAGGGGATGGGGGTTGACCCTCACTCTGTCCACTCAGGGGATGGTGGTTGACCCTCACTCTGTCCACTCAGGGGATGGGGGCTGACCCTCACTCTGTCCACTCAGGGGATGGGGGCTGACCCTCACTCTGTCCACTCAGGGGATGGGGGCTGAGCCTCACTCTGTCCACTCAGGGGATGGCGACTGACTCTCACGCTGTCCACTCAGTGGATGGGGGCTGACCCTCACTCTGTACACTCAGGGGATGAGGCTGACCCTCACCTTGTCCACCCAGGGGATGTGGCTGACCCTCATTCTGTCCACCGAGGGAATGGGGCTGAACCTCTGTCCACCCAGGGGATGGGGCTGACCCTCACTCTGTCCACCCAGGGGATGGGGCTGAACCTCACTCTGTCCACCCAGGGGATGGGGCTGAACCTCACTCTGTCCACCCAGGGGATGGGGCTGAACCTCACTCTGTCCACCCAGGGGATGGGGCTGAACCTCACTCTGTCCACCCAGGGGATGGGGGTTGACCATCACTCTGTCCACCCAGGGGATGGGGGTCGACCCTCACTCTGTCCACCAAGGGGATGGCGGTTGACACTCACTCTGTCCACCCAGGGGATGGGGTTTGACCCTCACTCTGTCCACCGAGGGGATGGGGGGTGACCCTCAATCTGTCTACTCAGGGGATGGGGGCTGACCCTCACCCTGTCCACTCAGGGGATGGGTGCTGAGCCTGACTCTGTCCACTCAGGCCATGGGGGCTGACCCTCTCCCTATCCACTCAGCGGACAGGGGCTGACCCTCACACTGTCCACTCAGAGGATGTGGGCTGACTCTCACTCTGTCCACCCAGGTGATGGGGCTGACCCTCACTGTGTCCACAGAGAGGATGGTGGCTGACCCTTACTCAGTCCTCCAAAAGGATGGGGGCTGACTCTCACTCTGTCCACTCCGGGAAAGGGGGCTGACCCTCACAGTGTCCACTCAGGGGATGGGAACTGAATCCCACCCTGTCCACTCAGGGGATGGGGGCTGACCCTCACTCTGTCCACTCAGGGGATGGGGGCCGACACACACTCTGTCCACTCAGGGGATGGCGGCTGACCCACACTCTGTCCACTCAGGGGATGGCGGCTGACCCACACTCTGTCCACTCAGGGGATGGCGGCTGACCCACACTCTGTCCACGCAGGGGATGGCGGCTGACCCACACTCTGTCCAGTCAAGGGATGGAGGTGACCCTCACTCTGTCCACTCAGGCGGTGGGGGCTGACCCTAACTCAGTCCACACAGAGGATGGGGGCTGACCCTCACTCTGTCCACACAGGGGATGGGGGTTGACCCTCACTCTGTCCACTCAGGGGATGGTGGTTGACCCTCACTCTGTCCACTCAGGGGATGGGGTTTGACCCTCACTCTGTCCACCCAGGGGATGGGGTTTGACCCTCACTCTGTCCACTCAGGGGATGGGGGCTGACGCACACTCTGTCCACTCAGGGGATGGGGGCTGACCCTCACTCTGTACACTCAGGGGATGGGGGCTGACCCTCACTCTGTCCACTCAGGGGATGGGGGCCGACCCTCAATCTGTCCACTCAGGGGATGGGGGCTGACCCTCACTCTGTCCACTCAGGGGATGGGGGCTGACCCTCATTCAGTCCACGCAGGGGGATGAGGGCTGGCGCTCACTCTGTCCACTCAAGGGATGGGAGCTGACCCTCATTCTGTCCACTCAGGGAATGGGGGTGACCCTCACTCTGTCCACTCAGGGTTCGGGGTCTGAATCTCACTCCGTCCACTTAAGGGATGTGGGCTGACTCACACTTTGTCCACTCAGAGGAAGGGCCTGAATCTCACTCTGTCCACTCAGGGGATGGTGACTGACCCTCAGTCTGTCCACTCAGGGGATGGGAGCTGAACCTCACTCTGTCCACTCGGGGATGGGGGCAGACCCTCATTCTGTCTACTCAGGGGATGGGGGCAGACCCTCACTCTGTCCATTCAGGGGATGGGGGCTGACCCTCACTCTGTCCACTCAGGGAATGGGGGCTGACCCTCACTCTGTCCACTAAGGTGATGGTGGCTGACCCTCACTCTGTCCACTCAGGGGATGGGGGCTGACCCGCACTCTGTCCACTCAGGGGATGGGGGCTGACCCTCACACTGTCCACTCAGGGGATGGGGGCTGACGCTCACTCTGTCCACTCAGAGGATGGGGGATGACCAACACTCTGTCCACTCAGGGGATGGGGGCTGACCAACACTCTGTCCACTCAGGAGATGGGGGCTGACACACACTCTGTCCACTCAAGGGATGGGGTGACCCTCACTCTGTCCAGTCAAGGGATGGGGAACAGACACTCACATTGTCCACTCAGGGGATGGTGACTGACCCTCAATCTGTCCACTCATGGGATGGGGGCTGACCCGCACTCTGTCCACCCAGGGGATAGGGCTGACCATCACTCTGTCCACTCATGGGATGG